>NC_041362.1:12861169-13207835 GCF_900634415.1 Cottoperca gobio | reverse complement strand
CTAGCAGAAGTCTGCAAAGGGCAGATGGATGAAGTGGAACAGATGAAGCAGTGCTTGGCTGTCTTACGCCACGAGGGAGTTAAGGAGAGTGAGAGAGGAGAGGAGGAGAGGGATGAAGAGGATGAAGATGAGCGGGAATCAATCTTTGAGGTGCTGTCGGAGTTGTGTGAGAACCTGGACAATGCTCGAGGTTTGTAATAAATAGTATTATATTTTCCTAGCAGCCTTTAGATCACATGGATCTAGAGCCACTTGCTACAAAGAGGTTATGGGTGAACATACTATTTGTGGGCTCTATCCTGACTGTGTCCCCTCTTCCTGGGCTTCACAGACCTAATGACTCTTGGAGGACTGGATTTGTGCGTCTCCCAGTATCTGTGTCATGCCCGAAGCGGACTGAGGTGGCGTGCTGCCCATCTCATCGCTTCCTGTGCGCAGAACATGCCGCAGGTGCAGGTCCACTTGTTTAGCATCGGGACGCTGCCAAAGGTGCTGCAGCTGACGGACTCAGACCCCCACCCCACCGTCAGAGTAAAAGCCCTTTACGCTGTGTCATGTGAGTATCTAAGACAAAGCTGCAGAAATTCACTACAAAACACGTTAATGCTCAATACGGTCTACTCGAAACTGTCTGATAATATCAGTTTAATCAGAAGCATTGATTGGGCGTCTGACAGCATCGAAGAGCGAGTAAAGATTTTAGACTAGATTTTAATGCTAAAGTTCAAATCGCTTCACGTTCAGGTCTTGAAAGTTTGGGAAATTATTAATTTTTAACGGTTTTCAAGGTTAAGAGTTTGAATTTGGATATACTCCTTAAAAAATGGATAGTTTTAAACATAATCTAGTAAAATAATATTTTAAACTAAATATTAAACGTCATCATATATATATATATATATATATATATATATATATATATATATATATATATATATATAATCATAATCAGAACTTACAATCAAAGTAAATATGAACAGCTGGTTAAATAAACAAACTGACATTATACGTTGATTGCTGAGGAGATTCTGTAAATTATATTTTTCGCAATAGCATTTATTGTAACATGTGATGACAAAGGCTTTAAGAGTCTGGACATGTTTGGTTTACGTACCTTGAAAGTATTTAAAAAGATCTTTACATTTTAACCCTAAAAAGCTGTACGAATCTTGAGGGTACATTACGCCTCAGAACAAAACTGTAACTGTATCCTGTTGTGCCTTTTGTAGGTCTGGTTCGAGAGCAGGACGAAGGACTCCAGGCATTCTTGTCCCACGATGGCTTCTCCGTGCTGATGCGAGGCATGCAGTCGGACAACGAGAAGCTCAGGACCAAGTCGGCGTTCCTTCTGCTCAACCTGCTGATGTCACATCCCGAACAGAAAGGTACGGATGAGAGCGACAGTGCCTCTAAACTAAGCTGGGCATCGGGATTCAATATTCAATATTGGATTCAATATGTTTTGTTACACAAGCTGGCATTCAGACCATCTTGTGATGCTATTTTTCTAGTCATAAATCTGTAATAAATGTTTGGTTAGGGGCTTATTCAAATATGGAAAGTTTCGAGTGTATGAGAAGGGCTGAGAACATTATGAGAGAAGTACACGATGGGGATGTTCATGCTCGATTAGGTCGAATAAGTTGTTGCAGCAATTCTTGAGTTGATACCATTTGTTACACAGATTTGGTGCTAAATTGAACAAATCTTTGACCTCAAGAATTTGATTTTGATAATTAGCAAAAGTCCCTCCAAACACTAAGACCTTGAGGAACACTATGGGGAAATCCATCCTGTGATTTGGTTTCCCAAACTTTTGACATTTAGAGATTTCTCTAAGAATTGCATTTTGGGCCATTTGGATGGTGAATCTTCGGTTCTGGGAAACTGCTCAGAAACCACTTTATTGTCAACATACTTAAGAGAGCCATAAATCATCTGAACGCCCTCGTCTGTAGTTTGTGGTTGTAAAGTTTCACAAGGCTGTGATTTATCTTATTTATTTATAAGTTTGAGAAAAAAAACCAGTCTCACTACAATGAAATGGAATAAGACGGGGACTAGCATTATCACACATGAACATAGTTGGGCTGTCTCATCGGTATTTTAAGAGGTGTGTCGATGTCTTCACGTTGCATCACTATTGGATGGATCCAGATTGATGGATCGTTACACTCTTAGTAAACGTGGCTTACACTATTTTTATTTTGGGTAAACTGAGCCTAATTACAATGAGCTCTGATCATTTCATAATCTATTCAAAATGATGCATGTTGTTGTTGTTGTTGTTGTTGTTGTTGTGCTGGTCTCAGATTATTCAGTAAAGTCGCTTCCAAAGTTTAAGAGTCTGTACTCCTTTTATTGTAGTCGGGGAAACTTGATGAGTGTGTAAAGTGTAAAGTTTGTTCTTTAACTTTGGGTCTAACACACGCCTATCTTCCTGCAGACACAGTCGTCTCCATGGGTATGGTGCAGCAGCTGGTGTCTGTGCTCCGCACACCACACTCGTCTTGTCATGAACATGTGCTTGGTGCCCTTTGCTGGTAAGACACACTCTGTCTCCGCTGTCTCCAACACTCACAAGTTGACATTAATTCCTGGTTCACGTTAGTAAATCTACTTTTTTGTGTCTGATGTGTGTCTAGTCTGGTGGAAGACTTTCCACAGGGTCTCAAAGACTGCAGGAATCCTGCTCTGGGTCTGGAGGAGTTACTCCGACAGCGATCCAGAGAGCTCAAAGGAAAAGAAGAGAGTCGGGTAATTTCTACATCTTTTGATTCTGATGGTGAAAGATGATAACACTGGGTTCAAGGATTGTGAGGATTCAGACCTAAACATTTTTATTTCTTAAGCAATCATGCGGAGATGGTTATAAGACACTTTTCTCATGTACAAAACTATTACAGCATAACTGCAACATCTAGTGTTGTGGAAACAACGTGAGTCCAAACAAAGAACCAACATGTGCGTTCTCAAGGGATCATTAGATGCCATCACGTCGATGCTTTTACACGAGTAAATTTAAATTCTAGGCCAATGAAGGGATCTGTTTTTAATAACCCATAGTGAAGTATTAGGCTTAATCCATGGAACATCTTTTAAAGTCCCACTTTTGTTTCTAACAGGAAGAACTGGACTTCTGTGAGCGTTTGAGGGTTCTTTGTTTCCGCGGGCAGCAGTCAGAAGACAATGGGATGGATCGCTGAAGTCTAATTTACCTCACCTGTTTTTGTTATCGGTGTGCAAAGACATTCATGATTGTGGATGTTAAGCGATGTTTTTGTTTTTGTCACAACAGATGCTGTCCATATTTTGCATGTCATGCAGGAGCTGGATTTTACTGTGTAAATAACTCTAATGTATAAAATTATTTTTCAAGTCAGCTGTTATTTCAGTCCATGGTTTTCAGTTCTTCATATAAATGTAATACTTAACCAAATACCAATCTCCATCACAGGTAATATTAAGTAGTTTCTATTTGATGTGTTAATATTTACATCCCAATGTGAACTTAGTTACACGTGTCTCTTTTTTAATTGTTGTAGGTTTGTCTCAAGTCTCTCAGTTAAAGTATTTTCATTTCCTTGTAGTCTCTTTAAACATGGCTCCGAATTATGGACATCATTGTTTGTTTGTTTGTTTGTTTTTACACCGTATTTATTTATTATTTACAAAACAAATTGGTGTATTTATGTACACATAATGGCCGGCTCACAATTTCCACCACAGGCACAACCTACACATAAACATGGATGTCACACAACATTAAAATATTTTGGCACAGATATTAAATCAAATATTATTCTAAACTGCTATATGTGGAGTTTCTTTTTTTTGTAGACTGTTATTTAAAATGCTATGACTATACGTTTTGATCATTCAAATGCAAACTGGAAGCGAAACATCTTGACTTTGAAGCTGCTCTGTAAGTCCATGTTTTCCTCTCTGATGGGATGATATTAAAAACTACAAGAAGAATTTATAGGCAGTTTTAGTATTTTGCCAGGGTGATACATATACATCAGACTCTAGGGATGCCACATGGCTGCTGTTTAGGATCTCTTCCATTTTGAAAAGTCATCCTTGTTCTCAACTGACTTTACATCTCCCACGGCTATTAGCAGCTGTGCCAAATAATATGTCACCATGGTGATAGCGTTACCATGCTCCATTGGGGCCGTCGCCTTGAACACTTGCAGAGCCAGTGACAGGTCGGACACCATGAAGGACAAACTTCCTAACAGTGTTGCTGTGTGGCGTGTTCTGATGGCTAATGAGCCCATTAGAACAATTAAAACAATGTAAACCCCCACAGCTGGAATCAGTAGATCTGAGTCTGGCGCCTTTTGCAGGAATGGATATATGTAGATGTAGAAACCTCCTCCCACCATGAACAGGATCAGATATAGACAACGGATCCAGAGGGAAGAGGAAGAGGAATATGCTGCATAATGACCGGAGAGGAAGGTGAGTGAGTACAGCAGATGAGCCACACCAAATGCACCCATTCCTGAAACAGATGTGTGAGATGTTAATGAGTAAAATAAATTAATAGCAGGTAAAAAAAACAAAACCTATTTGAAGCTTGAAATTAGAAGGTGAAGTTAATCATTATTACTATATAAGCAAATGCACATATTATCTATTAGGCCTATAGCACTGATTTCACTGTTGACTGTAGGACCGCAACCTACGCTTATTTTCATAACTGATTAATCGTTTTATGTCAGAAAATAGTGAAAAATGTCCATCCCGGTTTCTCAAAGTCCAAAGTGATGTCTATAAACATCTTGTTTAGTCAGTCCAAAACCCAAAGTTATTGTGTTAAACATTATGTAAAGCAGAAAAGAAGGAAATGTCCATATCTGAGAGGCTGAAAACAGCATTTAATTGATTATCACCACATTATATATTATCAAAATTGTTTTTGGCAATTGTTTTTCTTTCAATTGACCAATCGTTGCAGCTCTAGTTGACCGTAACAATGAACAGAAAAATGCCCAACCTGCAGCTTAATTTTACTTCTTGAAAATGCCCCAATTTGTGCTTCACTCATGTACAAACTCTTACCATGCAGAAAAAGCTCAGGCCATACCAGGCACCAGTCACCAACAGCGGAGAAGAGCAGTCCTCCTGCCACACCCAGGACACTCTGACCTCCGTTCCAGCTCAGCACTGCTGCAGCCAATAGGACTGTTGGTGCTGATTTGACACCTGCGGTCGTGATGGACGCGGGCGAGTCAGGACTCCACAGGTAGAAGTACAAAGCTGTGGACAAAATGAAAGGCGAGAGAGAGAAAAGGAGAGCACAAGACTGATAGAGATGGAGGAACAGAAAGAAACGGAAGACAAGTCACAACATGAATTTACTAGAATTAGATGAAAAATATTGATTTAAGGCATTTTTAATTGTTTTTACACTCAGAAAGTTGTAAGTAACATAAACAACTATTGACTGATGATTGACCTAATAAGAGTAAAAGATTTTTAGGTACCATGTTTCTCCTCTGCCGCCTGTCATAGGCATGTGTATCTAGGATGTCCATCGTCTAAGTCAGCACTGTCGTAGGTCCAGCAGATGTCTCAGTTGGATGAAATTGTCTTCTATTTAGTTTCTGTCTTTGCAGTTCTGCCTTTTCTGTCTTTGTTACACAAACAATCCTCAGATGCTCTCGTCTTGTTCCCTCCTCTCGAATCTCTTCTGCGTCGCTCAGTCTGTTGGTAGGGTTTTCACAACAATGAACTTTGGACCGATCCTTGCTGCCTGATTGCAGTCTGATAATCAACGTTCTCCCTGTTTTGAGTTCTCATGGACAAACTGCTGACCTTTGACCTCTTCAGCTGGAATATATTGGTGACATCAGCACACGAGGGGCAAAGTTTAATTACTCGTAAACTCATATGATAAAGGTTGTTCTCTTACTTTACATGTGAGCTTCTGATGACAATGACAAATCAGTCTTGGGAAAAGGGCCAGAAAAATAACTTCCTTTGGGAAAATCCTTTGAATCATAAACCTTACAAGTGATGAAAAATGTACTATTTATCTCTGCAACAACTATGACTTGGGGGGGGTTGTGATCAAAGGATATTCTTAATTGTATTTTACATTGCATTGTTTGAGTTCACAGATGCTGCTTCAGATTTCTCCAAAAACACGACTGAAAAGCTATATGGATATTTATAAAACCAATATAGTTGATGAAAATGAAACGTAATGTGCATGCTGGACAAATAAAATAATTGTAAATACGGTCATTGATAGAGTACACGTAATGTGAGAATTAATTTCTGCCTAATCTGTCACACAACATGTAGTTCTTGGTTGCACTTTACAAGAGATTCTGAATCCACCTGAAACTAAAATAGTTTGAATGGATGAAGGAGGAGCTCAGCGTGTGATAATACCACATATGGAAGGACTAACAATGATTAACTATGGCCTCTCTGACTCAAACTTTGTACTGTGCTTGCCCACAATTCCTGGAGTCGTTGGTTGTGCTTCAAGTTGCGAGAAACACAACTCTGCAGGGGTGTGGGATTATCTGGTGAGTAGAGCATAAATAGCAAGCGTCAAACTGGTCAAGATAGGGAGTAAGGTCAAAAGCAGACATGTATGTGTGTTGGGGTGTTGTTGTATGTTGCTGAATGTTTTGAGCTTTTTTTTCCCACAGGACATGGCAACCAGTTCATCCCCCCAAAGGATTGGAGTTGTAGGATATGGACATCTAGGTGAACTCCCCCTCTCAAACCTCTGACACACTCTCTGACCTACATACAACCTCATGAGTCTTTTGCTCAGATCTATTCATCTATTGTAATATTCTATCACGTGTGTGTGTGTGTGTGTGTGTGTGTGTGTGTGTGTGTGTGTGTGTGTGTGTGTGTGTGTGTGTGTGCCTGTGTGTGTGTGTGTGTGTGTGTGTGTGTGTGTGTGTGTGTGTGTGTGTGTGTGTGTGTGCCTGTGTGTGTGTGTGTGTGTGTGTGTGTGTGTGTGTGTGTGTGTGTGTGTGCGTGCGCTTCAGGGCAGTACCTGGTGGAGAGGATCCTTAAAGATGGAGCTGCTCTCGGTCTCACGCTGGGTTTTGTTTGGAACAGAAACTCTGAGAAGCTCAAAGGTTTAGTTCCTGATGAACTCATACTTGGTGAACTATCATCCTTTGCGAGCAGGTGCAAACACACACTTAAGTGTTATAAACCTATATGCAAAACATTAGTATTTTCATCTTTCTATGATCTTTGTGCTATCATAGGCAACATGCAACAAATGTTCCATGACATTTTTTTAAAAAGGTTTTTAAAAATGTGTGTTTTACAGGCGATGTGATGTGATTATGGAGGTGTGCCATCCGCAGATAGTGAAGAAATTTGGGTTTCACTTCCTGTCTCAGTCTCATTTCATGGTGAGATTTTCCTCTGTTTGTGTGAGAGATGTGACTGTTGCAAAAGCAATTTTCAGGACGCTTTTTTAGTAGCTATTTTAACACATGATCTGACAAAGTTTCAACAGTTTTAACTGTTAATTACAAAAGTTTAACATCCTCTTCTGTGTCTACATTTCTCCTCCTCTCAGGTGGGCTCTCCCTCTGCCCTCGCTGATCCTGATCTGAACCAAAAGCTGCGTCAGGTGGCTCAGCAGCATGGTATGACGCTCTACGTCCCCAGTGGTGCATTATGGGGAGGCCAGGACATCCAGAGGCTGAATGATAGTGGAGCCTTAAAGGTAACACTGGGGTAGTGCAGGTGTGGTGTTTGTGGTACAGGGAGATTGAGGCATGTGCTGATTAACCTCTTTTTCCTCTCTTGACTTGCTTTCAGGCTTTGTTTATAAGAATGTCCAAGCATCCATCCTGCTTCCGGCTGACAGGAGACGTCCTCTCTGATTGGACGGAGGAAGAGGGCAGACGTGTTTTATTCAGAGGCTCAGTGGCAGAGTTGTGCCCACTTGCTCCAAACAACGTTAACACCATGGCAGCGGCAGCAGTGGCAGCAGGGACACTCGGATTTACTGGTGTTCAGGGAGAGATTGTGTCCGACACAGCGTGAGTCTTGTTAGATGTCTGATTGCCCTGATGGGGTTAGGGTTAGGGTTAGCCTAACCCTTTCTGATATTCACACTTTTCATCCCTCTTCCTGCCACAGGTTAAGAGACTATCATGTGGTGGAGGTAGAGGTGACTGGGCCCGGTGGCTTCTCAGTGCACACAGTGAGGAGGAATCCAGCCAAACTCGGAGCTGTAACCGGCAGTGCAACATACAACTCCTTCTGGAATAGTTTACTAGGTGAGTCCTGCATGGTCAGATCTTTTACTTAAGTAAAAGTACAGTACAGTATTAAAGTATCTAAAGTACTTAATCTATTACATATGACATGATTAGATATTGTTAATACTGATGCATTTATTCATTGGTAGCATTTTACTTGTGTACCTGTATCTACTTTATATCTAGTAGGTAGTTTAGTCTGGACAAAATGTGACACATGAAGTGGAGTAAAAAACGAACAGTGCTTCAAGGTGCCCCACATAGTTTAAAGGTTCAATGTGTAAGATATGCAAGACTTTAAACTTAAAACATTAAAACTGAACTCTAACAGTGTTGACGTTATGTCAAAGACGTCTATGTATTGTGTTGCAGAGATATCTACTGAAATTAGCATGCTAACAGCTAGCTGCGCTCAGTCCTGCCTGTAATACCACTTGTTCCTCTAGAGGTGATAGTGAGTCCGTGTAGCTGCAGTCTACCCTCAGTACAGAGGGAGAAGAAGCAGAGCTGCCTGACTCAGACTCAGAGCTTGTCAACGTTACATCCATGATCCCTGCACATTTTGATGTTTTTTTCAATAACTGAAGGTTTTGATGATTGATGAGTTTAGAGATTGTATGGACCCAGTAGTAGAGGTAAAATACTGCCTCCTATTTATTTGGAGCAGGTGGCTCAGAATTACATTGCATACAATGGAAATACTCAAAGTACAAGTACCTAAAAACTGTTCTAGAGTAAATGTACTTTCACCGTCAGTGGAAAACAATGACTGAATTAATCGGTCATAAAATAACCGTTTAGGTCAGAATTAGAGAAAAGATCTTGAGTTTGTTTGTCTGCAAATAAGTAAATGATTGTCAATTCTATTTTTATCATATTCTTTTTTTCTTAGTTTGCAAAGGTCATGGGGGCCGAGTTTACTTGTGCTGAAGGAGGCGAGAGCTCTGCAGGATTAACTACAACACAGCAAGAAGATTCAGATGAATCAGCTGTGTGGATGGTGTCACTGGATCAGTCTGTTACTGAGAACTTAAAAACCCACAGACCCTTAGATATTTGTGTTCCAATAAAGTGCATGCATACAAAGAAAGAAGAGCCAGTTATCATTTGTAAAACACTAAGGTGTATATATATATATATATATTTAAACTTTATTAGTTATCTGGTGCAAGATTGTAACACATGATAATACTCTTACAGGGAGTGTGAGCATAAAACCTTCTTCCATTACAATTAGACAAGTTTAGCTCTTTCCCGGCCCTCTCTTATGTCCTTCACCTGTAATCGTAACAATGATCAGTCCCTTTTTTCCCCCTTTGTCTGTCTAATTTCTATTCCCTTCACAAATAAATACTTGAAACAGGCAAACCCAGGAATAATCTCCACACACACACACACACACAAACAGTTAATGAGGATTGTGAGGTTATTTGTCGGTGATCGTCACTGAAAGGCTGTGATACAATAAGGCGCAGAAAGAAAATGAAAACACAAACATTCCAAAAAGTAGAACTTTTTTTGTTTTCTGATGCTATCGTGTGTATGTGTTCTACTTTTTATTTCCATTCTGGGAAGTTTTGTATTAAACAAGGCATGTGAAAGAAAGATGCTACAATGTTGACGACTGCATCATCACACAAGTAAAATGTTATAAGTGCTCTTTGTGGTTACTCACAGCAACTGAAACAGTCTTCACGAGTGATTTTTTTTTAACCAGGAAAAATGGCTTTAAATGTGTAAAGAAGATAATCTGGTTAAAGGAGGGTGAGGGTTTTTGTAACCCCACCTTTAAAATCAAGTATAAAACCCCCCCCCTCACTCAATTTAATACACTAATTCTTTAGATCTACAGTGTGTTATTCAGTGTTAGTACACTACAAAATCCAGCAATCTTTATTTGTTTTCCACGTCGAGCCATCATTTAGCCCTTTCTAGCTGCTGCACTTACTCCACAACGCAAACCACTAGTTGCACTGCTGGTGTAACTGAAACAATACCAAAAATACAGATATGTTTTTAAAAAGCCTGAGGTACAAACAGGTTGGGAAAGTGATGCTATTTTTCACAACAAGTCGATATTAAATGTATCACTCGCATTCACACAAGTGCACTCATTTATAAAGTACATGGATGACTTTAAGGATTGCCACAAGGAAGTTTCACTAGTGAGGTTTAACATGTACGTATGTGTGCATTTCTCAATATTTGTCACTCGTGTCCCCATTTCCATTGGCCCCCAGGACAACAGAAGATTTATTTTTGACTGGCAGGGCGTAGGGCTGGCGGATGTTCTTTCGGTCCTTTTCTGCCTCCAGATCCTCATCGTAACGTTCGTCTTCATCGTTGTCCTCAGCCTCGCTGTGGTGAGGGGAGGAGTGGCGGGACAGAGCTGGAGATGGTGGCACAGAGGCCGGTCGGGGGGTAACGGAAACCTGAGGTCTGAGAGACGAGAACCAAAAAGGCATCAGGATCCTAAATCAGTGCGTGGAGGTGTAAAGATTTCACCTTGATTCAATTATAAATAACAATAAGTAACTTACTGAGGTGGGCTCATGAAATTCATACATGTAGGTGTCGGGGAAGGCTTTAGCCAAGGCCATATGACGGGCAGATATATAATACTAGAGAAGAAACGAAACATTAACACATCTTGAAGTTATCACATGAACCAAATGAGTCCATGGGATTTGGCATCTCACCCTGCCGAGGTATCTCCAGTCCAAGAGTTCGCTCAGACGCTCAGTCCGGTTCCTCTGGATAATCCGCTGGCGCCGGCTCTGCTTGCAAAACTGAAACAGGAAGGACGTGAGCTGGTTACACGACTCGTCGACCCCCTGATACCGCCGGTCCAAGATGTAAATACCTGCAAAAAGAAACCGCATGATGTGAAGGAAAGCATCAGCTATTGCTGCTTATTTAGTTTGCTAGACAAACTTTGATTATGCAACGGATAAAAGTAACAACGCACCATATGCTGAGGGGTCTGCTATGTGTTCCTCCATGAAACAGCCAAAGCCCGACAGGTTAGTTGAGATTGATGGAATTCCCATGACTGTGCACTCAGCTGAAGGTGACAAACAGTAGGGCCCCATTACTTATGTTTAAGAGTCATTTTATTTTGAGTTATCAGAAAAACGATTACATGTCTGACAATAGACCTTCAACATGAACCAAAAAACAACAATAGCTACATATAAAATACAGTAAATGTGTAAGAAAGAAAATACTTTAACGTAAATACATACAAAATACAACTTAATACAGAAGAAAAGAGTATGTGCCAAGAAGACAATCAGATACAAGTTTAGGATTTCCCTCTATAGCCATTTCGTACCTGGAGTGTAGCCCCAAGGCTCATAGTAAGAGGGGAAGACGCCCAGGTGGCAGCCTCTTACAAACTCCTCATAATCCATTGGAAGTAGAGGAGAGGTGGACGAAAGGAACTCCGGATGGAAGATAATCTAGGAGGCAGAAGACATTCAGTATCAGTACTACAGCAACAACAGTGTGGAATGACAATCGCTGCAGAAACTCAAATCATGTGCACTCTTGAAATGGCGATTTGCACAGACACATTTAATGCATTGTTAGGTTTAGGATGAAACAAAAGACATTAAAACTTAGTGTACTGTATATATATATATATATATATATATATATATATATATATATATATATATATATATATATATATATATATATATATATATATATATATATATATATATATATATATATATATATATATATATATATATATATATATATATATATATATATATATATATATATATATATATATATATATATATATATATATATATATATATATATATATATATATATACACACATACACATATATATACACATACACATATATATACACACACACATGCTGAACAGCACCACATACAAAAGTGAGAAGCAATCTTTTTTGTGGCTTTATAGGCCATTTATGGACTACAGACAGCATTGACGTTACCTTGACGCGGTCAGCAGAGCTGTTGAAGAGGCCGATACGACGGACACAGTTAAGGATGGGGTCGCCGCTGTCCTCCAGCATGTTATGGGTGCAGACTGGAGGCTGGCATTGTCTCTGAGTCGCGAAGATGGCACGCTTCATTATGGTGAAATCCTCTTTGTCCAGCATCTTCGACACATCTGGCAGCTGCCCACTAATGAAAACAGCTCGTTTTAGACTTAAGGAAACTTGTAAAGTGGCTACAATAGAATATTCATTAGCAAAAATACACTTAACCAGCTTATTTTAATTCTGTCAGACAAAGTCTACATTTTGTACGGGATTAAAACCTAGGTATAGCCAGGTCTGATGGCAAACTTCTAGATTTTGTTTATTAAAAACTGTAGTTTCTAACTCTGTTTATTAGATTGTGTTATAACGCTGAATTCCTGGGGAGTGGCAAAGTGTAGCTCGCCACAATAATGACATTTTTCTGCGGCCAGTAGGAGTGTTTTAAGCAGGAAGAAGTTATTTGTAAAATACGTCACAAGAATCTGTTTACCATTTGGCTGTGGGTACTCTTGCCACACTTTGCTGCAAAAAGTTACAACTATCCCCATTTTTTTTTTTTAGTCCGGCCGCACTTCGCTGCAATACCAAAACAGCTGAGGTCGGAGTGGTTGTCGCAGCTTTCCACTGACTTTGCATAACATATTGCTGCAGGCCGCACTTTGCCGCTCCCTGGTATGAATTCGGCACAAGACAGGTCATTCCACATTTTACAGGTTTCATGAAGTAGACTGAAAGTGGTCCACTTACACTAGAAGTGACTCATAAAGTTTCTTCCCGAAACGTTCCTTCACAGTCTGAGCCGTATCCCTGTCAGGGACAAAAATAAAAATACATGCGACATAAGACAACCAACACTTTTCCATGTTCAAGTCAAGTATGGATGAGTGTTGCACTCTGTCTGGCTTACAAAACACACTTTGTTAGATACTGCATCTTCTGGTTTAACATAAGAAACCTCACCAGAGCTGTTTCCTGACCGCTTGGCCTTTCAACGTCTCCACATTGAAGTTGTTCGTCCTCGCTGGCATGATGAAGAAGGCAACGACGGTCACGTCACTGTGGTTGACCTGCAACAGGCAGACCATACAGAAATATACATTTTCACACCTAAGATTTCACTTTTGTCCTTCACACGCACACACACGTATGCACACATAAACACTTACCCTCAATAGATAGTTCAGTCTGGCCAAAGCTTCCAAGAAGATGTCGGCTCCTTTGTTTGAGAACTCATACCTTCCAGCAATGAAGAGGAACAAACACTTGTCCAGGTTGAAGTCAAGGTGCCTGATTGTCAAACGCAAACAAAACAGTCACAAGAACTGGATGATTACAATGTCTCTCCCCTATAATTTACAGAAAAATAACTATTCTTTGATTTGTTTCCTTCACAATTAATTTGATGAAAAGCATGTAACTAGCAAAGAAATCAAGTTTCAACTTCAGTTCCTATGTTTCGGCTGTACATGTTGTGATCCTTGTTGCGGGGCTGCGTCTTACCCGTAGAAGTGTCCTCTGACGAACTCCTGAATCCGATTCTTGCTCTGAGCGTGGAGGTTCTGAAACTCGTGCACTGCTGAGAATTTCTTCACATTGAGCCCGTTGGGAGTGATAATGTCTGTGTGCGATGGCAAAGGTTACGGACATTAAATGCAAAACATTGATGCAGAGAAATTTGTCAAACTTTAGATAGGTATCCAATTTTGTTAATTAAAATAATGAAACCGTCAGTGAGAATTGCATCATATCCCCGCACAGTAAGACCCGTGACAAATGAGGATAAGACGTTTCTGAATGTCACACTTCAATTCACCTCCACGCACCTGGTTTCCTGTTGAGCAGGTACTCTGCCTCGATGGCAGTGATCTGTGATACAGTGGTGAAGACATGTGCACAGTGTGCAGCCGCCCGCTCCAAACAGTAGCGATGGTAGATCTGTCTATCGCCTGCTTCCTTATCCAGGTTGAACTGAATGAGACACAAACAGGAGAGAAAGAGATATAAAAAATTAAATTAAAAAGAGAAACTTAGTCTGATTATGCATTCATTTCTAATTGACCTAGAATAATAGGTTTAATGGCCTCTATTAATTTGTGTTTGTAATGAAATTGTACACACGTACATCTGCAAGTTTGTTATAGAAGTCCACATTTCCAGCACACAGGTATCTTCCCAGCAGTGTGGCGTGAGTAGTGAAGATGGTTGCGATGGGCAGCTTTCTATGTCTACACAACACCAGGCCCAGCCCGGCCAACCATTCATGGAAATGAGCCACGATGTGTGGAGGCTCCTCACTCTGGGCTGCATACTGCCATACGGGAGAAAACAGGGTTAAAATAAATAAATAAATATATATACACACACACATACATACATACATACATACACATCAGGGACGTGTAGTCAGGGGAGGCAGAGCCTCCCCCGTCATCATGAAAGGTAAAAAAACAAATAACAGTAAAATAAAAATGTATATTTGTCCACTGGTCTGTGCTATAAATGCATTTTCTGTATGAAATATGTATCCAATAATTTTCATAGTCAAAATCACTGAATTTGCGTATTCTCTGTTCAGATACAGGAGAGCTGCGAGCTGAGGCAGCGACGAGCTGAGCCTCCCCTCGGATTGCGCAATCCCTCGCAAACTAGGTTAAGCGCATGCATTTGGTGACGTGCCTGTTGCTAGCTCTCTGTATGTCGCCAATATAATGTTTACAGAAACTTTTATTATGCATCCTGACTTTCCATAGTCCAGTTAATGATGTAGTGTGTGTAACATATTTAGTCTTGCTGATGTGACATAAAACCACAGTGAAAAAACACCAGGTGAGGCAGACAGTACTCTGCCGCACTGAAGTGGGTGCACGTGAGCCCACAGGTTCGTGTAGCTGCTGTTCTTCTAGCAGAGACGTAAGCGCCAACAAGCTACTGCTAGCTAACATCAGAGTCAGGTGCACTGTAGCGCCAACAAGCTACTGCTAGCTAACATCAGAGTCAGGTGCACTGTAGCGCCAACAAGCTACTGCTAGCTAACATCAGAGTCAGGTGCACTGTAGCGCCAACAAGCTACTGCTAGCTAACATCAGAGTCAGGTGCACTGTAGCGCCAACAAGCTACTGCTAGCTAACATCAGAGTCAGGTGCACTGTAGCGCCAACAAGCTACTGCTAGCTAACATCAGAGTCAGGTGCACTGTAGCGCCAACAAGCTACTGCTAGCTAACATCAGAGTCAGGTGCACTGTAGCGCCAACAAGCTACTGCTAGCTAACATCAGAGTCAGGTGCACTGTAGCGCCAACAAGCTACTGCTAGCTAACATCAGAGTCAGGTGCACTGTAGCGCCAACAAGCTACTGCTAGCTAACATCAGAGTCAGGTGCACTGTAGCGCCAACAAGCTACTGCTAGCTAACATCAGAGTCAGGTGCACTGTAGCACCGTTTAGTTTATTTCTCAGACTGACGGCCAAAGATTTTACAAGTAAAGGTAAGACCACAATTTTATTGAAAATGGGATCTGACTAAGAGAAAACAATCCAATATTTAAATAAAAAACTACATTTTGACCTTAAATAAAATATTATCTTGTCAATAGTGAAGTCTGTATAAAATTAATCAAAGCATCAGACTAAAAACGCTATGGAGGGTGCAGAGCAAATACATGTACCTCTCTGAGCCGCTATAAATGTAACGTTCTTTTTGGCCAAATATGTACCTTACGTGTATAAAGAATGTAATAGTTGAAAGTAGTCAATGTTCATGCTGCCAAGAAAATGGTGAATAAGCTACTCAGTTGGGTTCATATATTTGTAAATCTGACTGAAAAAGTGAGTGCCTCCCCAGCCATGAACCTCACCGCACGTCACTGACATGCATAAATCTTTTTTTTCCATGGTTGTTCTAGGTTTTTGTACGGAAGCCTTGCGAGGCAAGTGAGAGGGGTGGTTATAATTCTCATTTGGGCCACAAGAGACTGAAGTGCACATAAAAGTGCAGTCGTTGACCCCTCCTTTTGCCACAACACAGCTAAAACGTTATACATTTAATAATTTTGTAAAGAAAGAGTCTTGTTTGACACTTATTGCTGACCTCTCCCAGAAGCCAGGCCGTCAGGAAGCCAAATAGCACGGCATCGTTTGCCTCACGGTCAAACCATGGCACGCCGATGTCACAAAGCTCCCACAACTCGCTCTTCCAGCTGTCCAGAGACCAGGCGGTGAACGCGACATCAATCAGAACCACATAGGGACTGCCCTCGATAAGCCACCGCCCAAAGTAGACCTGCAGGAACATGGAAAAAAGGGTGAAAGAGAAAAATTACTTTTCTTAATGCCACACACAAACACGTTAGCATAAAGAGAAGCAGCAATTTCTATTTGCTTTAAAATCATGTTTGTTTTTTTAATAGAGATAAATGAGTCAATAAAAATATAAATAGTACTTTATTTGCAAGGCACTCATCCCACTAAAAAACACATTTTCCAACCACACTATTCAAGATTATCCATGAAAAGTTTAATTTTGCTGACACAGAATCACAATCAAAAGTAAGTCACATCAAACATCAAATATGACTAAACTAGAATATAAGCCATAAATATATTTTAAGAAACCTACTCTCTGGTGCTAGTCAGTTGTGAGGTTCAAGGTAAACCAGATAGGCTGCACTATCTCTTTAAAAAAACAAAAACCCCTCCTTGCCTTGACCCATAATTCCACAGCGATAAAGCGCACACACTCACACTCACACTCACCTATTTCTGGAGTGTGGTTTTTGAAAGAGACACCGATACAACCTCTAACCTTTGTGAGGAAATGTCACTGGGCTAAAAGACGTGGTCATCAACAGAAGGAGAGTGGGGTGGATATGAAAGAGGGGTAATGTTGATCTCTAACCGTTTGTGTAGTTCACATTCACATCATCCCTCCAACTATGTGTAGTAAGAATGACCGCCCTTGAGTGGAACATACACGTTTAACTGAGAAGCGTTGTGTTTACTGTGTAGGTGTGGTAGTACCTTACACCCACTGGAGTTCATCTTGTCAATGGTTCTCTTCAGCACTGGGTTAGTGGGCTCGATCAGCTCCACCTGAGTGCGCACGTTGCTCTCCACGTAGGGACCCACCAGGAAATAGTTCTCCCCCCATTCCTCTGCGGTCAGACGGGCTTTGGTCTGGATGACTGTGTAGATGCCTCCAACTTTACACATGCAGCAAACATGCCACACGTACACAAAGTCCAGACAGAGATATGAGATTCAACCTTATACACAAATTATAGTCATACGTCTCACAGCTAGAATTTACAGAAGATTATGACCTGTGTGAATAAACAACATTAGATATACTACACAGTTTTTATTTAGCTGATGCTTTTATCTAATGCAACTTTAAATTTTCATTCAGTGTTTATATGTAAAACATTTATGTAATAAATGGTAAAAATTAAGTGCAGACACAAATACACACGCAAGGACCGAACTCGCATAACACAAACCTTTGTTAGCGACCTCCCACGCAATTTCAAAGAGAACAGCGTCCTCCAAATCAAACTCTTCGTCCCATTCCTCCAGTCCTGACAGGGACGTGACAGAGAGGCTGCGAGCGAGCGGCATGCTGGGTAAACACAGAACATGATTATTTATTTATTGATGTGTGAGCATTAACACTAAGAAACAAGGCTTTTAGATTGAACATTTATTTCTCCTTTCCTAAGATTAGACCAAATTAACCTTGGGATACAAAAAACATTTATTACATTTGAAATGATTGTCAACCAATTGCCTCTGAAGACAGTAACTGAAGTATTAAAGATTTTTGTATCAATGCAAAGTTTCTCTCAGTCACACATTTTTAAAACAGTTGGGCAGGCTTTCTCTTGCCCAACATTTTCTCACACACACACACCTGCAAATGTGTGTCATTAACAGCCCACACATCCTATTTCACAACACTTGCATAATAATACTACTGTGATGTAAAACACCATTTTAACGAGTCAAACATTTTTCAATTTCACCCTTTGGAATAAATGTTATGCTGCAAACATTTTTAATTTTACTTGTAATTTAAGAAGCTTAACCTTTGGCTGTTATTCTAGGAAATTCTGAGCAAACACACAGCACGCAAGTGCACACTGCATGACAGGGGGGGGCACACACACACACTTGATTAATAATCAGTCTTCCCATTAGCAGGGGAGGGAGTTAAAGGTTCAATGTGCAATTCTGAGCCAGCTGCTCCAAAGACATAGGGGCAACATTTCACCTCTAAAACGGGTCCATACAATCTCTAATGTTCATATTTTTTTTTTTTTTTTTTTTTTTTTTGTGGTTTGGCACATGCATTGTATTCCAATGTATTCCTTTATATTGTGTATTGCATTTACTCCTGTGTAATGCCAGTCAGTCGGCAAGAACACCAAAATTCTACCAAACTGTTGAAACTGAGAGCCGTTCAAAAAACATCTGCCGTCTTGTAATCTTCACGTGGGGCTGATCCATCCGTTAGTTTATTGGACTAAATCCAAAGTGGCAGAAACTAGAAAACGACCCGCATATTCGTCTCATCTTCCCGGTGACGGCGCAGACAGGAGAGCAGCCCGCGGGGGAGGAGAGAGGTCGGCCGAGCCGGCACTCAGCAGGACAAAGAGAGGTGGTTCTTGTTTCTGCCACTTTGAATGTAATCCAATAAACAAAATATAAAAAACAGACACAGAAGATCACTGTAATATTTACAAGCGAGTCAGGCAGCTGTGCCTCTTCTCCCTCTGTACTGAAGGCAGAGTGGAGCTACACTGACTCACTATCACCTCTAGAGGAACAAGTGGTATTACAGACTGGACGGAGCACAGCTAGTCAGTTAGATGCTAATTATAGTAGATCTCTCTGCAACACAACACAGAAGTCTTTGACATAACGTCCATGCAGTTACCTCTTCACATTCTGTTGATAATGTTACTTCATTGTTTTATGGTTTCCGTTTTAATTCTGGCAGATCTTACACATTAAACTTTTAAAAAGTGGAATTAAGAAAGAAGTGCTTTCCTTGCAGACAGAGTGTAAGATGCCCTTAAAATACAACTTTGTGTTCAGTTCCTGTTTGCATAAATTGTGCAACCTCCTGAACAAATGGCAGAGTGGTGTGCGAAAAGAAGCAGGAAGGGCACAGATCAGGTATAAACTTGATATACTACTATGAAATGTTGAAATCAGTCCAGTTGAGACACGTGTGGAAACTACAAAAACTAACCAGTGCACAAACATTTGTGTTACACACAGAGGGGAAATGCTCTTCCACCTGTACAACAATCCGCTCCACAACTTTGTTTTTTAACACTGCTCACCAGAAATGTAATCAGTGTACCCTACCAACTAGCTGATCTCAAATTCCTATGTGATTGTGCTTAACTGCTAATGATAGCAGACGAGAGAGAGTTTGTTTAACAGTCCATCAATGTCCAAGTCTGATAAACCAGAACACCAATGTGAATTAAAAAAAATAAAACTGCTGTTCAAAGCAATGACAAACATTTTCTCAAATAAACTTTTTCATTTGCATGTACATTAGGTTTTTGTATCAGACCACCTTCAATAGAAATTCAAGATCTCTAGATTGTAGTAAAAATACTGCTTGGAATTATTTGTGTTGGATAAGTTTTCTCACCCTTCAAACCACTTCTACTCCCTCATAGAAATATCTAGACTCTGACTATGCAAATACATTTTTTATTTAAATATGAAAAGATCACACACACACACACACACACAGTGCACAGTGGAGCTGACATATCGAAGTGAAGTAATAATGAGCAAAGAGAGTAAATACCACAGTGCTGAAACTGAACTGCTGCTCATTTAATTCACTTAATTTTAGGGGACCCCCTCGGGCCTCTCCGTGGGAACCCTCACCTGCTTGGGACACCACACTTCATGTAAGCTTTATAATAAATTACTGACAGTCACAATGATCATCATGATGCCCTTGTCAATGTCATAACTGAATATGTTTTTATTTTAACTGCCCAGTGGGCCTACGGGTCTGGTGAAAGGACAAAGACCCGTATTAGGCTCTGTCCCAAATCAGGCAATGGAGGACGAACTCCACGTCAACCTCGGGCAGAGACTGAAGGCTACAGCTGAAACACCAGAACACCAACATCAGACCTCCCGGCTGAATATGCATGCGGGTATGTATTGTGAGTGGTTTCTTATGAGTTGAGGAGCGGACGTGACAACATGCATCTACTGCAGCTGCGGACACGCGCAAAGGACACAGCGTCCTGATGCGCGCCCCCGTCTGTTTAGGAAGTATTCAACTATTGTCATTGTGGAGAATAAAAACACAGATGTCTGCTCACCCTTCAGTTTTGTCCCAACTTCACGAAGATGAAGAACACATTGGCAGCTGTCGCAGTCAAACCAAAAATATGAAAGCAGCGGATAGTGAGGAAAAAGGGGGCGGCGCCTTCAGTTAAATGCCAGCGGAACTGGGCGTTTTCTTCAGCTGAGAGACGCAATTGGCTGAGCAGAGGTTAAAGGGAGATGCAGTGGTTGGTGTGAATGATCTGTTCATCCATACAAAAGAGGGGAGTCATGGGAAACCGGGCAACTTTTTCTTTTTTTCTTTTTACCAACGAGGAGGGAGAGAGTTATTTAAGGGTCATGGAAGCACAGTTTGAGAATACAACGTGACCAGTGACATTAAGACACCCAACCCCTCTACATATCTCTGTGATCCATCTCGTGCTAACCCTTTCCACTGGCTGCCACCTGTCTAACCCCCACCACCTTCCACCATTGATAAGCCTGACCACAGGATCTATATTGTGGAAGATGGCCCTGTGGTCAAAGACCCCTGATTTCAGTAACAATCTTAGGTGTCACTGAGCATGGCACTATTCTCCTGTTGGTCTGCACTATGGTGTGACCTCTGACCTCTGACTGCGTGTGTGTTTGTGTGTGTCTGGAGGGGGTGACAGAAAGCCTCAACACATGTCAGGGATAAGTACAGACACAAGGTGATGAGTGCAAAGATTAATATGAAAAGATTGTCTGCTCATTGTCACTGACATCGAGAAAGCATCATTTGGAATAAAGGCTGTCATCTTTAGTTGAGTATAAAGTGAATAACCATGAACACTAGATCTTAGGTCTTCAACAGGTACTGCAGGGGGGGTCCGCGACCCCCAGGTACTGCAGGGGGGGTCGCAAAATTGTTTGTAGATAAAGCAAAAAATGTTTTAGAATTATAATTTTTTTATATAAAAAACGTATATATTTCTGAGAGACTGTTGATGAGGCCAACTGCAGAGGGGAAGAAACTGTTCATATGACGTGAGGTTTTGGTCCTGATGGACTGCAGCCTCCTGCCAGGTGGGAGTGACTGAAAAAGTCTTTGTCCAGTGTGGGAGGGGTCTGCTGCAATCTTACCTGCACGCTTCCGGGTCCTGGAGGGATGTATATGTATGCGATCAACATATTAACATATTGCTCTCAATACAAATAGTATTGAAAATAAATTACAGGAATATTCTTACCACAGTATCAACACTAAAACAACTCCAAATAATTATACTTTTGAAGACAGACCGTAAACATAATTTGTTTGTAAAGTGTTAAACTGTTTACCTCCTTCCTGTGTGTGTTGAGTGTATAATTCCATGCCTTAAATACAATTAAAATCACAAAAATGGGTTTTGTTTCGGCACATTATTATATTTGTTAACACACAAACAAAATACAATTCCAATATTTAACTGTTGAGCAGTTTTCGCTCCCGTGCTGCTGCGTACTCTCTGACGTCATTTTGCCGGCAACACAAGGTATTTTTCATCTACAGGGTATAGTCAGGTCGCGTGCAACTTCCTCCTCGATACCACTGAATTTCCGCCCTGCCAGTGTCGTCACTGTCCATTACTTTACTATTCGGCCTAGTAACAAAACGCAAATTTTCCGCGCTTTCGTCGGTGAAAGTTCACAAATTGAAGCAGAGTGGCGGGAGCTGTTGTCAGTCTGGGGCTGTTGTCAAGAGGTAACTTTGATAGGTATTTATAACTTCGTTAGAAACGCACCAGCTTTTGATAGTTGTCTTGACAGGGTTCACAGTGAGATCAGTGCTACGCTTTTGGTAAGCTTAATCTTTGGCGCGAGACTGTTCCTTGTTTATCCTGGCGCTTGCTAGCTTTCTGTTTTAGCTCGTCACAAAAGAAAACAGCCTCTCGTTTTACCGAAAAATAAATCGCTTAAACTATACCGCTGGAATACTGAGGTTGACATATATTATGTTTGACAGGGAACTGTTGAATGTGAAAGTACAGCATTAACACGTGGATAAGTTATCAACATTAACCATGAGTGCACTTAACTGAAACAGCATTGAGAAGCTTGAGAAGACACAATGTAGCTTACAAGAACACAAGTGATGCCAACTGGATAATGTGTTGTGTGAAGTTAGGAGGGTTACAGCAACAGTCATGCTAGTTACATGACTAATGGGTTACATTATGTACATTGGAAGGTTGTCTCTCATTTGTAGGTGCTTATTAAGTGTCATTGCCGCTTTGTCTCTATTTCCTTTACTTTTTAACTTTGTCCTGGTAATGTATTCTCCTATTATTCTGTTCATGGGGCCCCTTATATTATTATTGTATTTTATTTCACTTTATCCCATCCATTGAAAAACCCTGTGCTTACAAATTTATCACTGACATCAATGTATTTATTCACCTATTATTTAAAGTCTATCCAAGCCCACTATCGCCCACATTTTCAGACCCTATTCACTGCATGCCAAATATACCCTGACCGTACAAGGAATATTAACACAAGCATAGGCAATTTATTGGTTGGCTATCAAAAAAGTGTAGCTTTCTATGAAGGTGGTAATATTCTTCTAAAGTAGTACGGTAGGAATTAGTTCTTTAGATTCCTTTTTACTATTTGTTTACTACCATATTTTAGGTTTTGTTGCTGTGCTATCATCAGTGCCTGTTTAACCGAGTTAACCAATTTCTTTCTCCGTTATCATCTGCCTAACTTGCCTTTTCACTCCAATGTTTCTTGCAGGCATGGATTTTAAAAAACGCAATGGCGGCCCTTACATTGGCGGTGCGTCCCAGGCCAAACGGGGTAAACCGGCTAGTGAATGGGAGGACAGTCCATCGCAGTTTGAAGAGGAATTGTCCATGTTTGACGAAGCAGAGATGGAGTCGGAGGAGATGGAGGGGCAGGCAGGGCATGATGTTATTCCCGTAGGTGAGTGTTGGACAGACAAGCACACAATCATAGGGGGCAGAAGTAAAATGGTTTTCCTGGTGAAGCAAGAGATTGAGTTTTGTAAATGACATGCTGACTTAAACTGTTGACCTATATGAAGTGTATGTCACACATGAACACTTATCATTTTCTTAAAGGTTCAATGTGTAAGATCTGGCAAAATTTAAACTTAAAACATTAATTCAATGAATTAACATTATCTACAGAATGTGAAGAGGTAACCGTGTTGATGTTATGTCAGAGACTTCTATGTGTTGCAGAGATATCTACTGAAGTTAGCATGCTAACTGACTAGCTGTGCTCCGTCCTGTCTGTAATACCACTTGTTCCTCTAGAGGTGATAGTGAGTCAGTGTAGCTCCACTCAGCACTCAGTACACAGGGAGAAGAAGCACAGCTGCCTGACTCACATATTACAGCCATGTTTTGTGTTTGTTTTATAGTTTGTTTATTGGATTACATTCAAAGTGGCAGAAATGAGAAAACCGCCCGCACCACCTCGCTTCATCCTCACAGCTGCCAGGAGGCTTTTTCACTGAGTGTAAAGCTGTCGGCAGCCCCGGGAAACGGCGTAGCTTCAGTTAGCTTGAGTTCAGCCACAGCACCGGGGAACTGCAAACTCCCTGTTGCTGCTGTTACACAGGTCCACCAACCCACTGTGCCTGCTGGTGCTGGGGCTTGTTCTGGCTGAGCTCAAGTCTCTTTGGTCGCTGACTGGGGCTCCGTCTGATGGAGGCGGCTGCCGGCTCTGCCGACCTCTCTTCTCCCCAGCTGGGCTGCTCTCATGGCTGAGCCACCACCGAGAAGATGAGACGAATATGCGGTTTTCTAGTTTCTGCCACTTTGGATTTAGTCCAATAAACAAACTAACGTAACGTTACACAGAATTCAGCCCCCTGGTTAACATTAGTGCCCAGTAAACACAGATGGATCAGCCCACGTGAAGAATATATAACAACAGTGTTTTTGCAGCGGCTCTCAGAGTTTCAGCAGTTTGGTCGAATCATTCTTGCTTAAGCCTGCTCAGCTTGTCAGTTTTGCCATGACCCTCAAGTATAATCAAGTATAGCTAATAGCTGAATAGCTTTGCATTGTAAATAATGCAACTCTGCTCTAACAATAAGTGCCAACTGTGGAACTAGTTAAATATTGTTTCAAGAAAATAACGTTACTGTGTTGAGAAGAATTTCTGATTATACTTAAAAAGTTGTTGGCTGTACCCATTTAGATAATAAATAATGCACTTTGGTTTAACTTCTGTCTTGCCACCTTGTTTCTTCAGATGACCTCTTCTCAGCAAACCTTAACCCTCGTTGGCGGCGGCCTCATGCCGCTTCACTGGACCCGTCAGCTGATACTTTGGTGTTTCAGCAGATTGATCTTGACTATTATTTAGGTAATTATCAACGATGACTTAGAGCTATCTTGTCTTCTTTGTTGTTTGGATCTAAACGAGGGTGTATAACATATCCACCTGCTCAAATACCTTTGCTTTATGTGGGAAGAAATTGTGTCTTAGTTGTTTCTACTTTTGTGTTATGCAGGGGAAAAGGTGGCTGGCATGCCTGGTCAGTCACAGGGAAAAACCCCGATCATTCGAATGTTTGGCGTGACAGACAGTGGCAACAGCGTGTGTTGCCACGTCCACGGTTTTGCGCCTTACTTCTATGTTCCTTCACCAAGTGGTGAGTACTTGTCATTATTTTTTCAATACATAGAATCTGTGAATTATTTCTGCTTTTGAGGCCTAAAATAATTAGATTCATTCTTATTAATCTTACAATGTTTCCCTCTTTCTGCTTCCTTTTTGAAAAGGGTTCACGTCTGATGACCTGGGTGAATTTAAAAGAGAATTGAACGCTGTTGTTCTGAAGGACATGCGATCCAATAAGGACAACATCTCCGTCACAGTGTTGGCTGTGGACATCAGCCGCAAAGAGAGTGCGTACAAGTGTGCAAAGGAATTCTGTAACACTCACAAGTGTGTTCTTTGGTCAAATTATTGTTTAACCCAAGAAATCTGATCCTAGTTACAAAATATTCGATAATAAATGTACTTACAAAGTGATAAAGTTAAGCGACAATGCTTTCATCATGATTCTCAGACTTAAACTTCATGTTTTCTATTTTTTTGCAGACATGTATGGTTACCATGGGAAACGCAGTCAGGATTTTTTGAGGATAACGATGGCGATGCCTCGTCTCATCGCCCCAGCTAAGAGACTGCTGGAGCAGGGCTTCAAGTTTGGACCTTTCCCCATCCAGGGTTACCAATCCTATGAGGCCAACATAGATTTTGAGATAAGGTGTGTGTGTGTGTGTGTGTGTGTGTGTGTGTGTGTGTGGCTTTATTGTAAAGGTGATATGATATCTTGATAGATCGAAGCACTAAGCTTCCTTTTAAACATTTCTTTATACATTGCAGACAGGGATTGTTTTGCCATGGAGGTGTGTGGAATTAAATGTAATTATTCAAGTCAGAGAAGGTCGTGACAATAGACATAACATTAATCTCAAGATGTATTCTACTCAAACATTAAGCACAGAAGAAGGAAACAGCGTTTTGCTGTGTGTGTGATGTTACACACACTTGAAGCTCAGCAGAGTGGAGGACAGACAGACAGAGCAGAGAGTTGGATAGTTGACGGCGGCTGCATTCATTGCATTGCTGTGCATGAACTCTTCGCGAGTTGAACGACCTGTGTGACGTAAAACAAAGGATCAGATCAGGCTCAATCATCGACAACGATCAGCTAAAACATGCGCCCAGATACTGATATTAGACATCGTATCGGGAATTGCAATTCCTTTGAATTGCAGTTTTTAGTCTTCGTAGCCATATTCTTATATTTGTGTTGGTTTATTATATATCAAAATGTGGCTCCAGGCCATAAAGATGTCCGGGGAACCTTCAGCTAAAGATGGTTATTTCTGTAAATGGCTTTCTAACAAAACATTTGATGAGTAAAAGCAACACTAAAGCTATTTTATCTCAGCTTAATGAGCCTCTCTTGGTTGTTAGGTTTATGGTGGACAGTGATGTGGTGGGATGCTGCTGGATTGAACTTCCCAAAAGCAAGTACAGAGTGCGTGAAGAAAAAAGCACGGGGGAGGCAGATACTCGGTACCCAGGCAAGGTGGGTCTGAGTTCACAACTGATTTGTTGCATGACACAATCTCGTCAGTACAAGAAATGGCTGTGAAGCCACATGGGCCTTCATATAACATTTTTACCAACAGTGTTCATGAACTTTCTCCCCCTGTTTTGGTCCGTCAGGCGTCCTTATGTCAGTATGAGGTGGATGTGGGATGGACAGATTTGATAAGTCACCCTGCAGAGGGAGACTGGCAGAGGATCGCCCCCCTCAGGGTGCTCAGTTTTGACATCGAGTGTGCAGGAAGAAAAGGTGGGTTTCTTTCTTTCTTTCTCTCACATTCTTACTTAACAGCAAACTATTACTCCTAACATACTTCAACAAGGCCTGATCATACTTGATGAAAAGCAAATGCAGAGTTTGACACTGTCAACTTTTTCCTTTCCAGGAATCTTCCCAGAAGCAGACAAAGACCCTGTATTCAGATAGCGTCTATGGTGCAGCGGCAGGGTGAGACGGAGCCCTTCATTCGCACCGTGTTCACTCTCCAGTCCTGTGCCAGCATCATTGGCTCTCAGATATTGTGCTTTACACAGGAGAAACTGCTACTGGAGGTATGCACACTGGCTTCAGTTAGACCTTTAAAAAACATAAATATTCTGACTTGCTTTTGTCTTTCTCTTTTCTTATGCTTTGTTGATAACTTGTCATGTCTTTGTGTTTGTGTTCACGTCTCTGAGCAGAGCTGGGCTGAGTTTTTGAGGACAGTGGACCCAGACATCATCACTGGATACAACATCCAAAACTTTGACTTCCCCTACTTGCTCAACAGGGCAGCTGTTTTAAAGGTTAGATGTAGCCACATTCATCAACTATTTCCATGCATTACTAAACCCTAAAGCGTTGTAGTCTCTTTTCTATTTGGTTTAAGACATCCCTGTTTCCCTCTTTTACTCCATAATTCATGTTCTTTTGTGTTCAGGCGAAACACTTTTCCTACCTCGGCCGAGTGCGAGGCATCACGTCAGTCTTGCGAGACCTAAACTTCCAGAGCAAGCAGATGGGCCGCAGAGAGAACAAGATCATTAACATGGAGGGCCGGGTTCAGTTTGATCTACTGCAGGTCAGTTTCAACGGCGATCATAACTTTAACAATATTTAAATTATAAACGGTTAGTATGCGGTGCATTGCTTGAGTAAGAACACTTTCAATACCCACAATTCTGATTGGTGTGTTTCTCTCAGGTTCTCCTCAGGGACTATAAACTGCGATCGTACACACTGAACGCTGTGAGTTTCCACTTCCTGCAAGAACAGAAGGAGGATGTGCAGCACTCCATCATCACTGATCTGCAGGTAAAGCACAAACCAGTAACCTTGCTGCATCTGGAAGAGAGCTGGTTGCAAGAGATTTGCCGACTCAAATGACGTCGCCCCCTTTTCCTTCATCGCAGAATGGCAACGAACAGACTCGTCGTCGTTTGGCTGTCTACTGCCTGAAAGACGCCTACCTCCCACTGCGCTTGCTGCAGAAGCTGATGTGTGTGATTAACTACATGGAGATGGCCAGAGTGACCGGTGTGCCTCTCACCTACCTGCTCTCAAGAGGACAGCAGATCAAAGTCGTCTCTCAGCTGCTGCGACAGGTAACAAAGGTTGAACACATGGGACGGTTACTGTATGCGTACGTGCAGATTTAAGGATTATTAACTGTGTGTGCGCATGTTTAGGCCATGAAACAGGACCTGGTCATGCCCGTTATAAAGACAGAAGCAGGAGAAGACTACACTGGAGCGACTGTCATTGAGCCAGAGAAAGGGTATGTACATCTGCTGTTCGTGGGAGTGTATGACTCCTCTCTGCTCTTGGTGTTGCTGGTTTGGTACGGCAAGCTTCTCATATTCCTTTTGATCACCACTTTGTCCTCTGTGTAGGTATTACAGCATTCCTATTACCACCCTGGATTTCTCCTCCTTGTATCCGTCCATTATGATGGCTCACAATCTGTGCTACACCACCCTGCTGCAGAAAGGCTCAGCGGAAAGACAGAGGTCAGCAGCTCTTTTGTTTATGTGTGGTTATCTTGCAAATCCATAAGAAGAAACTCACAAATTCTGAAGGTTATGATGTTTGTTTGCTCTGAACAGCTTTAGTTTCCCTAAACTTTGTCTTCTTGCAGCTGGAATATGTTTCATGAAATGTTGAATTTATGCCACTTTCTTGCCCTTAGTCTTATGAGCTGAATGTGAATTGCTATATGTTTACCAGCCTATAGGCTTATTTTGTTTGTTAACAGGTTGTAGAAAATTGATGTTGACAAAATTCTTTCATCAAGGATAAATTTGACCTGGAACACATGACACGATGATGCGATTCTTCATTGATTCATTCTTTCTTGGTGACTGATTTAAACACAAAACAATGAAATGTGTTTATGTCTAGTATCAACAAGATGAGCTAATATCTGAAGCGGTTGTGTGTCTTCAGCCTCTCACCAGAGGACTTCATCAAGACTCCCACTGGTGATATGTTTGTGAAAAGCTCTGTGAGGAAAGGACTTCTCCCTGAGATCCTGGAGAACCTGCTGTCTGCGAGGAAGAGGTTTGACTTATAAATAATAAATCACACCATTAAACTGACCTGAACTGGTGCTAAAAGTTAGCATTTCTGTTGATGGCGTTAGTCCCACTGTACCATCCTGTGATCCTCTGATTCACAACTAGTGTTTAATGTGTTTCCTCTTGTTGGGATAATTTCACTGGAAAAATACAATTATCATTCATTTTTTTAATACTTTTTCATTCTTTCCAAGAAACTTTAACTCTGTTAAACACAATATGTAAACGGGTGCTTTTGCAGGATTCTTTGTGGATAACCTCAGTTTTACAGATCTGTTGAATAAATCAACTAAAGACAATAGCCCTTAAAGTGGGTGTACCAGAAGAAACGCATGAAACTCGATCAATTTAGATATAATTATATTTTAGTTCCAACAGAGATTATATAACAACATTTTGCAGACATGGCTTCCCTCTCATCTTACCCTGCTGTCTGTCCACAGGGCCAAAGACGAGCTGAAGAAGGAGACTGACCCCTTCAAGCGGCAGGTGCTGGACGGCCGGCAGCTTGCCCTCAAAATCAGCGCAAACTCAGTCTATGGCTTCACAGGTGCTCAGGTGGGCAAGCTGCCCTGCCTGGAGATCTCACAGGTGAGCACTTGACTCTGGGTCTCATGCTGGTGTTGAAGTCCCGACTAAATTTACAATGCATGTTTTTTTTTTTGTCTGGAACAGCATACTCCTCTGCTCTGTAAACCACATGTCCTGTGTTCTCATTCGAGGTAAAGAAATCAGAAACCGAAAGATTTATATATTTTTGATGTCATCATGGCGGCTTGTAGTTTTGCATTAATTTGGTTTAATACTATTAGGTATAGGTCTACATATATGGATACCTTATTGTGATACATCAGTGTTAACGAAGCTTTGGTCTGGTAGAAGCCGGAGTGGCTATTACTCTTCGATACCACTAACAACACGCCGTCTCTAAACATCTAAACTCAAATGTTTACAATTCTGGCTCAACACAGCTGTTTTTCAGTCATGCTAAATGAAGTTGTTCCCGCTTGACTTGTCGTCACTCTTCCCACCGTTCTGCACAGATGTGGAGTCAGCACAACAAAGATGTAGAGCAAAGATTATTGTGGAGATAGAAACCACAGAACAGGTGGAAATCACAAAGACAGACTGTAAGTGTAAGGATCAACCACACCAGGCTGTGTTTCCTGCCGTCTTGTGCAACGTTGACTTACTTAGTTCCACCCTCACAGAGAGCTGAAAAGATAATCGCTTCTACACGAGACATTTTGAGATAAAATGCTTTTTAAGGGAAATATTTAGCCAAGTATTGAAAGTCATGATGATTTGCTTCATGGTCAATAACTGCGTGTTCCAACACCAGAGGTCATTTAGTAATGAAATGATTTAAATCCTTTTTAATCTCATTTAGAGCGTCACAGGGTTTGGAAGACAGATGATCGAGCAAACCAAACAACTGGTGGAGTCCAAGTACACCATTTCCAATGGTTACCAAGGTGATGCCAAGGTGAGGAATACTGACCCGAACTCCTTTCTCTCCTTTTTTTATGAGTTAGCATCTCAGCTTTATTGAGATTTAAAATAAAATAAAAATACGGTATGGATGGATTTTACTTTCTGCAGTTTTTTGATGGACTCTAAATGCAGTTTTTATTTGAATGTTTTAAAGGTCATTTATGGGGACACAGACTCCGTCATGGTTAAGCTCGGAGTTGCCACAGTGAGGGAGGCCATGGATATCGGGAAGGAGGCAGCAGAGTGGATATCGTCCCATTTCACACCGCCCATCAAACTGGAGTTTGAGAAGGTACCATTTTTGTCCTCTTGATTTACCAATAATTTGATCCTCTGGAAGTTCTTGATTGAGCGCTTCCGGCCCGAGTGAACCAGCCAACTGTTTTCAAAATGTAAGAGCCGGTATTTGGGACCACAGGAGAGTTGGAGCGTCCTGTCGTCTAATGAGAGCTTATATTTGTCACTTCCACAGGTGTACTACCCATACCTGCTGATCAACAAGAAGCGCTACGCAGGCCTCTATTTCTCCAGCTGCGCAGACACGCATGAGAAGATGGACTGTAAAGGCATTGAGACAGTCCGCAGAGACAACTGTCCTCTGGTGGCTAACCTTATCAACACCTGTCTGCAGAAATGCCTCATAGACAGGTACAGACGTGCACATTCTGTACATAAAGAATTATCCTTTCAGCTTCTTACAAGTAGAAGATTTCATCCATTTTCATAATTTCTTCTTTAATTTAATTTGTACATATTGGATAAAAACTCCATATCCCAAAAAAAACCAGAAGATTCTTAACTGTTCAAACTTCTTGATCCTGCAACTATTTGGCATTAAAAAAAGAGTTAAACTTATATTCAGACGATTAAAGAGCAGATGAAAGTAATCACAGCTGTTGTGATGTTCTGTCAGGGATCCCCAGGGTGCTGTAGCTCATGCTAAAGAAGTGATCTCGGACCTACTGTGCAACCGCATCGACATCAGCCAGCTGGTCATCACCAAGGAGCTGACGCGCACCGCTCAGGAGTACGCTGGCAGACAGGCGCACGTCGAGCTCGCTGAGAGGTGTGTGTGTGTGTGTGTGTGTGTGTGTGTGTGTGTGTGTGTGTGTGTGTGTGTGTGTGTGTGTGTGTGTGTGTGTGTGGTGTGTGTGTGTGTGTGTGTGTGTGTGTGTGTGTGTGTGTGTGTGATGTCACATTTCAAATAATACTCCAAGGGAAAATGTTTCTGACCCATTGATGTTTGACAGGATGAGGAAAAGAGATGCCGGCAGCGCTCCGAACCTGGGAGACAGAGTTCCATACGTCATCATCAAGGCTGCAAAGGGAGTGGCAGCATACATGAAGTCAGAGGTCTGTAGTGACTTCTTTCATTGTGTTTTATTCGTGCATCCCCCTTTTCTTTTGTTTAATCTTGCGATAATCCTGAATCTTCCACCTGCTTTAGGATCCGATCTTTGTGCTGGAGAACAGCATTCCCATCGACACACAATACTACCTGGAGCAGCAGCTGTCCAAGCCCCTGCTGAGAATATTTGAGCCCATCCTGGGAGAGAGCAAGGCAGAGAACGTCCTGCTCAGTAAGTCTACGAAGGGGCTGTGGCTGCAGCCCTAGTCTACAATCATTTTCAATTTTGACGGGGCGCTTCTATTTTAACCGGCGCAGCTTTTTCCGTTTTTAGCAAACTCACAGACCAATTGCATTTGAGTTAAGTCATCCCATGTGATGCTACTCAGCCAATCAAATCTGTGCATTCCTGGTTGCAAACATTGCGACTCTGAATACAGACAGATGAGAGGCGCGTGACAGACGGAAAGACGAGTTAGTGATACAGAGAGAGAAGACGGAGAAAGGGAGAGAAACACAGACGAAGAGACGAGTGAGCGGCAGACAGGGAGAACAATAACTACTCATGGCGCTCTCCAAGAAGAGAAAAGTCAACAGAGCTTTCAACCCAGAATGGACTCATTCATGTTCATCCTTCCCACTGGGAGCACAACACCAGCTTCTCATATGCTCAGAGACCGTGGTGCTCATTAACAGTGGTGATGTGAAACGCCACTATGAGACAAAGCACAACGTTTTTTGCCCAAACAAACCCACTCAAGTCTGAACTGAGGGCACAGAAAATAAGCACTCAGAGCCCAATATGATTTTGATTTGTGACAAAATAAAGCAAATAGGCCACCTGTCAGCATCATCAGCCACAGAGAACAGTTTAACCCAGGATGTGCTTGCCTGGGTTAAACTGTTCAATTAAGATGTGTTGAGACTGATTTATTCTAACATTGGCTCTGACAGTTAAAGAAAAAGGGAAACTCAAGCTGCTGCTACACTTTATTTTATTGTTCTAAGATTAAGTACTTTATTTTAAGATGCACAATTTTTCAAAAGCTATTTTATTTATTTTCTCAATTGTATTTTTAAACGCAGCCCGAGAAGAACATTATACATATCTACAGTAATATATATATATATATATATATATATAGATATAGATATAGATATAGATATAGATCTATATATATATATATAGATATAGATATAGATCTATAGATATAGATCTATATATATAGATCTATATATATAGATCTATATATATATATATATATATATATATATATATATATATATATATATATTATATATATATATATATATATAGATCTATATATATATATATATATATATATAGATCTATATCTATATATATATATATATATATATAGATCTATATATATAGATCTATATCTATATCTATATATATATAGATCTATATATATAGATCTATATATATATATATATATATAGATCTATATATATATATATATCTATATCTATATATATAGATCTATATATATATATATATATATATATATATAGATCTATAGATCTATATATATATATATATATAGATCTATATATATATATATATATATATATATATATATATATATATATATATATATAGATCTATATATAGATCTATATATATATATATATATATATAGATCTATATATAGATCTATATATATATATATATATATAGATCTATAGATATAGATCTATATATATAGATCTATATATATATATATATATATATATATATATATATATATATATAGATATAGATCTATATCTATATCTATATCTATATAGGATATATAGATATAGATATAGATCTATCTAATATATATAATATATAGTATATATAGATATAGATTATAGATATAGATTATATATATATAGATATATATATAGATTTATAGTATATATCTATATATATAGATATATATCTATAGATATAGATCTATATATATATATATATATAAGATATCTATATATATATATATATATATATAGATCTATATATATATATATATGATAGATATAGATCTATATATATAGATATAGATATAGATATAGATATATATATAGATCTATATATATAGATATAGATATAGATATAGATATAGATATAGATCTATATATATAGATCTATAGATATATCATATATATATATATATAGATATATATCTATATCTATAGATATAATATAGATCTATATATATAGATCTATATCTATATATATAGATCATATATATAGATATATAGATCTATATATATAGATATATAGATCTATCTATAGTCTATATATAGATCTATATATATAGATCTATAGATATAGATCTATATAGATCTAGATATAGATCTATATCTATAGATCTATATATATATATAGATCTATATATATAGATATATAGATCTATATCTATAGATCTATATATAGATCTATAGATATAGATCTATATATATCTATAGATCTATATATATAGATCTATATATATATATATATAGATCTATATCTATAGATCTATATATATATATCTATATATATATATCTATAGATCTATATATATAGATCTATAGATATAGATCTATAGATATAGATCTATATCTATAGATCTATATCTATAGATCTATAGATATAGATCTATAGATATAGATCTATAGATATAGATCTATAGATATAGATCTATATCTATCTATCTATCTATCTATCTATCTATCTATCTATCTATCTATATATCTATCTATCTATATATATATCTCTGTATAGTTCAATGTTAAGTGACAAACATTAATATTGTCTAAATGTTTTAAATTGTACTTTCTTTATTAGATTTGACAGTCAGTTGTTGATAACGTACAGACGTTGATACAGCTACTAGGCTGCTTCCATATATCTCACACTAATTCATAACGCACGTTAGACATTATGATGCTCCGGACCTTTGCTCACGGAAACTTTCTCTAACTGGACCTCTTAGAATTTTAGTTGAATACCCCTGTTATAGAGCTTTAAAACTTAATGTTGCTGTTTTTCTGGTGTCTTTCAGAGGGCGACCACACGCGCTGTAAGACTGTTTTGACCTCGAAGATCGGGGGTCTCATGGCATTTGCTCAGAAGAGAAGCACCTGCATCGGCTGCAAAGCTGTGCTCAAAACGGATGGTGTGTGTGTGCTCAGATATTTCTTCTACGTTGTTATCCACTTGTGTGTTAGTTGCCACTTTATGAGTGGGAGGGGTGATGAAGAGCTTTACATGTGTGACATCTAACGTGTGTCATTGCAGCGGCTGTGTGCGCTTTCTGTAAGAAGAAGGAGTCTGAACTGTACCAAAAAGAGGTGAGCAAGATGCCAAACGACTTCATACTTTAATGTGCTGGTTTTCCTCACTAACGGGGCGAAGTGTGTTTGATTATGTTTGAATTAAAAGCTTTAATGTCTTATTTTTAATCGATTGGAATTCGATATCAAGTATTTAAGTACATCAAGCAGAACTATTTTAATATCAAATTTAGTCTCATTTACTTTTGGGCTGCTATAGAGTAGTGTGCTTTTCCAATAAAGCACAACTTTATCACATTGTTTTAAATGTATTATTGTAAGATTTAAGGGCTTAATATCTGAAAACAAACATAACTTTCTCCTGTCTAGTTTTAAGAATTTCTAACGCTCAGGTTGTTAATTTCAGATCTTTCATCTGAACACGCTGGAGGAGCGTTTTTCTCGCCTGTGGACTCAGTGTCAGCGTTGTCAGGGCTCCCTCCATGAGGATGTGCTCTGTACCAGGTAGATATAAAGCACATGTGCACATATTTACTCTTAACTGAACACACGGTAACGTTGTCCCTCCTGACTCCTCTACAGTCGGGATTGTCCCATCTTTTACATGAGGAAGAAGGTTCAGAAAGATTTGGATGACCAGAGCAATCTGGTGAATCGCTTTGGATGGTGAGAGGCGCACACTCCAGATGACCATGGACTCTTATCGTCTCACTGTATTTTTCTTAATGTGTCTTTTGGTGCTTGTAAAAATGCATATAAGTTACACTATTTCTATGTTTTCTACTATGAATAAAATGTGTCTTTTTGTAAAATAAAATCAAAGAGCAATCTATTCCTTCATGTATGATCATTACTTATGACAATCACAAAATAATGTACATGCAACATGTCCTGTATGCCAAGAGGTTTATGAAGAAACTGACGTCAAAGTAAGTAACTTTTTCGGGAAATGAAAAGAGGAACTTTATTGCTGTTGTGCCAGTCAGACCTCATCCCTTCCTCGAACTTTGATTTGTTTTTCTTTCTTGAAAGATGAGGCATGATCAGTCATTACAAATCAAATGTGGCATAAATGCACTACATTTTGTGTGTGTGTGTGAGATGATTACTTTGTGTCCCGCTTCCCAGTAAAGATTCTCTTTGGATAAACAAAAACAGACGAGACATAAAAGCTGAAGACATTTACTTGTTCATTACAGCAGAGTGCATTAAAGATTTTACATAGCTGTCAGTGAGAGACTTCAGATAATGAGACAGGCATTTAGAAGCTGATGGTTTAACACCGTAACCAAGTAGGAACCCTTCATGGATGGATTCACTTCTGTTAGCAGGATGCAACTAAAGTTAGCTCATTAAATATGTGGACAGCAGTTTCCTAATGCTGAAGTATTTTAATTGTGGAACACTGTTTATCATGCTACAAAAATAGAAATTTAACAATCCATCACATTTAGGGTGACAGTAATTATCAAAAGGGGACAAATGGCTATAAAAAGAAATGAATGCCCTATTGAATATCCTTATTGTAATAAATGAATGATCTGAAGCCAGAGATCGGCATTGGCCCGATGCCAGGGAACACACACATGCCATAATTGGGTCTACGCCGCTGTATTAGGGACAAATCGGTAACTAAACAGTTAAAGCTCCATCGTGTGTCCTGACAGACACCCCAGGGCGAGTGTTATCCAAATGTTCCTCAACCTATTTTTCACTTATGATTAGATAACATGACAGTCGCTGTGTCTGAGCTCCGAAGATAAGCAGAGTTAAACACTGGTTTCATCATCGGTGTGGTTTCAATGTTGCATATAGTACAATATAACCACCGAAAACACTGGGACTGACATGTATATTTAAAAAAAAAAAAAATATTAAAAGTGGACTTTGGAATACAGTGTGGAACAAACAGCAGGGCTGACACTTCAAACAGTAAGTTAATGATGGAGGGAAATGATGGACACAGGCATCTCAACCAATCATTTGACACAGCTTTCAGTCTGTTATTCCTAGAACACACCATATTCCTGTAAGTAAACTCTTTTTAAAAACGGCACAAACTAATGCTAAATTTCTACAAAAAAAAACAAAACAGCAAATGAATAAAGTGCACCTAGGTGTCTGGAACACAATTGTAAGGATTTGTTACTCTGGTGATCTTATCCTGCGACAGCATTTACATTGACATACGGTCTTTGTGAGAAAAAACTAAACAAAAAAGACCCCTTGATAAATCTGTTGTGTTTCAGGCCCCAGAGGACACACTAACCTATGAACAAACCGGAAGACCACAAGTATTTTCAAACTTTCACCAATCATCTTGAAGCAAAAATGTTTCACACTAAACAGTGTCCTAGTCAATATGACACCATATCCATGTTTGTAGGACTTCATGAAGTCAGACGTGTACCGAGCAATCACATAAAACCACTTAAGCAACGTGTCGAGTCCTAGAACACTATTGGACTGAATGTGTCACCTGATGTGACAGTGCAAAGTACAGTGACACACACTCTGAATCGCTGACCCCTATACAGTTAACAGGAGCTAAACAGTCTGTAAAAACACTGGCTGGACAAATTCATAATTAGTAAAAGAGAAATATCTTTACAGACAACTTCAATCTTTCAACCAGACTCCAATTAAGTTTGCACGAATGCTGACCTTAACTAAAAAAAGAAAGAAATAAACTCACCCAAAAACTGCAGTTTATAGTTGTATGGTCACCAAACCAAAAAACAACAACTGAATTCACAGCGTTAAACCGAAACTGCATATTGGATTCATAAATGTGAGCTCTTGTGGTGACATACTGTAAGTGGAAACTGTGACGGCAGTGAAAATGGATTTTGCCACATCTGCTTCCCTGTCCGGAGCTGCGCTGGACGGCTCCAACGTGACGGAGGCGGCGCAGTGTGTGAGGGCAAGCGTGAAACAAGTGCGGTAAGGGATGCGCTGATGTGTGTGTGTGTGTGCGTGTAGTATGCTATAGTATAATGCAACGTCTCTGAGTGTTCTTCTTGCTCTTCTTGTTGCTGCGGTTGGTCTCCTTATACTTTCTAATCTCCCGTACTAGTGAATAGAACGCTTCCTCCACGCCCTGCAAAACAGAGACAGAAAAATATTTGTCTCAGACAAAATAAAACATTTGTATAATGATATGGTGTTTTGGTTATAAAAACGTACATTGAGTTCCAGACAAACAAGGCTTAAGCATGCATCATTGCAAACTGGATACAGGAGTCTTTTTTTTCTATATACCTGTCGGGTTTTGGCAGAGGTCTCGACAAACGGTACTCCGTAGCTTCGTCCCAGTTCCTGCGCCTGCCGCGACTCCACCGTGCGGGTACCGAGGTCGCTCTTATTCCCCACCAGCACCATGGGAACACTGTCGCTGTCCTTCACCCTGTTGATCTGCTCTCTGAGGAGGAGACACATGCAACAGCACCGTTAAAAAATGTGAACCAGATTATAGTGTACAAATGGCCCAACTGAACTTGTTGGCACACTCAGCACATCTATAGATATGTTGTACAGATTACTACAAGTGCAGTTCCTGTTGACCAGAAATGGGTAAAGTACACTATTCACATCTGTATTGCTGATTGTGCCAAGTCAAACACACACACAAGAAATGAATTATTAGTTCTTCTTCTCCAGCATTGTTTCAACTTCTTTCTCCAGCGTTCTATGGTGGTATGTACTTGCAAAACCACGAAGCATCTTGTACCTGTAGAGGTGAACGTCCTCAAAGGACTTGGTGTTGTTGATGGCAAACACACAGAGGAAACCCTCTCCCGTCCTCATGTACTGGTCCCTCATGGCGCTGTACTCCTCCTGACCTGCAGTGTCCAGGATGTCCAACAGACAGGTCTCTCCATCAATCACCACCTGTTTTCTGTACGAGTCCTGTAACACAGCATTGACATGATCATGCAGGCAGTAATAAAAATGCGTCTGCCAAGAAATCTACCAATGGATTGCATCACCGTTAATTCCCATGACAGTCACACTGCTGCGTCATGTAGCAACAAGACCTTGTTGAATGGAAAGTTTTGTAGTGAGCTTATTTAACTCCATCTGAAAACAGATTTACTACCAACTTTTAGGAGATTTCTTTTAGGGAACAATGCGAGTTACCAGTGTTGATTATATGGTTAGTTTAAATTATTTTATATATATATATATATATATATATATATATATATATATATATATATATATATATATATATATATATATATATATATATATATATATATATATATCTTTTTATTATTAGACCTTTATCTAAAATCAGGTATGTCCTATTGAGATTACAAAATATCTTTCCCAAGGGAGCCCTGGCCAAGTCAGCAGCAATACAGTGTTTCAAACATTTTAACACAACATAGCACTAATAACTACTCATATGTCCAGGAAGACAGACAGGAAGAAACAGATCTAGCTGGGAAAGCAACTCTAATTTAATTAGCCTGCAAACCCTTCTAAATAAATGCTTTAATTGGGATCAACCTATCTAGCTGAAAATCTGTCTGCCAGCGGTTCCAGGCAGCAGAGTCAGAGAACATAAAAGTCTGTTTGCATTTCAGTCTTAGGGACACAGCAAGTCATTTGAGCGCAAACAATAACATAATAATATAATGATATGACTCAGACAGGAGCCAATATACTGCATAATGTATACTTTTACTTTTGATATCTAAGTATATTTAGTTGCTTAACCCGTGTTAGATTTTGAAATGAAGGACTTTTACTTGTAATGAAGTATTGCATTGCTACATAAATGTATTTATTAGGTCATGCAAATAAAAGGTGACCAGCCCATGTTGATATTAGACATCAAAATACTGTTGCAGAGGTCAGGGGTGGATTAACGCACAGGCTGGCCTACGCTGCAGCCTTGGGGCCCCAAGTGTGCAAGGGCCCCAACTTGGCCAGATTCATTTTGATTATATAAATTTACTTCAGACAGAAAAAAAAACCCCTTAAGAATAAATATTTTAAGATTTTAAAAAGAACTCGGTCCTGCTCCAAGCTTTACAAATAAAATATTGTAAAAAAGGGAAGGGAAGGATGGATCTGAGGAAAGTCTCATCATATCCTGTGTATTAGTTGATGTCCCCTCACAGAACAAATACGACTTTGCAGTGGGTGTCCAAACCTTTAAAGCCACATTAGTTGAGAATAACTCACACTGCATCTTTACCCATGACTCTAATGGAGGGTCTCTCACCTCAATGGTTGGATCATATTCATCTACGAAGTGGTTCTGGATGAGCTGGATGGTGAGAGCGCTCTTCCCCACACCTCCTGCTCCGACCACCACAAGTTTGTACTCGGTCATGTCTGGAAAAGATTAAACCAGCAGGTAGCCGTGATTTCATTATCGGATTAAACACGTATCAAATGAACATGAACAAATCAAACCCTCTTCCTCCCAACACTGACACGGCGCAGTGACTGACCCAGATTTAAGGTTACCCTCCATTGACGTTGCTCGTCTCTATGTTAAGTCTTCCTTATAGTTACTGAATCCATATGAATGAGTGCTGCTGGTATAAAGGTACACTCTTACAAAGCACTTACCTTTATGTAGGGGTTATCACAGTCTGTGAAAAGATAGCTTAGTTAACGAATGTATAAATAAGATTAGCTTGCTACATAACGTTAGCCTGAGACGATTTCCTTATTCAAAAACACTTGTAGACAATTAACTTCAGTATCTGTGCGCAACTTGTTTTCCTTACTAGAGCTACGTGTCAAAATATGAACCACAGATTTGTGAAGCAATTAGTACAAATCTAACTTCATATAATGAATAAATTAAAAGGCTGAGTCCGTGCAAGTTCCTATTTGGTCTCCATTGTGGCTCATTGAAAGCAGCAAAGCGTTTTCACGTTAATCCCCGTCATCAAACAACCAATGAACCGACGGCATGCTGACAGACGTCGTAACAGCCCAATCACATGGAGTGTTAGCTCTTAGCCCCGCCTACAGCTAACATATCAGTCCAATCATTAACAGGGGTAGCCCTAATTGGGCGTGGCTTCGAGGGGAAACTTTTTTTCTCTCACAGATGGTTCTTCTCAATTTCTCAGATATCTATACTGATGAATATCACTAAGTATTCATATTCATGTGAATAATAATTAAATCTGTATTATCAAACAATTACAAACTTTATGAACTTCTGCATCATGTAATGCATTCCAATAAACAGCTCTGCAATAACTACTACCGGTGAATGTTTCCCCCTCCTCAATTTACACATCGGGCTTTTATTTTGAAAGTTATCACCGGAATGTGTGTGTAGTTAGTATGAGTGTTCATCCCCCTCCTGTGGTAACAGTGCGCAACTACAATACTACGTTTTAATTCGTGCAGAATAATAATCGGTATAGACGTTATTTTTTAACAACAAGGTCAACTCATTAATAGTGTGACTATTACAAAAGAAAACAGTAATATAATAACATTAATATTATGGTCAGTGTGAGAAACTACAACATCGTGGCTAATGCACAGCCTTAATGTATTGCCATTTAACTTTTGTACTATCAGTGTGGTTAAATTAGTATCAAATCAGTATTATTATTACAAATAACAACAGTAATATTAGTAGTGGTAATATCTGTATAATTTCAAACGGCCAGATATACTATGACATAGTATACTGTGACTTTTATATGGTATACTAATATGTCTTTTGTTATGATTTTGTTTTGCATACTATAATATGATTTGTTTTACAACATACAATACTATGATATTTAATTACATTTTTATAGCGTAATATACTATGACTTTTATGTGGTATACTAATTTGACTTTTGTTATGCCATTTTTTTTGCATACTAAATTATGACTTTTTTATGACTTTTGTATGACACACTATCCTTTTACTTTAAAAAATAAATAAATCGTTATGGTATAATACTAGAATACTAGAATAAGAAAGGAATAACCAAAAGGATTCTAAAACTATTATGACGAGATGATTATGGAAATCGGAAGTAATGAAACAGAGCAATATTACTTTTCAAATCATCCAAATTAGAGACTTCTCTTTTTTAAATTGTAATAGAATGCCATTTACTTTGAGTTGCATGGCACTGGGCACATGCACACGCTCTCACGCTTTCTCACGCTCTCTCACACACACATACACACACACACACACACACACACACACACACACACACACACACACACACACACACACACACACACACACAGGCATCATGCCACACCCTCTGCTCCGTCATCCTCACGTCCCTTGTCTGTGACGTCCATGTTTCTCCCTCACTCTCCCGCTGAGTGCATCTGCTCTCCCATCTAATCTTTGCCTAAAATCACAGAGATAATCCTGCATCCATCTGTCCTGAGAGAAAGACAGTGAAAGACTGACATTGCGCTCATGATGTAAAAAACACTAATTTAATGCGTCATCATGCTGATATTCCTGATGACATGATTGTGCTGAAATAGTGACATCCTCTTAAATTGCTTACATTTTATTATACACAAGGATATCTGACATATACATCTTTTATACATAGAATATTTTCCACATTTTTGAAAGTTTAAATATGATCAATTCCTTTTTTATTTTTTACACTCATTCCCACCATCAAGAAGGAGGAGGACAACATTGGAACAGCCATAAACTGAGACAAATAGAAACTTGATTAAAAATACACCGATACAACACTTAAAAATGAAATTCTTCACAGGAATAATCATTCACGTCTTTTAACTTCACTCAAAACAGAATAAGCCTTAATCACTTTTTAAAATAGTTTATTGACTTACCAACATATTTTACCATTAAACCCTCATTTGAATCAAATCAATTATTTTTAACGTTCCAGCAGTGTATTTTGTGCCCACAAAGGTGAGTTCAAATCACAAACTCTCTATAAGTTAAATAGAAGTAGATTCTTGATCTAAAAAAGAGCTGTCTGCAAATGTACTTTTAAAATAAAATAAAAAACACTGTGAGTACACGCAGAGGGCAGAAGTTGTGTTTGTGTGTGTGCATGCACATGTACTTTCATGTATGTTATACTGTGCAGCTTGTACAATACAACAGTTGTTATCCTGAGCATGCTAGTTTCCTCTCAGGAGAAGCACTCCACTCCATTACCCAGCTGTCAGTGCGTTAAGATGGAGAGGGTCCTGCTTTAAAGGGCATGAGAGGAGCTGATAGGCCAGGATTGTTACCAAACCTCAACACACCCACTGATAATGTAATACTTCCTAATCCCACATGTTCCCATGGATGCTCCACACCTACAGCCACGTAAATACCAAATAGTGTGCCACCACTCCCTCCGCACACTGTGCATGGTGCACTTGACTGTGCTTGCATGAAATCAGCACCCTGTGTGTGTATATGTGTGTTTGTGTGTGTGTGCGTGTGTGTGTTTGTGTGTGTGTCTGTGTGTAGAGGGAAGAGAGGGATGGCGGGGTACTGCACTGCAGTGCTCATTAAAACATGCTCACCGCACAATGTTTCAGCACCTGCACCTGCACCCAACACAACACACACACACACACACACACACATACATACACACACACACACACACACACACACACACACACACACACACACACACACACACACACACACACATAGACAATCTGAAAAACTCTGACCCACTGACTCCAACATGACTGAAATTTAGGTACTAATGACATGGAAACAACACCGAATGAGAGGAGAAAACAGAGACCGTTGCAGGCAGGAGGACGGAGAGAGGGGCAGCCACAGAGACACAGGAAAAAGGCAAAAACAGAGGCAGCACGTGCTGTGATGCCAGGGAATATTATAACGGTTGTTCCTCGCTGGTAACACAGTGTAAGAGTTAAGCAACTATCACACTCTACTTGTCATTCTGGGCCACCTCTCTAATGGGAGCGAGCGTACACACACCAGAACGGAAAGCCACAAATGTCAGATGATTACTCAGGTGATGTGACCCATAAGCCTGGCTGGACGTGACCTAGTTACGTCAGACCCAGGTGAGATTCAGCTAGACACTACATGCAAGTTCGAACACACACATTTGCACATTAAAATGCACACACACATAAAGGGAAGGCTGTTGTAACAAAAGCTTTACAGCTTTACACACACAAACACAGACTGATACAACACCTAAGCACCTTTTTTTTCTTTGACTCAATAGTTTGAAAGTAGTCGCCACATGTATGCACTTAAATTATGCATGCTTTAGAACATAATATTGCACTGGCAAAGGAAAATTAACTGAATGCATCACCAGCATCTGGTCAAGATTGTCCACAAGGGGCATCGCTCCAAAAACACATTAGCTTTTAGTTTGTGTATTGATTTTTTAAATATCAAATGCTCAATATGATTTCTATTAAGGCTGAGAGCCTTGAGAGTAGTATAGACTACTAGAAAGTGTGAGCATTGTAGAGTACTGGCATCACATTTTGTATTTAGTCATTGGACAATGTTGTAACCCCAAAGTTGCTTTCCCAACAAAAAAAGTAATTGTGTGGCTTACACATTAAACATTAAATACAACACAATGCCAGTGGCTTGAGAGAGTTGCTGTACACGCAAAAATCCAACACACACACACACACACACACACACACACACACACACACACACACACACACACACACACACACACATACACACACACACACACACACACACACACACACTGAATCTCTTCAGTGAAGTCGTGGAAACAGAATTGACCGATCACAAAGAGTTCAGGAGCAGGAAGGAAGTCTGGGATATGTGAGTTCAGTGTTTGCTAATGAATTCTGTATGTGTTGGTATACATTGATCCCTCTAACACCTGCATGCACATTCCTACACACAAACACACACACACACACACACACACACACACACACACACACACACACACACACACACACAAACACACACACTTTTGATATGTGCAATTGTAAATATTGTACAAAAGCACACAGCAGGTCCATTTAGTGTAGCAGTGACTCTATTACAATCCCTTTCCAAAAAACAATCTTCCTCTTTTCTTTTTCTTCTTCTTTTTTTTTTTTACTTGTATCATGTCGATCTTCTATGTCAGCTCCCGCTCCTCTTCTCCCCCATACATATAAGAGTTGTATCCAGGTGGCTGCACATACTCCTCAGACTTATCCCAGTCCGACACCCATCCCGACCCGGCTCCTCCTCCTCCTCCTCCTCCTCCCCCCTCCTCCTCCTACTCCTCCTACTCCTCCTCCGTTAGAACCAACAACTGGTTGGTTCATGGCCCCATACTGCCCGCCTCCCCGATAGAGCTCCTCTGTTTCATTGGCCAGTTCATCCTCATCAATAATACCACACTTCTCCTCACTGGTGTCCTCTATGTCTGCCCACGGCTGCTTTTCTCCTGATGCAAAAAGTCCTAGAGAGAAAAAAAAACATGATCAGTTTAGACTTAGGTCTTCTGCACATGCCTCACAAAACACTATATTCAAAGTCATGTCATACCATAGAAAATCACTCCTCCGTAATGTACTAGGGAAGCTATAAGGAAGACATACTTCCAATCGTCACGTGTCTGAAATGATGCGAGAAGGCATGGTGGATACAGGTGAGTTTGAAAGTTTTAGACATGGCATTATAAAGACGATATAAGTGAAGGGCTTTTACCTTGTGTTTAGTCATGGCTCCCACTATGAGAGGACACACCATTCCAGATAGCGTTCCCACCCCGTTTGAGATGCCCATCAGTATGCTGGCATATCGAGGGGCGATATCCAAGTGATTGACATTAAACCCTGAGTGAAAGAACGAAAGCAGTGCACAACATAATTCCCTCAGTTTCTAAAAGCAGATTTTCATGGTTTGGGTAAGAAAAACAGACACCAGTAGTGACATTTCTCACAACAAAAGAGTAAAGGGACTTCAATAAAGGAAGACAATTACTATTGCAGTTTAAATCACCAGTCAACCCACATAAGTGTTAGAGGAATAGTTTGACATTTTGGGAAATACGCTTATTCACTTCTTTGCCGAGAGTTAGATGAGAAGATCGATACCACTCTCATGTCTGTACAGTTAACATGTTGCTAAGGCCAGAAGCTGGTTAGCTTAGCTTAGCATAAAGACTGGAAAGAGGGGGGAACATCTAGCATCTATCTGACGAAGGGTAAAAATGATAGAGTTTGGTGTTATATTTCACGGGGCTTATGTGCTGGGACTATTTCTTGGCCGGTAGACAGCATACTTGTTTATATCATCTCTTACCTGAGATAGCAAATCCACTGAAACCCACAGCGAGGACTAAGAAGGAAATGGCAACACCTTTGGAGTGAGAGAATCCCACCACTAGCAGGAGGGTGGCCTCCATCCCAAAACCTGAAACATGTAAACAAAACAAAAACTAGAAAAGTGGACTCAGTAAAGTCTCTCTCTCCTCCCAAACAGAGAAGAGTTGAATCTCACTCAATTGTCCCTTCCAGCTCCCTTACAGCTGAGATGGCAGTGATGATAACAAAAATTGGGATTTATTTATATCTCGTATCACGCCTATTCATTTATTCATCTAATATAGTGAATTGTCACATTTCAGGTCTGGAATTAATCTGCAGATGTCAGCTTTTGAGCCACGAAAAAGGCCAAAAAGTGGTCTGCACACCACTGGGTTACACTTGTTTTAAGCAAAATGTGTTTAAAACAAATTGTGGATCACCGCAACCACGAGAAGTCCTTGTGCATACGATCATAAATGAGCACAAGAAATATAAGACTGATGGGTCCAGTAGTATGTGAGATCAACCGTGGACAGACAGACACATGCACACACAGACGCACGCACACGCACGCACGCACACGCACGCACGCACGCACGCACGCGCACGCACGCACACACACACACACACACACACACACAGAACACATTATCTCCCATAAAGGCTTATGCCTGGCGGAGATTACTAATACAAGAAGGAAGGAATGAGGAGAATTATCCACAGCTTTATACTCTGTCTCAACAAGCAATAATCACCTGATACAGTAAATTATATATGTTAGTAATGGTACATGTGTTTATGCACATGCAGAATAAACCCTGATACAACCTTTAAGTTGTGTTAAAATATTATATGATTCCAGTACGGCCAGCTGCTACACCTTAAACACTGAGAATGAGTTGCTGGGGAAAAGGTGTCAGAGATGCTCCACATGTTTGGTGCTTAATTTCCAGGAGAATTATGCCAATCACTAAAATATTTAAAGCAACAAACAATTTTCCTTTTGCTTTAATATTATCAACGTCATTGCACACTTGCATTCCTGTCAAGACACAGAATGTTTCTGAAGATTGGGGAGGTAGCTCATATTTTGCTTAGTTTGTAAAAGTCTTTATTTCTTCATTATATACTTTCACAAAGGTCAAATGCCATCCAAATGTCTACTTTTTGAGATGTTCTTATGCAAACTCAGTACTTCTGTGTGTATTTCAGTTTCTGCTCTTGCATTGTCTTGAGTTTTCTTCCGCCTCCTTGTTTTAATCTTTCTTCACAACTATCACCATCAACACTCTCACCTCCACAGTTCATGAGCTTCCTGACGTTGGTGGTGGACATCAGGTTGTGGGTTCTTAGGTAATCTGCCAACTGGCCTCCAATAGGCACGATGATTGTCATCACCAGATGGGGCAAAGCTGACACCATGCCCACCTGAAAGAGGAAAAGGAGTAGAGAGAATGTGAGAGCAAAGAAGTGTGTATGAGAACAAAAGAGTGTCCATGTGTGTTCAAGAAAGACACACAAGAATAGTGTTTTTATTCATTTAAGTATTAGAAACAATGGGAGGCTGAAGGTTGAAAAAGATTGAAAATCTCCTCTTTTAGTTAGCTGCAGTAAGCTACATTTATAGCTTATTGATAATAGCACATGGATCTGGATAATAGTTAATAGATATACCAATTAGGGCACCTATGAACTGAGCTGAGATGTCGTTAAAGGGTGACATAATATCATAGAAAATTAGTTGTGGTGGATTTAAGACGCTAACCTGCAGTCCGGCAGTCTTCCTTCTCTCCCTACATCGCCTCTACACCGTCTGCTATCAAATTAAAGCCAAATACCCCCAAAGACACCAATAGCTTTGTTATGTTATCGCCCAGACTCTTATTATCAGCCTTGCTTTTAAATTAAACATGTAAAAGACAGTATACAAATAGGACCACACCTGTTTACATAACCTAAATGTGTTACTGTCAACTGTATTGTAGGAAGATGGTAAACACAACTCGGCAAACCTCCTAAAGCTTTCCAAATAGAGTTATAAATACTTGAAGTGACGAGTGCAAAGCTATTATGACTCATCAGCTAAAATTGAAGTGCATTTGAGCAAAGCCTTAACATCTAAACCCTCCTGTGACTTTTGGCATATTCCAATTGTGAGTATACAAAGACAAAATAAATCTTATACTAAAACTAGAGCTTCTGTAAAATAAAGTATTTATAGCTATATAGATGATATAGTCTCACCTTGCTGATCTCAAAGCCAAAGACTTCTTCAAAGTAGGCTGGCTGGCTGATGAGCAGCAGGTAGAAGGTCCAGCTTCTGCAGAAGTTGGCCACAATGATGGCGTAGACCGGCATGGAGGTGAAGAAGTGTTTCCATGGGGTTTTAAATTTCTGCAACCAAAAGGAATAGGATATTACTGGGATCCACTGACCTCACTGCGATGGATCAAGAACTAGAAAGTCAGCTGGGTGTGTATATATGAGTACATCGGCACGCTCCGTGTTTGTGTGCAGGTCTAAGAGATTTGAAGTGTTACATTGATAGGCTACATGAACATTTTATAGAGCCATACATGCAGAGGATTGAGAAATGACGTAGACTCTCCGATGGCTTCTTCAATGTAAGTCCTCTCCTCCGGTGTGATGGTGGGATGGGCTGCGGGACTCTCATACGACACCAGAATCCAGAACAAATACCAGAATATCCCAAAGCTGCCTGGGAGAGGAAGAGAGAAAGCAGAAGACAGGCATGGGTACAGTGGAGAAGCAGCAAGACAGTTAAAGGGTAGAGACGTGAGAGAAGAGAGAGGGAGAACACCTGGTCTTTCAGTATGTAACTTTGGTGAGTATGTAACGTAAGGTTTTATGGCACTAGGTCGATTTTGGATCGTATATTATGGAGGATTTCTTTCTGTTTTTCCCTGTAATGTCCGGCTGCTATGCCTCAATGTCTTGTGTTGTTGCAGTTGTTTGATGTTTGGCTGCGATAGTAAAATTATTGACTCACTAGTTTTTGATCACAAGTAATGTAATCATAAAACATGCATGTGTAATGTTGCAGCTGTACATATTTACGACAGTGATGTATAGGTCAATTGCAATCTGAAACTCTAGGGGGGCTAAAACGCAATAAGACTTAATCCTACATTATGCTGCTTTACGTTTGAAAACATCAGTGGTAGGCCGGGGAGAAATTTGGATTTTGAACACCTGATGCAGACACTTTATTTATTCTTGATTGTGACCGAGAGAAACACACTAGTTAATGTATTTGGGAATATCTGCGTTGGAATTGAAGAGTGCTAGTGTGTATAAATATATTGCTAAGCTGATAGTACTGCAGTAAGCAAACACATATTTAAATACGAGGATACTAACCATAGACATAGAATACTGAAGACCACCCAGTGTATTGAACCAGTATCCCAGCTAAAGGCATGGCCACCACTGCACCTGCATAGGATCCTAAGAAGGCATCAAATATAGAGAAAAGCAACAACTTATTAATTTGTCTTAATAAACATATAATAATTTCAGTGCTCAAAATGCTTAGTATATAATTATTGTTATTCAGTGGCCATAGAAATCCACATTTTCAATACTTTTAACCATTAAACTTAAAGGCTCCATCTTCAAAACGTCATGTTTAAACCCACAGAACTTAACTCTGGTGGAGATCCCAAACTTTCTCCAGATAAAGCAGAGATATTGAATTTGAGGGAGAAGGGTAAGTAACTTTACCACAAAAGGCTGTTGTGGCTAATCGACTTCTCTCAAGAGGAGGCGCCCACTTGGCCCAGATCCCGTGGCAGGCTGGGTATGATACACCCTGAAAGACACAATACAGTCAGTGAGACGCTCATGCATGAAGGAATAGTTTCACACAGAAGTAAGTACACGTTCAAACAAGCGCATACTGTACCTCAACAAGGCCCTGGCATATCCTGACCAGTATGACGCAGCTGTAATGGCAGCGAGCAGCAGCTGGAATCAGCATGTTAAGGGTGGATGTGGCCACTATGGCAAACCCAAATACTCTTAAACACACAAAAGAACAAATACACTCAGATTGAATATTCAACAGCAACAACAGAACCATGTTAAACATGTTTTCTGGATTTCTGTGTGGTTTAAAATACTGCTCAATGCTTGGGAATGTATTATTTGTTTCATACCCAGCACAATAGTTAGGCTACCCAACCAACCAATTTACAGTAGACCAGATTACGGCAATGCCCATATTGGAGAAGATATTGTATATATATATATTAACCTGTTGGCAGCAAATTTTTGACATATAAAGCCACCGGGGATCTGTGTGACGATGTAGCCCCAGAAGAAGGAGCCGTGGATCATCCCCACTGTCTCAGGGTCCCAGGTGAACTGTGCAGCCTGGAGAAAAGAAGATATATGACTTTTTTATTTACTCACTTCAAAATAGAAGATTCAATTTATGTTTGCATTGTTGTGATGTACTCTAAGCTTGCTGTATACATTACATGCATTACAACAGGTACATCGGTTGGTATGATAATTATAGTTCCAAAATGAAGAAGTAAAGTGGGGAAAAAAGGCACAAATGTACAATATATTTGTTTACATCGTATCACGCATGCTCACTTTATAAGTACACGTTGCCTGAGATCAGAAATAAAGCAGATCATAGAGAAACAAAAACGAATCCTAAAAAACATTTGTAAAAATCCTCGTCAAAGACAGACTGATGCAGTAAATCCAAAAGCTTTGGTTTGTTTTTCACAACTTACCACAAGCACTTCCTTGTTGCCTTTGTAGACAGTGTGGTCATTCACCATGCTAACAATGGCCACACCCAGGTTGCACCGGATGCCGAAAGAGATGCAGAATCCCAGGCCAGACAGGATGGCGATGATGTACCGCCTCGGCAAGCCACAGCAGGTACAGTCCACCACCGGCATCTCCTTCTCCTCCACCAGCTCAGGACGGCCCTCCGCTGATAATTCAATAGTTTCTCCATTCGGCTGCCGCTTCTCAATGAGCCTGAGGGGAGACACAGAAACAGATTGTACAGGAATGGAGAACTACAAGCCAGCCTCTGCACGTTAGAAACAATGTGGATCCAAAGATATATATATATAAGACTTTAGGGAGATTGTTTATAAAATCTTTCCAGTGATGGACAACTTGTGAGTCGAACACGGTACAACAGGTTAACACTGTGAAGTTATGCATCTTTATAACTTCTTTACACAGCCTGATAGTGATGATCTGTTGTTTTTGTTTTGTTCGTTGTCCGTCTGTTATAAGGACAAACTACAGGCCCGATGTTCATGAAAGAGCGTAGCATAGGCCAAGGGAGAAACCATGACATTTTGGAGTGGATCTGAATCACAGGGTATGGCCTTGGCGGAGGTCTGCACACTCCGAGTGCAGGGAACATGAAAACATTTCTGTTTCATGTGATGCTTTAAAAATAAATCTGTTTGTATGCAAAAGCTTGAAATTTAGGAAACGTGATGGCCTGGCGTCAGCAAACATTGAGGAGGACAATGTTTCTCTTCATTTTTTCATGTACATCTTCCAGACACCACATAACTCTCTGTATTTTTTAATAAATGTGTGGAAAATGTTATATTTTTGTGGGGTCAGCATGTTATTTTGAGGCTGTGGCAAGGAGTGTATATCTTTTCTTTCTTTCCTTCTTTCATTTTGTAAAATGTGTCTAATTCTCATTCTCTCTTTCTCTTTCTCTTTCTCTCACACAAACACCTCCATGCAGACAACATGATCCATGGTTTGGTCGTGTCTGACTCAGCACGTCCCAGTGTATGCAAGCAGCTGTCACTAGTCGAGGAGCAGACTAAGCTACAACAGCACATTCCCCAGTGTCCGCTCCTTCAGGACGCCTCGGACCTGCTGCCACACTGGTTCATGACGTGTGATTGTGAGTTTAATACTGTGAGGTTGTTCAGACTGTGAACAGAGATAATAAAAGTAGTCTGACATCTTTTAGATTGCCAATTCACTGAACTGCTAAATTTATTAAGATAGCATAATCAATATTTTAAGTTTTATTTCCAAAAATACATCCATTCTGTCATACACGCTTACATTTTTTATCAAACAAGGGACTTCTGCATTTACCTTCAAAATGTTTTAGTTAATCATCAGTTTGCCTTAGAAGAGATCAACAATTGCTGTTATTTCAGGCTGTATGGATTACCATTTTTGTCAAGGGGCGAGTGTCTCTTTTTTCCACAAGAGTCAAACAGAGAAATCAGGAGAGCGGCCATCTGTGTATTATAACCTCCATACTCTCAACAACACACCCCCAATAGTGTACGCACGCACGCACGCGCACACACGCACACACACACACACACACACACACACACACACACACACACACACACACACACACACACACACACACACACACACGGTATACTTAAGTAAATCTTTTTTGCAGATACACTCCTCAGATTCAATTAGACATAGTGGCACACTTTATAATGCATATACTGTATGTTTTATTTTTGATTACATGTGAGTTCAGAGTGAAACGCACTCGTGTGTCAGCGGTCCACTTTCCATTGGGCTGATCCAGTTAGTCAGTGAGCTGGAGAATTATGAACATACACAGGCACAGTCATTTGTTCCCTGTGACGAGGATGGTTGCATTTTTAAAGACTTGTTTCAAATTCGAGCTTCAATAAGTCCCCAAAAACAAGTGTTCACTGCATTGAATGCAACTCCGATTTTCAAGCAAACATTGAAGACAATTCATCTCTCTCAGGCATTCAGCATGCCGAAACTCCAAGATAACTTATTCACGCATGCTAACACAAGACAAGTCAGATTCTGACACTGCTAAATTATTGATGTGTTTTTGGGTGGGATAAATAATTCACTCTAGCTTTTACACCATGATCTGTCAGTATCTATCTATCTGTTAGCCTGTCTGCATATACACTCTGTCTCATCCAGCCAGTCGTTATATTTCTCAGTTATGCATGTGGATTTCACTCCCTCCCCCATTTTCACACAGCACACTCTGCATAATCTCTTCATAAATCTATTCAATCACTCAACAAATAAACAAAAACACTAAATAAAGAATAACATATATGACAGTATAATGATGTATAAATTAAAACGGGGTCTATCATGAGATATTCTACTTGTTAAGTAAAACACAATGGTCAACAGGAAAGTAATACTTTGTAAAGCAACGTTTTGCAAATTGTAAGAGATTAGATTAGGCTGCACCATCTCTCTCTCTCTCTCTCTCTCTCTCTCTCTCTCTCTCTCTCTCTCTCTCTCTCTCTCTCTCTCTCTCTCTCTCTCTCTCTCTCTCTCCCCTAATCTGTCACAACATTCAGATTAGGATTACAAAAATGATTTACTTCCGGAAATGAATATGGAGGGACAGACTAGGCACGCTGGGCGTGGCTCGACATGCTTCTCCCTCTATCACGACACTCTGTTGAGTTCATGCTGGCCTTTGATTCAGTTTTTTCCTTCTTTCAACATTGAGGTATATTGTATATTCTAAAATACATTCTGAAAACAAATAATTTTGCAATTCACTTACATGCCATTATTTTATGTGTCAGGACATGTAACATGTAAAGTCTTTTGTCCCATCTTTTACAAACACATTATATGTTTCAAGCTGGTTAAATATTTTATATATATATATATTACTAGTTTCACTGATTTAATGGTGTAAACTAAAAGATGGGTTAATTCCTCTCATCATTACTTTATCAGCTATACAACATGCAGGCACATGGTATTTGATAGAAGGTGCACAGGCTTTTCAACAAGGAGCTTTGGCATTTTCACCACTGTGCATTAAACACAAGAAACAGAAAGATTAAATGTTACCAATTGTGTAAATCAAGGCAAAAAGTGAATCTGATTGGAAGGTGTGCATATTTCTGTTGAATCAGTTGGCCGCACTCACACGGCTGTCCTCTCTGTGCTAAACAAACGTGCTGACTCGCCCCCTGAGTGGAGCTCAGTATCCTACTTCAGAGTTAGTGAAGGTTGCAGGAGGATCCTCATTAAATCTCACGACAGATTGTAGCCTGACACCGACACATACGCTACCAGCTAACGAGGCTAGCCCACAGCAAAAATTACCGTTAATTACAGATGCTTCCCACTAAAGGGCAATCTGTGTGTGTGCGTGTGTGTGTGTGTGTGTGTGTGTGTGTGTGTGTGTGTGTGTATGCCTCAAAATAGGTGACTAGCTGAGGGTCTCCCGCTGCTAAAATAGTGTTTTAATGTGGCAGTAAAGGTGTGTACTGGCAGTTACACTTTACAAACAAATAGTCATTTTAATATAAATCCTCATTTGTCAGTATGCCTGCCAGCCATTACATAACATGTAAAAAATGCTCTCTGAGAAAGTAAAGGTATGAAACATACAGAGAGAGGAAGATTTTCCTCATGGACATTTGCCTTCGTGTCAGGCTCACAATACTGTGGGCTTGCACTCAGCTGATGTAGCTCCTCTCGTTAGCATAGCGACCTGATTGGTCTCAGCTGGCAACAATTAATGAGCAAGAGAGCATGAGCAGGCAGGAGTCCCGTGACCCCAGGCTCTCTGAAATATCATAATTACAATAGTAACAGGCTCAGTGGAGACTCAGCATCTACACACTTCAAACTGAGCTCATATCTGTTCAACCTATAACATAATTCTGAATTAAATCTGACATGAAATGTCAATCCGAGCAATTTAGTCTAATGAATGAATAGACCTCAATGCAACACAATTGATTAAAACTCTTTGATTCAATTAACATAACTAATACTAGATGATTCATTTTATTTATTAAAAAAAAGTTTGTAAAAAAATGCACGTTATACATTCCCACAGCCGAAGTTAATGTATTTATGCTTAAATCTTATCCTAATATATTTAGTTTACTCTTATAAGGGACAAAGAAATCCTCACATTTATTAATCTGAATCAACAATTTTTGGCATTTCTTGCAAAGAAAAATGACTTATACTATTATTTGATAAAAGTAGTTGCAGATTCAATTTTCTGTTTGATTGATTTATCGAATAATCAATGCTCTTAAGAATTATTGTGTAGCCCCCACCCCTTGAGTCCAGGCACACACGCACGTGTGATAGACCATCATTATTCTTTTTCACTTTTGCCGTTTAATTGTGAGAAAATAATTTTAATTTTGCCCAATTTGTGATTTTGCAATAAAATATCAGCTATGACAACATAACACTGTGACTCTCCCGTACTGGTTGGTGACCTGGGACTTTTGTTACTATATTAAATTCACCAATTCACGGAGCGTTCTGCGTAATCCTCTGATAAGAGGATGATAGAGAGGGAGAGAGAGACAGCGAGGGAGGTTGACAGTAAAAATATTATATAACATCATTATTTGTTCACATCTGTGTGTTGAATTGATCCTTCATTGTGCTGTATGTAAAACATGCTTTTCTTTCCTCATGTCAGCCCACCCACTCTAGTCCTCTTGTCTTAAAATGTCCCCCTTATTTGCCCTCTGTTTGTAGGTCAGGTGTTTGGAAATATGGGCGGTAGCTTGAGGAATCTTTTTTATTTTTGAAATTGCGGTTATTTAGTCATTTCTGTAGTGGTGTCTCCCCCTTCCTCTATGAGCCTCTCACTCTCCCTGAAGTGAACAGATTGGGTCTCGGTGGGACTGTGTCACCCAGGGAGACAACCTCCTCCCCATCCTGTCACACCACTTTTTCTTCTCTTTCTCCTGTGGATACACACACACACACACACACACACACACACACACACACACACACACACACACACACACACACATACACACACACACACACACACACGCCCGTCTCACCCCCCCCCCCACACACACGCACACAAAACATTCAAACACCCACACATGTGACCTTCATAGACGTATTATCTAAATACTGACATAGTATAAATCAATCACTGTGTGAGAGCTGACTGCATCTACACACACACACACACACACACACACACACACACACACACACACACACACACACACACACACACACACACACTACTTTATCCCAACGATGATCTGAGCTGGGGTATAAGATATATAAACATCTTCTCTTCTTGTTTCTTTACTTCCCAATTATGTTGTGTGCCATAGTGGCAAGGCATGGCGGCAACGTAAATATTGAATAATGACGCATTACTGACAACATGGATACAAGCAGCATCGTTGCCAATAACTGGACATGCTGAGCAGCTGGCAGCTGACTTTCCAAACTGCTCAGTCAGCTTGGACAGATCCATCATCTGTGGGGACCTTTCAGTAAACTTGTGTGCATGTAGCCACTTCCACACACACAACGATACAGGTAGAGAGAGTCTCACAGGAATGTCCGGACAGAAGATCAAGACAGAGAACACAAGCAGAAGTGTCTCAAATGTAGCATTTTTTTTATTCTTGAAGTATCCAAAAGCATCCCTGGATTCAAAGAGTAATGTTTCTCTTCCTCAACCACGATGACTGCTAGCACAGTACTCATCGTTACAGTCCAATAGCGTTAACATTATCATAATCACAATGATTAGACTGTAATCATCACAACCCCTGGACTGATGAAGTACAGTAGAAATACGTTAAAATAGATTTTTCATAAGCTTTTTTTTTACTAGATTAGATTAGTTTTCTTTGAGAAATGTGCCTCAGGCTATCAAACCACCTACAGTGAATTGCAAAAGTGACTAAGATAACTTGACTTCAATGTTTCAATTTCACAAGTTTCCAAACATGTGATACAAACCCCTCATTCATCAGGAAACCCCTCTTATTATGTACTTGTACAGAGAAGAGAAGTAAAGTAGCAACGCTGATCTGTCGCTGGGTTTACTTAAATAATTCCTGTCAAGAACATAGTGTACAACTTTTAAATTGATAAGAATGCTATAATACAAATTATGCCAAAACGTTTGCAGTTCTTGTAGTTTGCCAAAGCCTGGATGGTAAAAAGAAAGAGGAAAGGTTTCATGTCATTATTATCTGAATATTTTATCTAGACCACTTTTCAGACGACTGTGGAAGGTAACTGAAAATGTAGACCTCCACCACAAGTAACATGGATTAAAAATGAATTACTTGTTATATTCTGAACTGCCTTGTGTGTAGTGAAGCACAGGCTCTCATTGTATAAGCCATGCAATCCTGCAGATGCAAACAAATGCCTAATTCATTTGAAAGTCTTTTAATAAACCTATATTTAGAATTTTTGTGACATGCGAAATGAGATGCAAAATGGTGACAAGAAGACAGTTGTAGTGTGATTATATTTCATGTAGTACTGTGGAGTAGTTCTCAGGCATGAGGAGATGAATAGATGATATTTAGGCATTCATTTAAAGTTGTTAAAGAAGGGAATGGTGAGAGTAGAAATGTAGAGTGCACTTGACCTTACAGTAATGAAGTTTATGCTTACCTAGTGGAGTTTAATATAGAAACAGGAGATGCATTCTGATGGAGAAAATGTTTAAATAATAGATGAACTCCTGGCTGCTTTCATCAGGAGGGATTTAGTCTGTGAAGTGGTGAGATTGCACACAGACACACCCAGCTATTCACACAGTGCAGGGATGTCCTGTGTTCAGGATGCAACATATTCACACATGCACACATTTATATACACACACGCAGATGCGTTCTTCAAAAAATGGAAATGCCCACTAAAACCAATCTGGATCCAATTTTATACATCACATCACTCATAGCATGAGCTGTCTGTGCACATGCATGGCTCACGACCAGTAAGTGAGAAAAAGCCTGAGATTTGCATGTCCGTTAATCTGGGAGACCACGATAGGCTGAAAAGTTATCTGTGCTGGTGTCACAAAGGCTCAATGGATGGTAGGATGGAGGATGGCGGATGGAGGATGGCGGATGGCGGATGGAGGAGGAGGGAGCGGCTGGAGGAAGTGACATGGGCTGGGATGGGGAGAGTGGGAGGAGAGAGTTTAGGGATTTGCGTGGCCCGACAGCTGGACAAAAAAACAGGCTATTTCAGGACGGGATTTATACGTTTGGTTGCTACCTCAAATCCTGAGAGAGCGAAAGCTTAAACCAATGGTTGTTGCATGAGGTTCTATCAGTGTCTTTAATCTCTCTTTTTTTGACTGAAATAATGTCAGAACACCGATTGAAACTTTTGTATTGATATGCAATTTATTTACATATATCCAGCCCGTTTCTAAACAACGGACTGCAGAGATATATGTTGATCTTTTCTTTAAAAGTGCCACTGCCAGACATGAACTAGTCAAGGTCAGCTTCTGTGTCATCTCAAAGAGCTACTGTGTGTAGCATAGAAAGGATTTAGAGGTGATACAGGAGTACACATTTTTGTTCATTATTATACAAAATTAAGTTTAATAAAAATGAGTTTCCTTGGTTAGTTTCATGAGATCTCATGGTTCATTGATCAAAGTGAGACAGAAGTAACTTTTGTGGGTAACTTGAAATTTAAAAGGAATACTGGTTATCAATTTACATTGTTTAAAAAAAAAACTGTAAATGTATTGAACTTTAGATAGATAGTGGATAGATGGATAGTTAAGACACTTGTGACTTTCGTTCCATCTGATGAAAGCTATCATTCAGAAAACGCACGGAAACATTATGTAACCACACTTAAACACTCCAATATACTAAATACACTGAGCCAAATCTGATAAGAGCAAACAAACACAGCGGGGAACACGAGTTCCAGAAACAACAGCATCATGGTTTTTTTTATAGGAAATGTTTGCAATAAAGCATCATACCACAATGAGAAAAGCTCCCTCCTGTCCCACATGCACAGTTCACCGCACACTTTAATTCCGATGACATCCCCATGATTAACTTCGGTTTTGCTATGGCGGTTTATGTCCTAATTTGTTTGTTTTCCCCAAATAAAAATGACCTCTCCATGAAGACAGCCATACATTTTCTCCATCACTGACATCATTTGTCACTCACTTTTGTCAATCCAGAATGTGCGCTGCGCAAAGCTGGACTTTTGCCGCTATACCTACATGATGTTTGCGGCTTTCACCTCTTTTCACACAAACAAAACTTTTTCTCCACTAGAGACTTACTATTTGGATGAGAGATAATGGGAACCCGCGGAATAATGAGACGCTTGTTCCCGCAGAAAGAAAATCAGCAAACGCGTGAAAATAGGGGAAAGTCAGAGGTGGAGTTATGAATATTTTTAAAAAGGTGTGTACCTGTTAATTTTCCCCAGAGTTTTGGCCGCCACCGCCTTAAACCTGTCAGGTCGGATCTCCATCCTTGCAGCTTCTTGACCCGGCCGGTGTGCTGATGTCCCGCGCGCCCTCCTGTCCTGCCTGAACGCGCTCAGTGCTCTCACTCTCTCTCTCTCCCTCTCTCATCCCTCCCTACCCACACCAGCATCCACTTCACTCTCAGATGGGCCACAGAAAGGTGTAGGCCTTTCTGGTCCACTGTAAGAAATGACATGCAGCTGCTCTTTATTGGACAGATGGACTGTGGGAATATGGATGGTATTGAATATTCAAGTCGTTGTGCCAAGTCTAAATATGTGATTAATTAAATAAAGAAAATAGAGAGCAAATAGACTGAAAGGGGCACTAAACAAAACCCAATTGGACTGTGGCACTAACTTACAAATGGCTTCTATGATTTGTTTCCGTTTTGGCTAAAGTGAAATAAGGGCATTCCTTTGTGTGTGAGATGGAGAAGAGAGTTTTGGTTTCCCTTTTCAGGGCTATTTGACCTGCAGGGTCTTTATTGTCATGCATTTGTAAATCTCTCATAATTACGGTAACCGAAATAAAGAGTTCAAGCAAGCCACAAAATCGAACAAATAGACATACAATAAAGGAACTTGTCAGAGCCTACAGATAACAGACAATAAGTAGATTTTAATAAAACATTTTAATAAAATAATTTATCATACAGAAGCCTTACTAGATTTAAAGCCCAGATGATGTGTGACATTTATGAAATAAAGTACAAGTACATTGGTGTTTGAGCTGCACGTCTGTAAAAGCACATGGATGTCATTTCAATACAAAGTTGATCAGCATTGCTCAACAAAAAACGTCATGTTAAAAATTCAAGTAGTTACTCTAACTTTACCAACATCTTCAGTCTACTGGGTCCTTTCTTAACCCAAATAAACATTAAAAAAAATCATGTCTATATTCAACGTCCTCATTAATGGTATCTCTGATCTTTTGAAGGTGTTAACAACTTCAGTTTTGAGTGGATGTGTGAATCATAAAAAAGGCATCATCTAATCAGGTTGCTGCCATCTAGAGGTTTATTTAAGTCTTCATCTAGTACAGTACAATACTGCTACACTGAGTAAAACATTACTGAGGTCTTATGAGGTAAAACGATACAAATAGAATCTAAAATAAAAGTTATTTTACGGACATATTTACATCTGATTCACAACAGAAATTAACAAATGTTCAGACACACACACACACACACACACACACACACACACGTTACTCAAGGTAAAAGGTTTTCAAGCAAATTCATACTTGGCATTTAGTTTAAAAAAAATAAATGCAGCTATGACGCCCACATGAAATAAGGCTTGCAGAAACAATAGACCAACCTAATTTGACATGCTGGTGGCTTATCAATTTCCTACTCTAAAACCTTCTAAAACTCTTTGTTTCACCAAATATAGCAGCTTATTTCATGTATCTGAAAGTGTTTTTATTTTCTGAACAGTGAGAATGGTTCAGAAAATGAATAGAAGGAGGAACAATCTCTCGTCAAAGAAATCTCTTTTGATTGGTAATGTATCTTAATACAATATAAATAGTTAACATCACTTTGGCTTGTCAACAATGTAGAACTTGCTGAATATGATAAATGGGTGCAACCCAACAACTCTTTCTCAAATGAAGAATAATTCTGCACTTCCTTTTACAATCTCTCTTGCAGGGTCTTGCTCGTACACTCTCCGAGGTTCAAGATCTAAACATGTTTCGCCTCCACATCCGTGCTCACACCACTGTATCTTGTTCATCATCATCTTCCTCCTCCTCCTCCTCTCGCTGGGGCAGAAGCCGATAGTGTTCGTTGCCCATCGGCAGGAAGGCAGTCCTGGGATGAACGTCGTCTTCCCCAGAAGGGACTGTGTGGTGGGAGTTGGGCTCCAGCTGCTCAGTGGAGCTGCACTTGGTGTACAACTTGCGTTGCATCTCCTGGCCGCCTCCCTCCTCAGAGTGAGTGCTACGGGCCGCGCGGTTTTTCAACGTGGAATGGATGTAGCCAATAGGCACAGGCAAACTGGCAAGGCCGATCAGCATGATAATCATAGCAAGAGCCCAGCCAGGGTACTCAAGGGTCATCTCAGAGGCCTGAAGAGGGCAAGAGACAGAGCATGTTAGAGAGATATAGGAAGCAAAATGCTCAGGAACTGTTAACAAATTACTAAATCTTTTCTTAGTGACCAGTTGAGATGAATTGATTCCTGTAAGAAACAGGGTATTTATAGCAGCTAATATTAGCATCCATAGATAAGAATAGAAAACAGATAAGGCAAAGTTGTAAATCAAAACTAAGACAAAATAATCCTAATTAGATAATACCTCATTTGTACATTTAGACATAACATTTCAGAAAACTTATTTGTTTTAATGTAAGTAACTGGGAAAGTTTGATGGTAATATTAGTTAACAAATGTAACCTATTTGTAGTATGAATGAATGTTTGGAAATGTACAATACATATCTTTAAAAGCCGTTCTCTAAATAGATTTGGTCTCAGACTGAGGAAGAGATCTCCACTTCAGCAGCACTTACATGCACCAAACTTTCAAGTTTCATTCATATATATATATATATATATATATATATATATATATATATATATATATATATATATATATATATATATATATATATATATATATTCTCAAGGTTTTAACAAAAGGAGTTTGATTATATATCTTTCATAGCCTGATTTATAGAACATTTTATTCCTATAAAAGTAAAAACATGGCTAAAAGTTATGTTTTTATGGCTGTTGACAGTATTTTCAATTGCATATTTAAACATAACATTTCAGAAAACGTATTATACAAAAAACTAATTTCTTGCATTTTGAGATGAAAAAGTAGTCAAGTATCTTACTGTGGCTTGATTCCAGGCGGTGTATGTGGGCCTTTTTAAGGCCATGCGCAACAAACTTGCAACCAAAAGAACGATCATCGCCAGCAAACAAACATATTTCCAAAGATATTTGTAAATCACTGGAGGGCGCCATTTGAGCATGACTTCAATGTCATCCAGGAAGCTGCAGTGATGAAAAACATTTATATGAGATGTATCTATTCAAAAGACAATGAAACAGGACAGAAATAATTTAATAGCGAAAGTGTCAGAAATATGTTTCTTACCGATCTGTTCCATAAACCCACGACACGCTAATGGTTTCAAATATGACCACAATGACTAACGGTAGAGTTGCAGAGTAGTCGTCAAACATAGTCACAAAATAGTTGCCTGAGCGCTGGGTGAACAACAGTCCTATTATGAAGCCCAAAGCACAGCTGGACACTGAAAAATAAAAAAGAAGGAAGACAGAGTTAGAAAATAGCCGCTATTTTACCCTTTTCATATTTTTCGTGCAAACAGACAATTGTTGTAGTCTTTAGAAGGCAATAGATTAAAAACAAAGTAAGAAATGTTTACAGGCCTATACATACAGACATCAGAAATGTCCTGCCTAGAAAATAACTTTTACATTTAACTTTATAAATCTTCAATTTAGCCATATATGCCTGGAAAATCGTCTTTTTAAACCAAAATGATCAGCTGTGTTGACTTGTGTGCATTACCAGTGAGGAGGGTTCGGTGGCGGCCCAAGAAGCTAAAATTGTCCATGAGGGGTGTGAGGATTCCCTGCATGGTCCCAAACATGGTGCTGAGGCCGAGGTTGAGCAGCATTAGGAAAAACAGTGTGGACCAGAAGGGGCTGGCTGGGAAAAGGGCCATCACCTCAGTGAATGCTATGAATGCCAGGCCTGTCCCTTCGATACCCTGTGCTCATACAAAGGGAAGACAGAAAACGTAGAGGGAATAAGTCTTATTATAAACAAGAATTATTATTGTTTTAATGGAAAGAAACAACATTACCCAATCTTATACACCCCCTATTTGTAGTTACGATCAGATAGCACCATACCAGAAGCACTTCTGTAGTAGTCTCTGCAGTAGGGGGTGAGTCATCTTTTTTAGTAAAATAAACACTATTAGATAACATGACTTTTAGTAACCCTTCATCTGTTTCTTCAGTTTCTTCTTTCACTACTCTAACTCAGCTTGCTTCCATCTCTCCTTGAGACCTCGAGACCTTTCTTCCTCTTGCCTGCTGGATGTTTTACAGTACCTCACAGATTCCTCAGAGGACCTGGGAAACTCAGCACCACACCTTCTTACTATTGTTATTTTAAAATCACTGACGTTTTTTTAAGCAAGCCAGTGTCCTGCATCTTGTAAAGCAACTCGTATCTCTTTGTTGAAGCATGTCGTCTGTCTTGATAACCCTTCTATACAGAAATTTAATTCAAATCATATCTCAAGGATACCTTATTCATCTCCTCTTCCAGACTGCAGTCAGTGATGTTAGGACCCACCATGGAGCTGTGGTGACTGTACCACTCACTGTATTCAGCTATAGACACAGAGCTCGGATCCGTCATGTTGATCCAAGGAAGACCAACCACGTGCTCGTTAGATCCAAAGGGTGACATGTGGCTTAGAAGACCAATGTTTCTGGAAGAGGTTAGAGTAAAAAGATTAACAGCAATATTTGTTTTGAAAAGCCATTCATTTCAATATTATGTTTAATTGTGAATATTTATTAAGAATGGTCAAAAATCAGGAATTATTACACAACATTACACTCTTGAGTCCTCTTATATTGTTGTATTTCATTTATCTTTGATAGTCGATGCATGAAAGTGTTTGCCTTTAATACTTTTTTCAACCAGCTAAGTAATTAATTAATTGCATTTAACAATCCACTGCAAATGTGCCAGAATTGGCTACATACTTAAAGCAAGAGGGCATTTATTCTGCCCCTTAGGCCAAACCAGTTACTTTACTTAATTAGACGGTATGGTCTTTGAGAATACTGTCCTCTTTATTATGTTGCAATTAAAACAAATGTATGGGCTTATATAATAGTTATTTCAGCAGCATTAGAAATTATGTGGCAGATGTAATGAGTGGACACCTAAGGGAAGTCAATATTCATGCACACACACACGAACACATTCGTACTCAGCCACGCAGCGCAGTGCAATGTTCTTGGCACGGAAACCCAGTACGACGAAAACCACCAGCGAGGCCAGCACAGACGTCATGAAGTTGATGCCGGAGACCATGATGGCGTCCCTGTGGCAGTTGTTGTTGACTGGATTGTAGGAAGAATATGCGATAACGGAGCCATAGCCCAGTCCGAGGGCAAAAAACACTTGTGTAGCAGCCTGGCGCCACACCTGCACGCTAGCCCAGATCTCTATCTGAAGAATACAACGAAACAAAGTCTCAGTAAGTATTAATTATTGTTAAAGGCTACAAAATGTGCAGTGAAGTTTTAAATACTCTAACTCTTTTTAATTTGGAATTCATTAGATACAAATATAAGACATGAATATGATCAAACACACGATGAAGTCTGTGCTTACTTTAGGATAAAACATAAAGGTGATTCCTTCCATCGCACCGTCCAACATCAACCCTCTGATGAGGAAAATAAAAAGCACCACATAGGGAAAAACTGAGGAAAAGTACATCACCTAAGATTTGGAAAAAGAAATGGCAGATTTTTAAAAGGAATGTTTTGACATTTAGGGAAATTAGGCCTTTTTGCGATGAAAAAATGATTACCACTCTCATGTCTGTCTGTCTGTCGTGACATGATGTAACGGACAGCTAGTTAGCATAGCTTAGCATATAGACAGGAAACAGGGGGACACAGCTAACCTGGCTCTGTCTGGGTGTAATAATATTTGCCTACCAGCACTGATAACAATGATACAAAGCATAAATGTGATTTTTTTTGTATGTATTGGTTGTTCATATAGGGATCCCAGGGGTTGAGGTGACAAAGAGAAGAGAGATTAACTTACCTTTGCAGAAGACTTGATGCCCTTGATCATAGCCAATGAGACAATTGCCCAAGCGGCCAATAAACAGCCCGTCATGATGGGGTTAAACTCTCCGGATTCGTCAATGCAATTTGTGACGTTAAGGGCTTTCCGAAACCAAAAATAAGAAGTTGGGGAAGAACCTGCACATTCTTTCACTGTTGATTGAGGAAAGACAACATTATAGTCCTTTGACTGGCATCCACGCGAATCTCATTTGATCAACTTCTATGTCAGTACCTGTGTCATTGGTGGTTACATCAATTGGACAATGCTCCCACGGCAGAGGATACTGAAAAGAATTGCCCAAGTAGAAAAGGCTCCATGCAATAATAACATTGTAATAAAGAGCCACATAAAAACAGACCTGGAGGAGATAAAAAGGGTTCATGAATTATCTACTTAATAAATTATCAATATTTACATAGCAAGGTCAATTTTTTATTTTTTCAATTTAGAAACAGCAAACCTCAAATGACCCAAGATAGTATCTTTTCTAATACATTTCATACATGTTTCGAACAACTAACCTGTTTACACTTGTATGCTTAGAGCATAGCCGTAATGAATTGGGACTCTGACATTGACTGGGACTAACAGAGCAATGATGCTTTTTGGGGGGAAAGAATCCTGGGCATCTAAGCACACAAGTAAATGTCTGTGAGCCGCGTTTGCACAGAAAGTTCTTGTCCACTCTGTTTGTCGGGTCTCGCCTGTAGAGAAAAGTGTTACGCAACAAACTCTCTCACATTACAGAACGGCAGGATGTCCTTCAGCCCCCTTCTTAAGTATACATACAGTGTGGCTAGTAGTAAAAAAAAAAGGAAAGTTGTTTACATAAGAGGTTATAAATGAGGTAGTACATGCCAGGGCTTTGTAATGCAACAAGTGGAGGAATATATTCATGCTTATGAAACTTTTCATTTTCTGGCTCATATCAAAAATATTGACAATGACCCAATCTTTGAAACAAACATGAAACAGCCAGCCAGCTACCGAAACACAGCAGCCTAGCCGAGACGCCGTGAGCTATGAGTAGAGATACAATACAATACAATAATATATTGTATAATATATACAATATAATACATATCTTATTTTTATTATTATTAGTCTCAACTAATCCAAACCTAGAACAAAATAATCTAAAAAGAAAATAAATTCATCCCTCACCATGCAGCTGGAGTAACCTATCCCTGCCAGCTTTGGGGAGATGTGCTTCCATACACCGATGCTGCCCTGGCGAATGCTTTGACCGGCTGCCAACTCCATAAAAAACAGAGGAACTCCCACAATTAGTAAAAGAAAAACATACAGCAGCATGAAGGCCCCTGGAAGGAGAAGGAGGAAGATATAAAAAAATGTGAAGGCATATATTTTTGAACACATGTTTATTATGTGTTGTGTTGTCTCATGTTGTCAGCTACTGGTTCAAGAGAGCTTCAGTGATGAGTCAGTCAAAACCATGGAGTTGGAAAGTACCATTTATTTCCTTTAAAAGACACTCACCGCCTCCATTTTGGTGACAAAGGTATGGGAACCTCCACACATTCCCGAGGCCCACACTGAACCCCACCTGGGCCAACACATACTGGATCTTAGAGTCCCATGCTGGTCGGTCTGCGTTGCATGTCTCAGCTCCATCTGGGCCGTGCACAGTTGTAAGCTGACTTTCGGACTGGCCCTCGCCCAGCCAGGCTCTGTCCTCGTTGCTGTCCAGCGGAGGTTTCTCCGTCTTGAAAAAACAAGAGAAAAAGAAAGATAAACTTCAGTGATAATCTGCTGATAGAAAGATTTTTATTACAGACATAGAGATAGTCCAGATAAAAAGGGGACAATTATAGTTTACGCCCAGAAAAGAAGAAAAGATTTGTATTGTATAAAGACAAAATATTCCACCCCCAAACATAATGTAAAGTAAGAATTTAAGTTCTGCATCACATACAACACTGAATGTATTTGACTGCCTTCACAGAGTCCAACTGATCACTGATCAGGGACCACAACAGTCTATAACAATGTGAAAGGCGGATTGACAAAAGAAACCTGAGAGTTCAGACGACCCTTATAATATTTAGTTTAAAGTTATAATCCTTAATTTATAACCCTTTTTTTGATACTATTTATGGCCGGCATTTATTCAGCCACATCCTTTAGTGTATTTACATTCTGTAATTATCTCTCTATGTAGTCATTTTTATTGTTAGTAGCAGAGTCTGCCATTCAAATTGCTTTCACATGCACAAGGGATTCTCAGGAAATTATGCAAGCATCTATTTTATTTTTAGCCTCACTATTTAGTGCTTGCTTTCCCACAGTTGTGTCAGAGCTGTTTTAAGTTACTGCTAATGCAAACCCAACATTTTGTACAGCTCCACGTTAAAAGCATTCAACTGTCAAACCTGCAAAATGCAAAGTATTTGTCACCTGGGTTAACCATGATCGTTCATCAAAAATGCGTGCACGAAACAATACTTATCTTAAGGATAACAGCAGTCAGCAACAAAAATGTATTTGCAACATTTCCAAGGAATAGATTATTCTATGTGTAATCTATTGTGGACCAGATGGATGGGCCCGTGGCTGGATCAGTAATGGGGACAGAGCTCCACTTCGACTTAGACGTCAGCAAGGTGGAGGTGGGGTACTGGTATGGGCTGGTATTATTAAAGATGTGCTAGTTGGACCTTTTCTGGTTGAAAATTGACTCAAAATCAACTCCCACAACCACTGCCAGTTTTTAGAAGACACTTTCCTAAAGCAGTGGTTCAGGAAGAGGTCTGCATCTTTCAAGAAGACCATGATTTTTATGCAGGACGATGCTCCATCGCATGCAACAAAGTCCTCCACTGCGTGGCGAGCCAGTAAAGGCCTTAAAGATGAAAGAATAATGACATGGGCCCCCTTCCTCACCTGACCTAAACCCTACTGAGAACTTGTGGGCCCTTCCTAAACGGAAGAATTACAGTGAAAGTAAGCAGTACACCTCTCTGAACAGTGTGTGGGAGGCTGCGGTTGCTGCTGCACAAACAGTTGATCGTCAACGGATCAAGAAACCGACAGACTCCATGAATGGAAGGCTTGGGACTTATTGAAATGAAGCGTGGCTATATTGGTTATAGATTTATTTATTTTAAATGTCAGAAAAGTTTATTTGTACATATTGTTGTTTGTTTGTTTATTATTCTCACGTTAACAGATCAAAATAAGTATTTAAGTGAGATGGGGAAACCTTCGTTTTCATTTAGTTGTATAATAATTCTGCACACGTAATGGTGCACACATAGATATTCTCCTAAGAAAGCCAAAACCTCACTTTTGCTTTCTTAAATATTCAGGTTTGAGGTTTATTAACATTTTGGCTTGACCGTGAGCACTGTAGTTGTTCAATAATAAAATGAATCCTCAAAATTACAACTTGCCTAATATGCATACAGTGTAGAGCATGACCTAGCTGTCCCACTGCTGGTATCAGCTGGTAAGAATGGAAAATTACAGGAGGTGTTTGACCCAGAAAAGTATGTGGCTGGTCAGGACACATGACCAGATACATCAGGTGATTTCAGAAATGTATTTACGCACTTTCATAGAAGAGTGTGGGAGAGTGACAAAAATATACATGCACACACATAGAGAGGAGAGAAAGTGGGAAGAGCGGCAGTGACTTTGCAGATCTCTGGGTGAAGGAGGAATAGTCTCTGGTGTCGTGGTGATTTGAGTGGGTGGGAGAATCCAGTGGGAGGCGTTAGGTTTACATTGGTTCACACTGTGGGTGGTGCTGAGGCGTATGGGTGCACCATGTGGTGGATATAGTTGGTAACAAGGGAGGAGAAAGGCTATTAGAAGTTATGTCAACATTTGGAGGACGCATTTATCACGGAACAAAACCGGCTTTGGTTGTAGTAGTGCTCAATGTTACCTCTAGAGCACAAACCATTAGTTGATTGATAGATAAGTCAGTAATTGGGAACATTTATCTGCAACACTTTAGATAATCATGTAATTTACTAAATATATAATATGTAACATTTCTACATTCAAATGTCTACTTTATTCATAGTTTTTAACCTTGGATAGTGGTTTACCAAGGTTACCTGAATCTGATTCAGTATTACTATATTGTGAACTGATAAAGTCTGGCTATCAGAAGTGTGAGTAACCTTGGTGGTGTAGAGCTTTCATTTCAAAGAAAAACAAAATGCCCTTAAAAACAACCTAATCACAAAAGTTACAGTTCAACTCGTACTCAGATTTATGAGTTTGGAGATTTTTTTTTGTGTGCATCCTCAAATTCTCGTCAACAACACAACAAGCCTGTATCAGGTCATCTTGTCGTTTATTGAACCAATAAACACACAACTGTAATTAGTTTTAAACTGAGAGGCCGAGGTATTGCTTTTAACACATCTTCATAAGTGGAAAAATACTGCATGCTTATTCTTTCAGTCTTGACCTTGCTGAAGAAGAAGAAGAAGAAGAAGAAGAAGAAGAAGAAGAAGAAGAAGAAGAAGAAGAAGAAGAAGAAGAAGAAGAAGAAGAAGAAGAAGAACTACTGTACTTACCTTAAAATGATCTTATAGCCCTATAGTGCCCTTCCCACAAACGCACAAAGCACACACAGAGCGGTTGTACATTTTCCCCTATTGGTCAGCCCGGGTCTATCTCTGGGTACAGTTGGAGAACAGACAACCACATTTCTATGCTCAATGAACTGTGATAGTAAACACCTAGCTAATCTCTAAAAATACTGTGGGTTTGTTTTTGTGTTTATAAAAAACTGAAACATTTTTAGAAATAGGCTGGGCTTTTAAACATTTGTTTATCCCTTTGTGAAAATATAGTTAGACTAGTTGTTTGCTGTGTTGTTCTTGAGTACACATTAATTTATTAAGTCAGAAAGCACTTTAATATTTGACTACAACAAATATTATATACAATATACAACACCACTAACTTCAACCTAACAAATGACCACTGAGTTAATTCCAAACACCTCTGCTCAAAGTTTCATAAAGTATTCATGACTGGATTAGATTACAGTGTACACAGATTTCTGTTTCTTGGTTAACTCACCTCTAGTTGGGACAGTTAATGTTACCTATAAGAAGATACATAACACTGAACATGTTTTATGATGCATGAAATAGAACAGGATAGTTTTGCTGGCATATAAAACCTTAAAGTGGAACATAAATTATTATCACACATGTTCAGTATGTGAATTTGTGAAACATTGTTGTTTGATTTGTCTACACATTATGTGGATGAATGATTTAAACAGCATGGCTCAAGTGTGTTTCAGTTTGCACACACCCCAACCCTCCACAAACAGCCAGAATAAAGACCCTTTCATGCATGCAATTTGACATGTCGACGTCATGTTAGAAAGGAGCCAGTTTTTTTTTCTGTAAATGTCTCTTCGGCAATCTGTCTGCTCAGTAAGCAGACAGATTAAAGTAACTCTGCTTGAGTAAGGCTCAAGAGTAAAGCTCACACTACACACCTTTCAAAGTCGTCAGATTGCTGTACTGTACACAACTTGTTTCTTGTATTCGGGTCTCTTGAAGTTGTTGTGGTTTTCACACTACATGACTGACCGGGGACAGGGGGTCACACACACTACTAAATTAAACAATCACACTCATCGGGCCATCAGTTAACTTGCCATATATCTTCAACTTTCATTCAAACATGTCGCTACAGGATGAAGATCAGATAGCAAAACAGGGAAGAAACAAAAGCCCAAACCTAATGATGTTGGCTGTGTGTCAACACGTGTGCAACCATAAAATACAAAAGAATAATCCTGTGGATTACATACAAAAGGATTTAAAGAGGGTAAATACTAACATGGCAGTAAAAAACTGCAGATTATCAACTATAATCCACAAGTGATCAACATAGTTCACTTACAGTAACTGCTTTATTTATCTGAAGGAACACACACACACACACACACACACACACACACACACACACACACACTTTCAGTATATCGTATTGCCTACACAATACCATAAAAACATCAGTATGGTTGAATGTATATTTGCAAAAAAGAAAGTTCTGTATGTGTGTGCAAGTCATTAAAATACATTTTAACTCTCTACAAGCCTGTCGGTTTGTAGAGAGGTGCACATTGTGTGTGACAAGTGTTGTGTGACACTTGATTTAAAATGAAACAATGATAAGGAGGTTAAAGTGCTGCCTTTCAGTTTTAAACTGAGGAGGTTTACATCTACATCAGATCAATGTGTAGGATTGTTGTCAATGCTATAGTCAGTGCCCCAAAATGAAAGGACTAAACTTATTGTAAAAATCATCATAGACTTAAAATAAAAAAGTAATACAATTCAATGTTTGGTTTGTGCTGCTGTACAGTGCATAGTTTATCCATATTTAATTTCAAATGTACATTACAGTAACTTAACGCGTTGTAGGGTTAAAAACATATCTGTGGCTTAACATAATGAACAGCATGGGTATTCCTTTAAACAAATGTACAGAACATCAGCTGCATAGCAGAGATTATCCGAAGTGAGGCAAACAACAGCCCATATTCATGACTGCTAAGCAACTGAAAGAGGAGTCTAGTAACGGTAAAGTGTAGCCTACAGCCTAAAACCAACATGTTCCACGAGAAGAAAAGAAAAGGAAAAGAGTCAAGTAAAGAATTAAGCTGCTGGATTTTAAACATTAGAGCCATGAAGTCACGTTAACGAAGTGTTAACATTGATGTGTTGTGGACATACCATGCTGACAGCACGGTCCAAGACAAGAGTAGAGTTTCTAGAAATCCTGGTGTTGGCTTCTCTGCTCGTCACCTTCCCTGACAAGGCTTCTTTTAACCTCTTCCTTTCTTTGGCTTTGCTAACACTCAGACAGCAAGTATAATCTGTTATGCGAGGGAAGTCTCGACAAGGTAGTTTTAAAAACTTGCGGCCACGTTTCTTGAGCTGGAACAAACTCTGTCGTCGCCAGCCCGAGAAGACATAAAGGAGAAGTTACTGCAGATGGAGCCAATGGGAGGTCTGAGGGGGCTGAACTGCCCTTCAACGAAGAGTGGAGAGAGGACTGTAACTATGCGAGACAATACTGTGTGTGTAGCCTGTGGTTTTTTAACAAAAACACAGCTGCAGAGAGCCGTGTACCCTGACTGTGGCCACACTCAGTGTACTTCTTCATACTGCTTTTACATACGACGTTTTTAAAAGCGGCTGATTATAATTGCGCGTGTATTAGTGCAATTAGGGTAGAGGTAATGACGGCATCGTTTAGTACAGCTCAATCCAAGGCTCTGCCTGAGAGCTCACAACTAAAGTCTGCGCTTAATTAGCCAATTAACTCCCATTAACTCCAAACTAACTCTTAGCAGCTCGGGCTATTTAGTTGCAAGAGAAAAAGAAAGGGAAAACTCAATAGATGCAGTTAAACGGGATTTGTTTGAGATCAGAGAATTGAAGTAGGCCTAATCCCGATCAAAGATTATTTATGTGGGCCGTAATGCACATTTTAAAAGTAAAAAACAAAACAAAAACTAAATGCTGGCTTCTTAAGGTAAAGTAAAAGTCACCCACTGTCCAAAGTGGTCCCATACGGCAGTTTAATTAAGGTTGTAGCTAAGTGACAGTGAGGTGTATGGATTATATTTTATGAACCTAATTATATGGTTTGTATGTACAATTCTAATCTGCAAAGTAGACCAGCTGTCAAACAATGTAGTGGAGTTAAAGCGATGCTCTCTGTGCAGTCATCAACACCTACTTATTGCACAGTCCACTCATTCACGTGGATAACACATCCTGAAAGAGTAATCCTGAAAACTGAACAAATAGTATTTTGCTTGGTATGGAAAAATATGTACTACAAAAAAAAGATATGGCTCAGAAAAGGATCATTGTGCTAAAGAATGGTGTATGAAACACGGGCTGGCATAAAAACAAGCCTCTGTGGTCACACAGCTGAGCTAAAATAAGGTTAGTAGTACATTTCAGGCACCTGTTGGCTGAATGCCAGGAAAATGTCTACTCCTCCTAGTGGAAAAAAGTGTGCCAAGAGGACCCATTAACAATAATGAATGAATTGAGGAATCCACAATTTGCATGTATTAAAGCTAATGGTCTCTGTAATATGGATTGCAGAACAGATTTTTCACAATCGGCGTTCACTGTGTATGTCTGCGTCCTTCAAACGATCACAATTTACCCTTAATTTATATCAACCTATTGCCGATATTTCGTATGCGCCGGCATACATTTCTGTCATACGGATATGTGTCACAGGGCCTTAACCTTGGATCCTCACAGCAAAAGGGCGTCTCACCTGAAGATAATTGACCCAAAGCAGGGAAAGGCTATAAACATAATACATAATATTTCTGCTGACCAAAATGTCACAAAGTCAAGGCAAGATCTGAAACATTCAGAGAAAGAGAAGTGCTTGTAAAATAGTCTGTTGTGCACTGCAAACCGAACCCCCACAATTGCTGGCAAGTTGCATGTCCTGTTATTACAAAATGTACAGAATTGAATTTCTTGTATACCACGGCATCAACAGGGGTAAACCTATAGTATACTTATCATAGTATCAGTATAGGAATTGTGATATAATCAATGTCTTCAGTAAACCGTGGCAAGGGGCTTTCTGAAACAAAAAAAAGCAGTTCAGTTCTCCTCTTCACTTGCTAATACCATCAACTCTTTGTTTTTCAGTTTGACCACCTGTTCACAACCTCCCGGACGTGTGCCATAGTCAAACACGAGGAGAGTTGCAGGGAGAGACGGAGTCTAACCTGTAACAACCAGTTGGTGTCACTGTTGACCAACAGCACAGTTTTCCCTAACACTATGGCCCCAGCAGCTTTTCTCTCCAGAAGTATCTTATCTGACTTTAGGCTGCAAGTTATTAACAGCATGATGGAGACAAAATCTTAACTTAACTTATCTAATCTTAACTTGTTGCATTCATTCAAGGTGTGTATGCAGAATATAGAAAGAAAAAAACATCCCCATATCAGTAACCTGGTGGGTTATATTCACAAAGCTTCCTGGTACAAAGAGTTGCTCCTATAGTGAACGAAATTCTAAGAACATTCTGAGAATTATAATCATTTTCTAAGAATTCGTCTTTACAGTCAAGACTAGATCCTGGTAAATATAACATTCATGCACAAAGCCCTTAAGAGAGCTCTGAAGGTGTACAAACTGGTAGGAATAGGAAGGAAGACTTTTAAGGAGGCTTAACAGTTTCTTAAACTGAGAACAAAATAGAGAAGTAGGAGATATATTCTCACACACATGATTACTTTTACATGAGAAGCTGAAAATGAATTATGAAATACATAAATAGCTTGCACACTGCAGGGCTCCAATGTATCCATATTAGCTAGTTGCAATAAATAAGTGAACATTGGAGCCCTGCAGTGTGCGAGCTATTTATTTGTTTATCTTTAACATTTACATGTCAAGCAACACCACTACTTCTACTGGCCAGCAATCACCCGTTAATATCAAATAGATAAAGTATTAAAGCATGTTAAATAAACGTAAGAGAATAAATATAACAACTATCAGCATGTGAATATCTGCTGCGCAAAAATAAAGCTGCCTTCTCATGATAGGCCTCTGTTTTCAAACATTTACGCTACTTTTAAAGTATGACTTTCCTTTCAGGAAAAAGAATAACGAATTGCATTCAAATCTTAAATTTGTTTTTATTGACACATTTTAATTTGAACTTTTAATTACCCACTGTGCCTTATCTCGGCCTAGTCTCAAACAAAACTTGATCACTGAATTTGTGGCGGTGGGGAGTTTGAAGAAGACTGCATTACATTTCTGGAATGGCATGTGTTGCTCTGCATTAGCCCCTTGGCACAAGCCACAGGCGGTTGTTGATATAAATGCCTGTCATAAGGAAGGACAGGCTGTGTGTGTGTGTGTGTGTGTGTGTGTGTGTGTGTGTGTGTGTGTGTGTGTGTGTGTGTGTGTGTGTGTGTCAGAGAATCAGAGGAGAGTGAAAGAGATTAACTGCGAAAGGAAAGTCAGACTCGTTTTTCTCGTTTCTGCATATCTCAAGAAGGTGCGACATCCTCGTGTAAACAGCTAAGCACAGTGCTCATACAACTCAGCAGAGGATCTCTGTGCCGTGGATTTAAACACTCGAACCACACCAAAAAGGTACAGTGCTGTATTTATATTGTGTTAACTTTGTGCATAGTGTGTGTGATTGAGAGAGGGTTAGAGAGGTACACCTGTCATAGAGCTTGTGTCAGTAATATGTTGCTCAGAGGAGACTTTTTAGAAGCTGCTTCACTTTATCTGGACACATTAGAATAAGTCATACTTTGTAATTGCATGTCGGGGCTTTTTCTGTGCAATGTGCATTTTATGAGAACCACAGTAAAAATAAATGTTTATTCAGGATGATCTGCTACATCAGTATGTTGGAAGAGGAGGAAAACAGTTTGCATATCACTAACTTGTGATGAACCTTTATATTCCGCTGGTACAGTTTCTTTATCAAGTTTTGGTGGTTGTGTCATCTGCATACCGTGCATCTGTCACGTACATGAGCGTACGAGTGCGAATACTCAGCATTCTTACAATCAGCTTGTGGAATGTGACAATATTGAACTCTCATTCATCATTCTTTACGATACTCAGATGAAGTCAAGGTAAGATTGCTTTGATCAAAGTTTATCCAAGATTTTCACTTTACATATCGTCCAGTTAGAAAAGTAAAAACAAGAAGCAAGGTACAGTATGATTATTATTATTATTATTATTATTATTATTATTATTATTATTATTATTATTATTATTATTATTATTATTATTATTAACAATGTATAGAAGGAACACACGTTTCTCAGTGAAGAGGAAATTAGGTGCTGGAAACATCACGCAAAAGGGGAAATACCACATTTATCTAGAAAAAGATGAACGACTCCCCAGTTTAAAATGTATTATTAACATACGTATAATGCCTAATAATCTTCTTGTAGCACTGTATAGCTCTAGATAAAAGCACTGTTTAATGTTAATAATGCTTTATAACAATAATCATAAAACATAAAGCTTTTTATAATAATAACAATAATAATAATAATCTTTATTACCTTTCATACAAGAATTGCAGCCCAAAGTGCTTCACAGCAAAAACATAAAAATGAGTACAAGATTAGACAAAGCAGTACAATAATCACAGTGTTGATGTAAATGAGTGTGAAGTAAATAGCAGAATTAAAATAATATAAAACAGCATTGGAGAGCATGCCTAGTTTCCGTATCTGTGCCGTACTTAACGACCCTCCTGCCGGGAAGCCACATTCATCACAGCATTCTTGTAAATGCTTTAAACTATCAGAGCCATATGTTGAAAGCATGAGATCAACAATGGGCCCTGTGGCCGTTCAACTGGTTTACTCCCTTTGCTACACATTCTTGGTCGTCTTCCCGTTTCATAAACAAACCCCTGTTTGTTAAGTTTTAGGAAATCTATCGGTTAAAGCCAGTTTTTCTCCAATAATGTCTTATAAAGTCAAGTATTATTATATTTCATAATTGCTGGTCACTCACTGACATTTGTTTGCAAAGTTCATGTATACACCGCATTATAAACATACATAAATGTGTTATAATCTTCTTATAGCACTGTTAAATCATACAGGTAAAGTAGAGTTGTTTCAGGTATTATCTAAGAGTGAGTTTTTTGGGGAAAACACTACATTAGTGAAATGTAAATGTCCTACATTCACTTATCAAAACGTCTATTTTTGTTATGATCAGTTAAACAAATAAATAAATCTGACGTTTTGTGTATTCTTGCAAAGATTTAATAATATTTTGTTTTACTTAAAGACAATAGACATGGGCGTCATAGAAAGTGTTACTAAAAATGTTAATTATAGGACCTGAGCATTATCCCCTATTGTCTGTCTGACTTCGCTATGTCTGCATCCCACACGCAACAGATGTCTAAATCACCGCCTCCGGTGGCCCCGAGAAAGCATTCAGGAGTCCGAGTCATGATGGTTCCAGGAGTGCAGCCTCTTCCTGGTGTCCTGCCCATCTTCAAAGGTATACATCTATCTGTCTTATGTGTATGTATATGTTTATTCTCAGCACATGTTATACTGCTGCTTGTAACATATACAGCATGCCTGGTGTTTCTTGCATATATGTCCAAGTTTGCTCTAATGGCTTTGTTGTTCCTCTGCTTAGAGAATGGTGCCAGTAGGGAGTCAAATTATACTCGATTGAAAGCAGAGAGAGAAGTGGTATGTACTTACCTAAATATAATACAATATCAAATATTTAACAGTAGAAGTATTACAAATGTACTTCTTGCAAGGTTATGGGTCGGATTGCATTGTATTAGCATGCCCTATGTAATGCATAGAAATCAGTTTATTAGTTTCACCTCCTTGTATGTTGTTTGACTCACTAATAACTTAATAAATTACCAGTAATATGAACTGTTGACTAATTTAAATTGTTAAAAAATACAGTATTTTTCTTCAGGAGATTATGAACCACTGCTTTGACGACGTGGAGCGATTCATGTCCCGCTTGCAGCAGACCGCTGAGGCCCAGAGTGTTCTCAACCAAAGGAGGAAGAAGAAAAGCAGAAAGAGCAAGAAGAAGAAGGAGGACCAAGGTGGTGAGGTCAAAGTTAAATAAATACACTGCTTGAAAAACTGTTTGCATGTAGAAAATCAGGCCTGACAGAGACTTCAGAAATAGACCAAATAACAATATGTAGAGTATTCAGATGATATGTTTAAGGTAGGTTTGACTTGGTGACTGCTGGTTGCTAGTCGGGCTGCAGAAGAAGAGTAGAGGCCGGAAACAGGAGACAAGTCTGAAGATTGGAAGACTAAAAAAAACAAGAAACATGACAAAGAAGTTAGTGGAGCTGGGTCCAAATCAATCCAGGGCATCAATAACAATATTTCTTCTACTTTCAAATAAATAAGTTACCTTAACGGCCTTTTCCACTGTGACATGAAGATTATTAGAAAGAACATCGAGAAAGTTTTGTCTCAACATTGCACAAAGTTAATACGTGCGAATAGGAGTTTGAGTGTTTTTCGTTAATCTGTCTTCGCCCTTTGTTGTCCTGGCCACATGGGTGTTTCCCAGTTCTGGCCAGTGTATGCTGGGATAGGTGTGACCCTAGATAAGACTAAAGGCAAAGAAGGCATGAATGAGTAGGTATTGAAATTAAAGATTGTTATTAGTCACTACCATTGGCTTTGCTTTGTAGGGTGTACTTGCTGGAACAAGCTAGAACAAGCACTCCACACCTTTACTTCATTTCACTCCAGTGTTTCTGATATTATTCTTTTATTTTTCTAAAAGCTATTTAACTTGAATTTGGCAGCTTGCAAATGATTTAGATAATTAAAAAAGACTTGACTACTGACACCAATGTGTCAAGTTTGAAAAAACAAATCCATGCACAGTATAATAACAACAGTGACCATGGTCGAGTTACGCGTCTGTGGCTCATATGTACCCTGTTAAGTTGTAGCTGTGATTGTGCTCTTCTGTGTGCAGATGATTTGTTGACCCTGAAAGCTTTACCTCCATCAGAGGAAGAATTTGTGGACATCTTTCAGAAAATCAAGTACTCCCTCGATCTACTGGTGAGATTAAACTAACTCTGGAAATGTACAAGTACAGTTTGATAAAAATGAAAATGTAAATTCCCTTATGTTCTTGTTTGTGTAGGACCGTCTCAAGTCATCCATCGCACAGCCTGATGCACCAGAGCTTCTGCATCCCATCTTTGTGCCTCTTAGTCTGGTGAGTCTTCCTAATGTTTCATTTCGTAGTTTCTCTCTCTCTCTGTGATACTGACTGTAGCAACGGTCTCTTTCACAGATGGTGAAAACCACTGGAGGACCAGCGTTAGGAGCGTTGGTTGTCAGTCCTGCTATGACCAGCGGGGCTGTTTCACTGCTCCAGGAGCATCTGGCTGAAGGGGAAAAGGAGCTCTGGACTTCATTAGGGCCCAACTGGACTTCACCCTGGTCTGTGTGTTTATGTATGTGTGTAAATCTTGGTTTGAGAGTGTTGCTCTAACAAGCTCCTCTTTCCCTCTTTTCTAGTTCGCACCTCAGCGTGTCTGTTCCTCCATACTCACCTGTTTTCCTGGATGGGTGGCAGCCACAGGCCTATGACTCAACCGGGCAGCTTTTCGAAGATCCTATCGAGTCTCAGCACAAACAAGATGCTTTAAGGGAAAGTAGGGAGGCACGAACTCTACAGGACCAAGCTCGACATACAGCGGAGGGCCCTGGGGAAGTGTAAGTCTGTAGACATTGCCAGCCAAATAACTTCCGAATGGTTGCAATTAACATATTATATTGCCTAATAAAATCAGTGTGGAGGTTATAAAGTATGAGATTAACTCATGTTAATGTCTCTCATTTGAGATTACTGAATCCACATTGTTATACACTGTTTTATATGTTGCATCTTTTAAATGGCATTTCTGTTTCAGAGAAGAAAATGGGCTCCCGCCAGAGGGAGAGAGACTTTACTGCTGCAGTTATGACTTTGTGGCTAGAAACAGTAGTGAACTATCTGTGCTACAAGGAGAAACACTTGAGGTACACATCCAAAACTAGAATTAAAGGTGGTTACCCACCTGTAAAAGTATTCTTGGAAAGTATCATAAAACTCAAATGATTTTTCTTCAGGTCATTGAGTCATCGAAGCGATGGTGGAAGTGTCAGAATCGCTTTGACCAGATTGGATTTGTCCCCTCTAATATCCTGGAGCCTCTGTCTGCTCTGAATAACACTGGGAGAAACAGCCAAGTGGTACGCACAGAACAAAGGTAAAGAACGAGCACACATATACAACATTTTCAAACATTGCACACACAGTGGCTTTTTTGTCTGATGCCATCTCACAGTTTTTTATTCATTCCTACTTTTCCACAACAGAAGATGGCATTTACCCCTCGGACAAAGTGCTTCTCATACGCTGCACCAAGCTCAGTTGGGACAAGTCCTACAAGCCCAATGCGACCACAGAGCATGTTTTTACCATCTACAACGATGCAGGGCGAAGACAGTGGCCAAGGTAACATGCCCACATATGTCGAATATCAGCAATGGTAGATCAAGTGTACAAACATATTGGATCACAGGAGCTTCTTATGTCCAACTTCTTGGAACATTTAGAACATTATAACAGCGGTTAGCGCTGTTTCTCATCTGTCACTTAAGTGCTACTGAAGTCCTGTATCCAGCAGACATAATGGCTTTATTAAGGAGAAACACCCCAAGTGGGTAAGAAGTTTAACTATTAGATATCACCATGACACTTGCATTAAGACACTTTTTTTTGTATTACAAGATTTCTGAAATGTTATGTTTAAATATACACAGGCTTAACTAATATTTTAAATATGTGCTCATTTGAATACATTTACAAAACAGAAATATCAACATTGGATGAAGCCAGGTTCAAAATAATTTAATTTTGTTGACGTATTAAAGTCAAAGGTTTTTACAAAGGTAATTTTGGATATCTCTTTGTATCACTCCACAAATCAGAAATATTTTAAAGGAATAAAATGTTAGATAAATCAGGCTCTGAATGAACCCCTCTGTGAAAACACGTCAGATAGATAAGAATGAAAGTGTAAAGTTTGGTGCATATGAGTGCTACTGAAGTGGCACAAAAAAAGAAAGATCTGCACTACAGGTGAGGGTAAAACTTTTAACAAATAGATATCACCCTTAAACGTACCCAGGTGTTAACTTACATTTAAGAAAATTACTTTTTTGTATAACAGATTTTTGGAAATGCTATGTTTAAATATGCAAATGAGGCATTATCTACTGGTAACTTTTGGTGAATTTAGTAGAAACCTACTGACGCAAATACACAAAGTGTAGTAAAATAAACTGGCCATGAACAGACGTCTATGTGGTGTGTCTAAAAATGAGTAGACATTTTGTCAACACCTTCAAATCAGCATTTATCACATTGAACACATCAACTGTGAAAGTTGAGCACTAATCTAGAAGAAATGTGACACTTTGACTGCAAAAAAAGAAGTTGTGTTTTATATTTGCAGCCATGATAATGAATGACGAGCTTCTTCAGAGGCTAGCTGAGAAAAGAGGCTCAAACCGTCGGCTGGTGGTCCCCCGCTCAGCTGACACTTCTACTCCCCTGAACTACCACTCACCGTCTGCCGAGGTGGAGGCCTGGCTCACCGCTAAGGGCTTCAATCAGCAGTGAGTGTGCACTGTTGGAGGAAACTCAAGCTCCTCCCAAAACGATCATTTGAATATCAATTGCTCACGCCTGTGTGACCTTAAAGTGTGAGACCGGTTAAACATTTACTTCAATTCATCAAGACTTTCTCTGTTTTTGAATTCTTCGTTCACCTTGGAGGCGTGCGAGAAAAACAAAGTTTACTTCAAGAATTCCAGGTAACACAGGGCACAGAGTAATTAATATTCACATTTTGGGGTTGGAGTATTCCTTTAAAGGATGGTCGTACCCAACACGTCTAAGAATGGCTGAGTGCCTAAATGAATCAATCAATGCAGCATTTCTATCACCACCCATATTATGCTCGAATAGTTTTATTGTAATGAATGGAATTCTACTAAATGAAAATGATCCAGGGGCGTAATTGACTCTACCGTACCAGCACACATACAATGAGAAGTGGATTTTGTTGGTCACGCACTGCCTATTAAAGGGGACAACAGTTCACTGAGTTGTAAGGGGAGGGGCTTATTGGACACTTCGGTGCTGTGGACAATCTTAAGAGAAGATTTGCTTAGAATTTCTTAACATTAGTCCTGTCTAAATTCTTCTGAACTTTTGACAATTAAAGCTCTCTGAATGTGAACAGACACCAACACTGATTGTGTTGCTCCTTCCTCCTTTCTTAGGACAGTTCAGAGTCTGGGCATTTTAAATGGAGCACAGCTTTTTTCCCTGAACAAGGAGGAGCTCCGCACGGTGTCACCAGAGGAAGGTGCAAGAATCTACAGCCAAATTACGGTGCAGAAGGCCCTTCTCGAGGTTTGTCCAGTGTTTGTGTGGTTACGTGTGGGTCAATGTGTTCTGAGTTGGATGTTTGCTCAGCCTTGACTTATGCACAGACTTTATTTTAACACATTGGTACTGACCTATATTACCTAAAGATTAGTTTCCTTTTAATTTACAATATAATAGACGTCATAGGTAAATATGTGCAGTGGGTAGATTGTACAGTTGTTAATTACTAAAGAACCTTCTTGTTCTTAGTCTGGTATTGAATTTATAACGAGTGTCATCAGAGGTGTGTTTTGATTCGACCTTCCATGCACAGATATTGGTTTAAAATGTGACGAAATAGGGTTAGAATGTAAGTGAATATGTCATTTTAAAATGTAAGTTTCAAATGAAACAACTAAAACAGTTGGGAAGCTTCTCTTGAAGTTTGTCAAAACAAAGTTTTCTTTATATTTCTCTGTTGAATCACATTTTATCTTGTGTCTTCCTCAGGATGTGCGCAAAGCCACAGAACTAGAGACGGCGATGGAGAAGCAAAAGCTGAAGATTACCCTGAACTGAGAGAGCGATGTAGAATGAGGGAAACATCGTTACAGATACGGTATCAAACATCAATGGAGATAACTGTAGTATTCATATACAGCTGGATGCACACAGTGATGTTGCAGATGTTTTAAAAAATATTTTAATCAGTTATATTATGAGCTACAGATTCATTAAGCATGCTGTGTTATGAACTCACTCACTAATTCTGATTGACTGATTTGGATTTTTTAAAACATGTTTTTAAGACAGAGTGGCTTTAAACTACAACTTCTCACCAGAGTTTCACTCAATCTATAACCACTTGGTTACATTGTTGTTACAATTTAAATAGTTATACATCCTTTGCTTAAATAATATCTGAAAAATGCAATAAAATAAACATAATCAGATACCGATGATTAGTTTGATGTGTTAACAACAACTCAAACGACTTGTTAAAGCTTTAAAATAAATAGTAAATGTACATTCTGTTAAACATGTTTATGACTCTACAGAAAAGTGAGACGTTGGATTGATTCAGAGTTTTTATTGCTTGCACATCAACCTGTGTTAAGACAACGTCGCTCGTTGCAGCCAAATGCTGTTTTAAATACACATTCAACTGATAAACTCTTTTCTATGATGTTTTATTGAGACTAAAATGTTTCTGATTCTGTGTTTTTCATTGTGACTTAGCCGTGGAGCACATCACGACATAATGTACAACACAGTAACATAAGGGATACATTGCTGTCAATATACAGGCTTGAATACAACTTAAATTATGTGTATTTTTGTATCATAGCTATACTTTTAATGCAACCTTTATTTAAATGTTATGTCAAATGATTAAAACATACTTTAAAAAAATAAATGTTTAGATAAGTAATTTCCCAAGTGATATTGTATTTAACAGACTGAAGTCATGGTGTTCAGCTTTATGAAGAGTTGAAGATGTCAACATACAAAACATCTGAATCATTCAATGTTCAATAATAGCAGGTGGAGGTAAATCATCATCATCATGTTAATGAAGTTCATTGTTACACTTACAGCACCAGCACATCTTACAAATAACATTCACCAGATGTTATCTGATTTTGGCTTTCTCCTTTTAAACAGAGGTAGGAGGATTACTTAACAATTTCAGATACACAAATTTAATTGATCACATTTTCAGTCACGTAGAATAATTACACTTAAAGTATTTGAAGACATAGTTCAAGTAAACAGTTTACCAAAAGGTTTTTAGTGCGCTTATTATTCTCCAAACAACACTACTACATCTTATTTGTTAAACAATAAAGGAAGTATACAACATTTTACTTATCATTTCACAGCAAGGTGTTTATAATATTTTATATTTCTTAATATTTTGTGAATCAATACGTATGCTGGAGCTGATCAGCAGCTACAGGAAAAAAGTCAGTTTATTTATTAATTAAATGTGTTGATGTTAGACCTGCTGGAAATTAGATAATGAGCCACAAACAATTTCTGCATCTATCGTTCATGTCCCACACTGCACCTTAATGTTAATGCATATTGATAAAATACTGTATCCATCCAAATAATTACTTCACATTTCTCAGTCTAAAGGCAAACTTCTTCTATTACGGCTGTTTAATGAAAAGCTGTACATTTATACGTGTGTAGTATAAACCAATTAAGTAAAACTCAGCCACACTTGTTTCAACTAAAATCTTTGTGACTGTAAGTGCACTTCCTGAGGTAAATTATTTGACAGGAATAATGAATATGACTCATCTTTTTCAATCACTGTGTCACAAGAGATTACCTGGTCACCTTTGAGCAGCAGGAGACGAGGTAGTATTACTGATTCTCGCGTACCGCTCTGTGTCTTCACACCTCACAGGTGATGGTCTGGTCAAAGCAATCCCAGTTCAGAAGCTCCTTTTTCTGAAACCACAGCTGGATCTCTCTCTGTGCCCCCTCGGGTGAATCACTGGCATGAACCACGTTCCTTTAAAGGTTCAATGTGTAAGATATGCCAGAATGTAAACATAAAACATTAAAACAATATAAACAGAATGTGAAGAGGTAACAGTGTTGACGTTATGTAAAAGACATCCATGTATTGTGTCGCAGAGATATCAACTGAAATTAGCATCTGATTGACGAGTGCCGCTCCGTCCTGTCTGTAATACCACTTGTTCCTCTAGAGGTGATAGTGAGTCACTGTAGCTCCACTCTGCCCTCAGTACAGAGGGAAAAGAAGCACAGCTGCCTGACTCGCTTGTACATATTACAGCCATGTTCCGTGTCTCTTTTATAGTTTGTTTATTGGATTACATTCAACGTGGCAGAAACAAGAGAACAACCCGCACCACCTCGCTTCATCCTCACAGCTGCCAGGAGGCTGTTTCACTGAGTGTACAGCTGTCGGCAGCCGTTAGTTAGCAGTTAGCTGGAGTTCAGTCACAGCACCGGGGAACTGCAGACTCCCTATTTCTGCCGTTACACAGGTCCAGCAGCCCGCTGTGACTGCCGGCGCTGGGGCTTGTTCTGGCTGAGCTCAAGTCTCTCCGGCCGTTGACGGAGGCTCTGTCTGACGGATGCTCTGTCTGACGGAGGCTCTGTCTGACTGAGGCTCTGTCTGACGGAGGCTCTGTCTGACTGAGTCTCTGTCTGACTGAGGCTCTGTCTGACGGAGGCTCTGTCTGACTGAGGCTCTGTCTGACGGAGGCTCTGTCTGACGGATGCTCTGTCTGACGGAGGCTCTGTCTGACGGAGGCTCTGTCTGACGGAGGCTCTGTCTGACGGAGGCTCTGTCTGACTGAGGCTCTGTCTGACTGAGGCTCTGTCTGACGGAGGCTCTGTCTGACTGAGGCTCTGTCTGACGGAGGCTCTGTCTGACTGAGTCTCTGTCTGACTGAGGCTCTGTCTGACTGAGGCTCTGTCTGACGGAGGCTCTGTCTGACTGAGGCTCTGTCTGACGGAGGCTCTGTCTGACGGATGCTCTGTCTGACGGAGGCTCTGTCTGACTGAGGCTCTGTCTGACTGAGACTCTGTCTGACGGAGGCTCTGTCTGACGGAGGCTCTGTCTGACTGAGGCTCTGTCTGACGGAGGCTCTGCATGCGGGTCGTTTTCCTAGTTTCTGCCACTTTGGATTCAGTCCAATAAACAAACAAACGTAACGTTACACAGACTACAGCCCCAGTTAACATTAGTGCCTCAGTAAACACAGATGGATAATCACAAAGTGAAGATTACAAAACAGCAGATGTTTTTTGAACGGCTCTCAGAGTTTCAGCAGTTTGGTCGAATTTTGGGATTCTTGCCCACTGACTGACTGACTGACTGACAGACATTACACAGGAGTAAACGTAATACACAATATAAAGAATAAATTAGAATACGATAAATATGCCAAACTACTACTAATAAAAACATTAGAGATTATATGGACCCAGTTTAGAGGTGAAATACTGCCCCCTATTTCTTTGGAGCAGGTGGCTCAGAATTACACATTGAATGACCAAGACAGAAAATCACATGCAATATATGGAAGTTGGCAGTCTCATGAGGTTTTTGTTTAACAATAAATAATAATAATAATAATACACTTAATTTAATTAGCACCTTTCAAAACAGTTACAAAGTGCTTTGCAATAAAAACAGAACACATTTAAAACACAAAGAGAATGAAACGAACGTCGAGCGAAAAACTAAACACACAATAAAATCACCAAAAAGAAATTCTAAAAAGGGTGTTTACTTTTTTTATAAAGGCAGAGTTTGGAGCCCTGATCTCTTCAGACAGGTCACTCCAAAGTATAGGAGCTCTGACTGCAAAGCCTATCACCTTTGACTATGTATCTGGACCTCCGAACCACCAGGACTGACGCAACTGAGGATCTCAGGGTGAGGGAACGGACATAGGGCAATAAGATGTCTGATAAATAACTTTGTAAGTAATTGATCAAATATTTTTTAAAGTAATAGGTATCCTGTGAAACTTACTGTAGACATAATGAGATCAAATGTTTATCAAACATTACCTGCTGACATGAAAGCTGAAATCTCCTCTAACTGTGCCAGCCTGGGCCTCTGCTGGGTTAGTATGTCCCACCATCGTGCGTGACACCTGGATTACTTTGTGCCCTTCCCACACCTAAACAAAGCAGAGATTTGTAGCAGGTTTATACATGAAGTATTGAGTAGAAGGTATACATGATTCTCTTTCATGTCTGTCAACCAAATGCAAAGGTAGAAAGAAGTTACAAAAGAAGTAGAATTATTGTAAGATACAGGAGTTGCCCACAAGGAGGCAGAAAGAGGAGCCCTCACCATGACAACAACAGGCCCCATGGTCATGTAATGCAGCAACCTCGGATAGAAGGGCTTAGTCCTCAGTTCAGAGTAGTGCTGAGACAGGAGATCATCAGACACCTTCTCAACAGAGACAGCTACAGTTAGAAAAGTAACAGACATCGGCAAACACATTTATTTCAGACTTCTATACCTGCATCATTTTCAGGCCAACCAGCTTGAAGCCCCGCTGCTCAAACCGTTGCATTATTTGTCCAACAAGACGACGTTGAACTCCATCTGGCTTCACAGCAATAAGAGTCCGCTCCCTTACATCTGTACCACCTGGTGAGGCAGACAGAGTAACCCCTTAAAAAACCTTGTAGAAACACATTTACTTGTGTAAAAGTACATACGTATTGGCATCAAAATATAAAGAAAATGTTCACTTGATTATAATTACTGACGCATTAATGTGTATGTCTGTATTGTCATTTATTATTGATTTATATATTGTATTAATCTGAATCTGCAAAGTAACTATAAAGCTGACAAATAAACGTAGTGGAGTAAAAAGTAGAATATTTGCCTCCAAAATGTGGTAGAGTAGAAGTATAAAGTAGTAGAACATGTAATTACCCAAAGCACTGTACAAGTAACTCAAAGTTGAACTTAACTGTAGCCTACTTCGTTACATTCCACCACTGACCCTCACATACTGCAAATATTGATAACCTTCAAGGAAGAGGACAAATATTTACTCAAAGTCTCCCACATGCAGGGAAACATCCACTAAACACACACATGAACTTCCCTCTGTGAGCAGAATGAATCATCATATATTATTGCATGTGTTTAGAAGGTTAGTTGCGCTCAGAACAGCAGCTGTGACACGTGGGAGCGAATGAATGACTGCATGCGATCAATTACACACGTGACCCTCGGGAGGAACTTAATCTACTGGCATTCAACTTGAAGACAGCCTGGTCCACTAAAGTACAGCGAGTTGTTCTCAAGCGAGGTTTCCTTCTGAGAAAAGTTCGGGTGTCGCAGTCCAGGCCTACATGGTAATGTGCTTTGAGTATTACGCTGAATGCGCACATGTTTTGGTCCGATTACGCACACAGCAGGTGAGTTTGTCCAGCTCCCTGAGGCTATAACCTAGTTCCAGGTCATGACCCCATGAGTTTGGCAGGCGAATTTGTTTTCGCAAACACCCCCCTGCGTTAAATTTGGATCAAATAAATATTGCGCTTCGAAGGTAAAGTCTCTTTGACTCGGTGCCAATATATTCAACAGTAATCTATTATTTAAATATATTTATGTCATCTTCATATGCTCAAAACGGAGATTTGTTAAGTTCCGGGAAGAGGGCCATTTAGTCCTTAGTAAAAAGAAAACATGTCGCACAATTTAAGTGTGTAAAAGAAATGTAGAAAAGTCAAATTGACGGACTTACTGTCCCGTTAATATGAATTCAGTCACTTACATGATTTGCTCCCAGCAGCTCTGTGTCCACCCAGCAGTGCAGTGGGAAACCCAGCTGACAGCAGACCTTTAGTGGTTTCTTGATTCCCTGAATAAAACGGTTGGAGAATTCTCTTTAAAATGCACCGCTGCAACATGACCATGTTTTTTGTCAGGCTCCAGAGAGAGAAGTCAAGCCTCAATAATAACTCACGAGTCATCCCCCTGTCTGCCAACCTCCCCCTGATTGTCGCTCAACCAGGAACATATTTATCTCCAGTGATGCCAGACGTGTCTCTTATTTAAACAAAGATGAGATTCCATGTCCATTATTGGATTTAACAATAAACCCACTTAAGTTTCTACAACTAAACGTTGAGAGCATTCATAAAGTTTTACAGCATATCCAAACTTGTAAGCTGAATGTTTATGAAGTCGATGAACTTGCAAGAAACAAACACAATGTAAAGATTTACTGCACCAGAAGCATTTTGGACTTTTTTTTTTAAACCTCCAAATCTGATCCTACACTTCCCATAATGCACCTTAATAGTGTCTTCATTGTACACACCGTCTGTAAGGCAGGTTAGGGTTATTGTCTCAAACTTGACAGCCAGAGAAGACATGCCACTTTATACAATGCTTTTAAGTACCTAATAACAATAATAGTCCTCTTGAGGTGTAAACTTGGTGAAATTACTTATAAATAAAAAAAGATTGGAAGACTTTGTAGGCTCATTTTTGATGCGGGGAAAGTCAGGGTTTGATCGGCACTAAATGCAAGCCTAACATCTTAGGATGATAACATCTATACATCTTCTTACATTAAAGCCCAAAACAAACTTATCAAATTGAGGAAGTTGAGCAATCAAATCCATTAGTTCGATTCACCTTCGAGGTCGTGCTGAGTCACATAAGCCTGTTTTCTAATATCCAAGATTTACATATTTTTACTCTGCATGTTCCGCTGACATTATAACTGAACAAGCATTGTCCTTCGTTATTTAGACAACAGCCGAGAACAGCTGTGTAGATGCCAAAACATCTTAATATCTAAAGCACTCATAGACAGACAGCAACATCAAAGCGTCATCATAGCAGTGAACTCAACCTCCAGAAAAGATAATGCAACAAACATTGTGTCTCAAATTTGTGAACTTGTTTCACCTCGTGATTACTGTGAACTTGTTTTAATTATTCTTCACATCTTCTGCATGTTGCGTCCTCACATAGCATTTGTCACATGCTACACATTAAACCTGATGCTTTACATCTGTCAAAGAATTTAGCAATTCTTAAAATTTGCCCTGTTTTACCCATTGGCTGTGTAAAAACCCAAAACCAACCATTTGATTATTTGTGCACGTGTTCCTAAAAAACTCAAAGGTCCAAAATAATTATTCAGCAGTTGGAAGTAGATGAATTTAAATTAATAGGAATTCAAAAAATATTCCAAATTAGAAGTGTAAAGCAAAACAGTGTAAACATACAGACAAGTCTTGAATCTCTTCATACAACCATTATTCTCACAAACAATACTGTGACAACATTGCAAGGGTCGGGCACATAGATCAATCAAATTGTGAATTAATCAATACCTGAGTTTTACTAAAAAAGCACTTTATTAATCAAGCAGATTTTCTCTTTTTCAGAATGGAATGATATGAAAGATCTTAAGTCGAGAGTCTGTCTCCTTTGGAGATGAAAAAAAATCGAAGGCATAATGAATAAAAGCAGACAATTTAAAAACTCAAAATGAGTTGAAAGTGCTCAGTCCCAGCCCAGCTTTGTTGTGGAAGCGTGGGAAAGAAGGCCTGGCTCAGACTGCTCCAGGTCCGGGCAAAAGCCAACTGCAGACCAGGTTTACATTTCTTGCCAAATTATCATTGGCAACACATTAGAAGGGCGCTGCTTTAAAAATTTAAAAAATGCGCCAACCTTCTACAGTAGAGATCAAAAAGAAACATCAGCAGCATCCACAACCTCCAATTACTCAACAATACAATGCGTGTTGCTCCTTCCTATTGCTCTGAATAGTCGGAGCAAAGCTGGATTGGAGAAGGAGTGTTGGGCAAAGTGGTCAGCACAGGCAGTCCTTGAAGATCATAGTTGATGTGTGGAGTGGTTCAAACAGTCATTGTGCTATAGCTTGATGGTGCCAGTGGGCAGGCTACTGTTACACAGTCTGTAGTAGCGAAGGTCATTCACCAGCCGCTGCACGCTTTGAGTGAACGAAGGCAAGTCCTTAAAAAAAAAAAAGATAGGAGAATAGTTGCAGGAAATGTTAATTTAAAGAACAGACTGCAGAAAAGAAGAAAACAATGTTCAACACAAACAGGAAAATAGAAACGTACTGGTGCTAGAGCAGTTATACATGATGTCATTATTAAAGTTACACAATAGTTACACCCAGTATGTCACATCAACTAATTATTACGCATTCATCCAACAATAAGCAGGTTAAAGGCCTTGCACACCCACCCAGGTGTTTATTTATTCTGATTGATTTGACCCCTGCTTAGACTAGAAATTTAAATTAAGATTTGGTTACATATTTCTTTCAATGTTATGAGCACCACAAACCAAAGTCCATACATCTCCATTGTATTGGGGTGTCAGCAGAAATCTGATGTCTCAAAACCTGGACAAACAACAGCAAACTACCTGTACAGGTGAACCAGGTAGTTATGGAAATAAGTTCCTGGCAGACTGCAAAGAGATTTCTGGAAACCAAGTGACATTTTCGTGATACTAGAGCCAAGAAAATTCTAACAACGGAGAGAACAAGAATGTAAACATATGCAAGTGTTTGAGATTGTTGTCAGCTTGCTAACAGGGAAACAGCCTCAGTGAGTGGCTGGACTGCACTTAGAAATACTGTTCATTATTCACAACTGGACAAACTTTTAAATGCCACTTCATTTGTTTTTGATGTTTCATTTCTATGCGCCATGTTGTGGAGAAATCACCGCCATCTTGCCACGCCATGTATGTAACGGTTGGTTAACTCTGTCTACTGACAACAGAACATGTTGCCAGGCTACCCATTAGTTAGAGAATAACTGGCAAAGCGTTCAGGTCAATGCATACACGCCTGGCTTAGAAGCTGTAATATCAGTATAATTCAGTTATGTGGGAAACAAATACTAATAAAATGTTTTATTCTTACTCGTTCAAGCTTGAAGTTGCGCGCGAGAACAGATCGTTGGCTGGTGTCCACACCCTGGCAGCCATTGAGGAACTCCGGCATGAAGGCCGAGTAGAAGGCATCAAAGTCGACAGAGGCCATGTTGTAAATAGCAACGGTTATTTCCTCCTGAAGAAGGTCGTGACTTTTATGGAGAAGGACCTGCAGCAGCACGTTGATGAAGTGGAAGAGCATCGAGGTCCGGAAAAGCTTCTAAAGAACAATACAAACAAAGTAATGACAATAGAGTCTAGACATGAGTTATATATACACTCACTGTAGTGTGTGGATGAAGGGACACACGTCTTAATTACAGGTGAATCCTTTCATTGAGGACATATTATGACATAAGAGTTTGGTTTCATTCTCTCCAAGGAGTCTGAGACTGGAGCTCATACACTGTTGCTTTAATTACAAGGGACCGTGTTTTTCCTTTTTTAAGACTCCTGTTGTGTGTTTGTGTGGAAAGAGTTTGTATGTTCAATAAAAATATCCTCCTGATTACTAACTAGATTTTATTTTATTCAGGTCAAAAAGGGATGCGAACCGCAAAAAAGTTTACAAAAACATTTGCAGCAGCTATGACTTTCTTTGCCTGTAGGAAGTGACATCGAAATGTTTACATCTGCTTGTCCCTTTCTGTGACTGCCATGTGTTGGCAAGTCTTCTGATAAAGTTTCCCCCTGTGGACAGTCTGCAGACTACTAATTGAGAGTGAAATTCAGAATTTGAAAGTGGGTGAACAACTCCACTCCATGACATGCTTCACCTCTAAAAACAAAAGATACTGACGTAAAAGTTCAACTTACTCTGTGATACAACTTGTGCTTGCTGTTGAGTAACTCTAAATAGGAGAGATTCTGCTTGAAGATGTGGATGTCAGGCTGCAGGAAAGACTGTCCAAAAGCCTGGAAAGTGGAGATAGATTGAACAATGACTTCATCCATTAACTGTGGTACAATGAGCTCATTTTATAATATACTACGAAATATTGCTCCTACAAAAAACAAAAACAAAACATAACGCAATGATGATGATGACAACTTTAGCAAACATGCATACACACCTGCATAGCAGCTGTGAACTGGGCCTCATTTTCCATGGTATCTTCAGCAGCTCCTCTTTGGACACTTGTTAAGACTGACGTTTTAAAGAAGTACCTCCAGTTTTGGTGAAGTATTTGGTATAGCAACTCAAACATCTCTGCCTTGACGTCCGGGGATGACCGCTATCAAAGACAAGAGAATGAATGATTATCTGTTATCCAGGAAATTTGATGAATGCCAAAGACAAAACAAGTTCCCTGAGAAGTTATATCACTGTAAAGTACCTGGCATGACTTAAATGAATCAGTGTCTCGTTTCAACAGGCCAATTATTATTAGATTATTTTCCACATCGTTCCATTTTAACTGTAGGTACATTTTTGTCTGATGAAGAAGTGACACATCATGCTAACTTAAGCCCCTAGCATGCCAATCAATGCAGAAGCAAACAAAATGAAACTCCAGAATGAAAGTTAACGCAAGAAAGGTGAACACCAACTGACCTCTGCCACGACCGGGTAAACCTGCTCCATGCACAGAGAGAGGATGCTGGGTAGGAAGGGTTTGAAAGCTTGACCAGGCTCTTGCACCACCACCTGCAGGATTTTCAGGAACTTCTGAACCACTCTACACCCTGCACTGCCCTCTTGCAAAATACTGGCTGCCAGCTGCTCCCTGGAGCACATACAAGTGACATTACATGGATTAGGGTTGAGAGTTGTACCAGCATGTTCAGTGTTTGCTCCACGTTATTTAAACCTTTATCCATCTAGACAGGATGTGATACCAAATCCTGATACTAAATAAAGTGTCTTCTTACCTGGTGAACATGCCGAGGAAAGTTTGGATGATCTGTCCTGTGAATGCGACACCCATCTGGACTCGCAACGCCTGAAACAGCGTCAAGAAGAAGGCCAACATCTCATCCGTCACATCTGAGAAAGAGAAGTGACAATTAAAAACTTTTGGAATTAAGTTTGTTGAAATCTTCAGGAATTAATTTATTAGAATTATTTGTAATTATTCCAAACAGCTATAAATTATTTATTTGCAAACAGAGTATGGTTTTCTAATGAACATTTTCTTTAACACGAGCAATAGGATTTTAATTTAAAGTCAGCTTCGACACTCATGTGCCGTGGAAGTCGGGTCAGTAGTAAGGAAATGAAAGAGACGAGCAGTAAGAGAAATAAGAGCTGATGTTTGTAGACTTCGATTCAGGTTCCTTTATTTCAAAAAACAATTTCAGTATGCTATTTGACACAAACTAGCTGCCTCTATAAATACACTGTTACTTAAGTCAAGACAAAAGTGTTTAGGTATTATGGTGTGGATCTGGTCTTTTAATACATGCAACCAACATTACCGTTATCATCATGCATGTACTAGGCTGAGAAACATCTCTACACATGTTTGCCTTTGTACAGTGCAAACTGGGATTGGCCTCAGCCCCCTGTGACAGGGCGAGTAGGTACAGAAAAGTGAATGAATGTATAGTATCATCTTCATACTGCCAAATATCAAATATTCAACACAAACTCTAGAAGGATAGCCAAACTGTGGATGAGAGACACTGACCTGGCTGCTGAATAAACACGGGGAAAAGGCTGAGGGACACTTGGACAGACTCCTGAAGACTCTGGTAGCAGATCTGACGTGATTTGGTGGATTCCCCAGAAATGCTGTCCACTATGTCTCTGAGCACAGGCAGGGTCTGCTGTATCACTGCTTTCACTAGAGTCAAAAAACGATGGTCATATAACACAATTAAAGAAGGATAAAGAATGGCAGGGTGTGAATGCTGTCAGTTTAATTTAAATAACAGACCAAGAGAAACTAAACAAAAAGGAGAAACAAATACTGACTGTTATCCAGATCGGGTTGCCGTGGAGTATTGTTCACTGTCCCTCTTATTCCCTTATACTCTCGAGTGAGTGCTGCCATTAGGCTGGTGTGGTTGCTCGAGCGTGTTTGCCACTGCTGCTCACTCTCTGGTAAATTCGGCCACGGGAGCAGCAGCATGTTGGACAAAGCCCTACACACCAACATGTGAGCCTGTTCGCACACACGAAACAGACGCAGAGCAGTTACTTCATGTATTGAGAATACAGTCGTAACATATAATATGCAAAAACATAAGCAAACATTTACCTCCTGGGGAAGTCTGCGGGTCTGATTCTCTGCAGTAATGAGGTTGAAGATGTTTCGAACAGCTGGTAAAGTGACCAAGAACACAGGCCGCACAGTGGAGGTTATGGAAACCATCAGATGGCATGCTGAGAGCAGCAACTTTTCAGGTACCTGGAGATAAAGACAGAATAAGAGTTAAAAGAAGAAGAATGTTTTTACAGTCTCCAAGCAGTTTCTCTTTTCACTATCCTTATCCTACCCAAACATCTTCCTCCCTGTGTTTTCAAAACATTTTGCCTGCATTTTGTAATGTCACAGTTTAAAATGGTGCAACATTGGTATTTGCATTACTAATAGTGAATAACAGCTTCACTGTAATGTGCTCTTTTATCTATTTTATTTCTAGTTACAGAGATTTGAATAAGGTCTGCTTTCTGTCAATAATGCATAAATGCCACAGCTAATTACTCAGTTATGTTCAATATATGAATGAAATCACACCATTTTATCATCATAACACTCAAACAAGGGGAATATCAACCACAAAGGAGCAGGTAAATAAAGTGGGAAATTATAAACACAATAAGAAGCTCCTGCGAACAATATTAAGTGGTATTTAATATTTCCCATATCGTACTTCCTCCTTAATGAACCACTGTTTCAACATTAAACCAACATTTTTTAGATCAAGTATCCATAAACTGCACTTCATTTGACTGTTTTCTTTATCCAAATAAGATATTCAGCATAAATCATATTTAAGCACGACGGCTTTCTACCTTTGCTGTGATGAGTGGGCTGCTGGCATCTATTGTAGATGTGATGAGGTTCATGAACTGGCTCTGGTTTTGACTGTGGACCTCACTGTAGAACTGTGCAAGCCAGTGAGAGTAGGCTTGCAAAGCAGCAAGGGCCTGTGCATGTCTGTAACACCCACACACACACACCACACACACACACACACACACACACACACACACACACACACACACACACACACACACACACACACACACACACACACACACACACACACACACACACACACGATGAACTAAATAAACTTGCTTCTTCTTTACACAGCTCAACCTAATTTGTTGCAAATGTCCTTTTACAATGTTACTTGTGCTGCGTTTAGTATATTTATGGTAGTATTAAATGTTATTTGTAATGAATTTCTAAGAAGCACTGAAGCATAACATCATAAAGTTCATTATAATTATCCAGAGTTCATATGAGAACACAGACTATGTAAATCAGTAGCTCTGAATGGGAGGTAACTTTAACACTGTGCTAACTGTCAGGGCTGCTATTCAGTGGCTTTTGTTAAAAGCTGAGAAATACGTCTGTTACGTGTCTAAATTCACAGAAACAGTTCACACAATCAGTTCCCTTATTATTTGGATTGCAATCAAACAATTTAAACCTGTGATACTCACACGTCAATGAGGTCTGGCTTGAGCACAGAAGGCACAGCGGTCTCCAGGTCGTAAAGGCTCGTCTGAGAGCCGTAGCAAGTCACTTCAACCAACCTTGAAAAAGAAACACGTGGTTCACTGGGATGTTTTGCTCTTAAAATGGAGCAACACTCAACAGAAAATCAACCACCACTTCTAGACCACCAGTCTCACCTTCAAAACACTGAATACATTTCAACACCAAACATATTCAGAAACACACCAAAACAGAAACCAACTTTAGACTTCCGACTTTAGAATGTGTTCTTTTAGAAACAAGTTAAAACAAAGATATAACCTTATGATGTAGGCACAAGAATTGCTTCTTAATATTTTGGAAGAGTATTAGAGTATCACATACCTCTCCACCACTGCCAGGGCGTCATTGAAACGTGAAGCAAAAACTTCCCCGATGAAATGCTCGGCCAAGCGTCCGACAGCTTGAAGTAGGGAGCTGAGGTCCCTGAGAGAACAGTGTAGTCGACGGCAATCATTCTCGGCAGTGATATTAAGCCTCCGACCTGAGAGAAGGACACTATGATTAGGTTCTTTGCAACATTTTGCTATATGGAATTAGCATCACCCAATGTGAATGTACCTCAAAAAACCAAACACTTACTTGTGCCAGAGGTGACAATAAACTGCTGCAGACCCAGGTATACATCCAAATTATCTTGGAGGACTGGAAACTTGGGAGAAAAGAGGAATAAAGAGGAGGCTGTCACTGACTGGGATACATCATCATACATTTCTTGACATGTAATAATAAAATCCATAGCCATGCGAAAATATTTCATACACTTTACTGTATACTTTGTAAATGCAGAACACAGAATTAAACATGAACCAATTCAAGGAAGTCAATTTCAGTTTTATGAACATTGCAGAGAATGAAAGTGAAGTGTGCTGGAAGTGATGTTGTTATGTAGCACACTGTACTTTATAGGATTTTGAAAAGTCAAGACTTTTGTTGTCTAATATAATATTCAGGAGTCGGTATTATTATTATTATTATTATTATTATTATTATTATTATTATTATTATTATTATTATAGTATTGATTCTTTGGGAAACTACAGTGTACGCAAAAGACGTTTGGCATTTTAAGTTGTATGCATTCTTGAAACCACCAATTAAATTAAGAACCCAGCAAAGACTTTTCCACATCAGCGTTGGGGGAAATCTACTCCTGCAGCAAATTTGGAATTCAACAAAATGGCAACACTGGAGTGAAAACCCCTAAAGATGCCTGACCGAATGTAATTGCAAGGTGACACCAACAACGATCTCTTACCAAAGTAGAGAACGCATGGGATGGGAGCAGCTCCATCACCTTGGCAACCACCTCCAGACTCTGACGCAGGTACCTCTGCCACTCAGTCTGTTGCTATAGTTACCAAATGAAGGAGAACATTTAAACTTTGAAGTAAAAATTAAGTATTTTTAAATATTGTGCCTGTCTTAAAGAGGTTAATAATACAATTGACTTGTTATAGAGTTTTGTAGAGATGCACACGACACAGTCTTAAGTAGAAAAAAAAGAAGGAAGCTGCAACTGACAGAAAATATATGAAAATTGTTCTTACGTCATCGTCCAGAGTCTCATCATCCAGCTCTTCTAACTGGGCCTGATTGTATCTGAACTGTATGCGATTCAGAACTTCCCTTAACAGAAGAACTAAGGCATCTTTGTACCTGTCCAACCATACACAAACATATCACACAGTTACATTTTAAACAAAAGCAACAACAAATATTAACAACGCATTTTATAAACTGGACTTCCTATATTTCTTATGTTTGCATTCAGTTGAGATAATTGATTCTGAGTGACTTACCTATTTAGTACGCTTTCTCTGTCAGCTAGTCTGCTTTTGATTTTGGTTGTTAGAAAATCCAAAAAGACACTCCATATATCCAAACAGGCAAAGTAGCCTTCATGGGTAGGCTGTTAAACCGATGAGAAGCAGGTTGTTATCTGGGAGAACTCATATTTAACATTAACATATGTTGTACTGCATTAGCAACCGTTTGACACAATTATTGTTACCTGGTTGAAGGTGTACTTGAAAAGCAGGCCAAGAAACTCTACAATTGGAAACTGAGGACTGGACTCAATCCGCCTCAAGTGAACACTGACAAACAGGCACAGAAAATCTGTGAACTTTTCCAAGTAACTGCAAGATGAAAGAAAATAACACATTAACCAAACACAACATTAAAGTCACCACAAACATGCTTCACTCAGAAGTTACTTCATATAGTCTATGCTAGTCAATAATAATAACATCATTTATTAAATCAATGCTAGGTGCACCACATTGTCAGTTACATTACCCATGCCAGTCGCAATGCCACTCATGTATCTGAACATAAGACAAGACCACTCGTGAAAATATCAAGCTTGTTTGATGATTGTTTGATGTCACAGGTGAAGTGGGGCAATGAAGCTAAATGACTTATGTCCGGGACTCCCTGTATGCATGTACATGTCTGTATGTACATTAAAAGTTAGTTATAATGGCACAGTTTTAAACATACAGTAGAAAGAAAGAATAGATCAGAATGACACACACGTGACGGAGCAGCAGTGATAAAAATAAGGCGTTTTTGAGAGATGGACTTCTAAGAAATACCACAGTGCAACTTCTGGCATAAAGCAAATTAGCTTTGGGTAATTGTGTAAAAGTAAATGTGACCAGTTGCTGACATCATGGTAAAAGTGTCAGGTAGAACACACTTTCTGCAAATACCTACGCATGCACAAATATTAGTGTCAACTAATGAACTGATCCATACCTCTCATCAAGTTCCTGTAGGCGGGTCTTGACCGTATGAGCGTTATTCTCTCGTGTCAGCCTCTGCAGGAGAAAGAAGGTCTGCTGGAACATGCGCAGCAAGTACTCCTCAAAATCCATTGGCACACAGTTCTTTGACACAAGCTCATTGACACAGGTCATAGCAAGCACACCGAGCCGGGCACGATCCACCTTGTTGCCCTCACTCTGCTGTCCGTTTCGCCCTCCTCCATTTGATGTTGGCGGCATTGTCCCAGGATTGAGCTGACCATTAGAGGAGGAGTTCGAGGAGATGAAGCATCCAGTCTTGGCCTTTGTCCGAAAATCACAACCAAAACGTGCAAAATGGAAAATGGATGCCAGCAGGGTGGGTGTAATGCTTGTGGACAGAGGGATCCAGCTGAACAGGTGAGCCAAACACTCCAAAACGAGACAACAGAGCTGCTGACTCTCATTGTCTAATGCTGCCATGGGCTGGCAAATCAGCTTTGAGTACTGGCTGCCCTGAAACAAATTGCCCAACAATTCCACTGATGGATTGAAGAGAAGAAAAAAAAGTGGTCTGGTTAACACACAACAACAAACCGCTCGATAACATGTTTGCTATTGTCAATATTAAAATACAAACAATTGACAACTATTCCACAATAATCACCACATTACTAGCAGTTTTACGTTACAAAAGGACAGTTCACTAACCACTTTCCCCTGAGGTGGGAGAGGGAGGCGGGGTGGAAGCTATGACACTGTGCTTGTCCCAATAGGTCTCCAGGATACCTGCAAAACAAGACGTGACAAGAACCTCAGTTTTCCACCAAAAGTGACAGTGTGAGTGACAGCCAGACCGCAGTTTTTAGCTTAAGTCACGTTTTGGCTTAAAAAAAAAAAAACATACAGAATTTACAAGTCCGATTTAAACCTCATTTGCTAAGTGTACCATAAGTGGTTTAAATATCCAATTCAAAATCACATTTTACTACAACTGCCTCGAGTCAAAAACATTGGATTGGATTTCAGGTTACCCTTTACATCCCTTGCACTGTTAACTCACTCAGACTGCAGCAGTTATTGTCGCATACACTCATGTGCATGTATCAATCAGTAGTTCTGCACTATAACTAGATATTGCTATATGTTTAACAGTAAGAGCATATATTTATTTTCTAAATTAAATCCTTTTGCACAAATTATTGAAAGGTTGTTCTCACCTGTCAACAGTCCAAGCACTGTGGGTACCTGCTCCAGCAGCAGTTTACGCAGCTCATCTTTTCTGGAGACACTGAGGTCTTCTCTAGGACACGCAAGTTCCTCTGAAGTGGTTTTCAACATCACCAACCCCAATAAAGCCAGAGCTGGAGACTGGATCAGCTGCAGTTTACAAGAGATTGACAGACAATAGCTCTATCAATAAGAGCTAATTGTTTTTCCCGACATGGCTCGATGCAAGGAAGCCCCCAAGGTTGGTCGACAGTTCAGGGTTTCTCACTGCATTCAATGGCAAAGTTGGGTATACTTTTCTAAAAACAAAGAGGTTCTCTGCTACCTACAAATACATTTAATACACTTTTATGAAATGAAACATTAACCTTTACACAGAATGTTGAGATTGTCATCTGCTCACTAAATTTAACATGACACAAGATGCAACAGGTTCCATTGCATGTGGTTTTGGCTGAATCGCTTCCTGTACAAAAACCTGACCTTTCTTTAATCTATGTCTGTCTCTACTGCTCATAATCTGGTGATACACAGTAAAGAGGACAATGTTTTTAAATGTTAAGTGTGAAAACAACTTCCAGAAAAATACTTGAAAATTGGCTTAATTTGCCCTAAAAAAAAGGTCCAGAATTAAATATAAGTATACACTACACATGTGCAATCAGACCAGCCACTTAATCTGAAGGAAGAGGGACCTCTAATGTAGATGGTTGATTTGTCTATTTAAATTTTAAATCCATTGCATTTTAATTGTGCAATGGCAGGTAACTGATTCCGTCCCTCTTTGATGATGCAATGCCTGCTAACAGCAAAGCTTTTTTTCATTACTGTGCTCTGGAGCAATAGTCCAACCTATCTTGTTGTAGAATTAAGAAAAAGGAGACATTGAGCAATTTTCTTGTTACCCATAATGTAGCTTCTGCACTTGTTCACATCCAGCCACATCCTCATAACACACTGTGACTAAGAACATATTGTTCCAAATGTACTGAGTTAAATTAAAAAAAGAAAGTGAACATGAAATGCAGTTTGAATAAATTTGACAGAGCAAGGTTTACCTGAAGGGTGTTTGTAAAGAAATCATGGTAGAACATTGGCCAGTCCTGGCGACCAATGTCCACAATGACTTTGCATAGTTTGTTGCGGATGAAATAGGGCACCGATTTGTGCTGAGCAAGAAGGAGTTTGGGAAGACAGCTGCGAATCTCCATCTTGTCTTGTGAAGCAACACCGATCCACATTTTGTTCACCAGGTTCTGAAAGATAAAAGGGAGCAATCAGCTGTCAAGGCTGTGACTGAAGGAGACTACACATGTACACAGACACATGTATTAACAGTTTCACGTCATTTGTTTAATCAGTAATCATTGTGTAATGATCTTTTTTAATAAAACAATAAAGTGCTCACTTAAGAGTTTTTACTAACAGATTTCACTTCAAACATAATGCTGCAAGTAAAAACACCTATATTTAAGTATACATAGCTCAGATATCTAACTTTTATCCAAAGCTAAATGTATTACACATTAAGCTAACTTGTTTTGCAGAATTAAGGAAATGATGAAACAGCCGGAAATAAATTATTTTGTTAGTGTGCGGTCTTATTTTTAAAGCATTAAAGAAGTAAAGAAGGCCCCAGACAGTACTGGGAACTGAAAACATGCATCTCCCACCTAAAGGACTTACTTCAAATACTGTAAGGCTGTACATCATTACATACTCATTCCGAGTATTGGAGAGAAAGAACAAGCAGTGGCGCCACGCTCCAGTCTGCTGTGCAAAGTTATTCAGCAGCTCTTCTGCAGAAAGAAGGAAGTAGGCTTGATTTCTGACAGAGGTACATGACAACGAAGTAGTTCAATTACAGACAGACTGAAAGTAATGAGTCACAACACAGGAAGTGTGTAAAAAAATACTTTTAAACAGAAAGCAAATCATTTGAGGTCACATTAAACACTACAGTGACAACACTACACTACAGTATTCAGTATACACTACATTGTATTTGGGGCTCCAAACTTGCGAAGGCAGATACAAGTCAACTGCTAAAAGAATTTGAGAGAGAGTATCTCATAAGGAAAAACCTTTACAGTTTGACAAATCTAAAAATCAAACGATAAGGCCTCATGTACATTATCCTTCTTTGATGATGAGATGAGATCCACAAAGTGATTGACTTCACTTTTAATAAAACACACATTTAAATTGTAAGTGATATTAAAAAGTCACTGGAGAAGAAAAGTTGTCAAACTAAGTTTTTCAGACTGAATTCGACATTGTTTTAGAGATAAGTCTCATGCTGTTTCCTTTACAAACCAGCTTGGTGGAAACACCTGTAAATACTTGCGTACCATGCCCGTGCTCCAAATGTGTAGTGGTAGGTTTTTGCAGAGCCACACTTACCTATTTCTCTCTTTCGCTCATTGGTTGTGCAGCTGTGGAAGAATTCAGTCATAAGGCTCTCCAGTGCACGCAGTGATGTCTCCTCTGAAGCCTAGTGGATACAAAAGATGGAAAAGACACATTTAGACAATGCATAATATTAGTACTACAAAAATCACACGTAACTGTCCGTTTGACAGTTAAGTGTAGTGCTTGTCGTGCAGTGTACATGCACAGCAGATGCTCAACTGAAGACAAATCATAAGCCTCTCAGTGAACAATAACCCTGGGCTCACTGTGAATAGAACAATTAATTACCATTCATGCATCTTTCTTACATATCTCATATTTAGAATGCATTTAGAATTTATACAAAGAACGCCTGTATTCATGTGCAACTTCAAAACATGTCTTCCTGTAGGCTGATTTAAAGAGGAGACCTTTTGTATGTTAGTGCTTTCAGGCAGTCATATGTACCATCTTTCTCAGGCGGGTCACTTAGTGAGAAAGAAACTTATTTTCACATGTACATGCCTGCACATAGCTATAGTTTGTCATTGCACAGTATCACTGATTGTTGTATACGTTTTGGCATAATCTCATGAAAATATAGTTCACACAGCTTTGCAATTCTACAGTTAACCAATGCAATCGGACTTGCTCAAATAGTTCAGTATTGAGAAGTCCAGTATTTGTCATACAAGTAAAATCAAGCTGTAATTTAAAAAAAAAATGCGTTATATATAAATTGCACTACCACGCTTCTGCAGGGGGAGAAATTTGGGCCCTGCCTAGCATAAACGAGATAGCAAATTGAGATTTTAAAGAGCATATCCTGTGGCAGACAGGTCTGAATTCCTCAAATGAGCTACAACGTGCCGAGGCTCAACACTACTCACAGCAAATATTCTGTTTTGTAAGATGGGCGTCTTGTATCGTGAAATGGCTTAACGAGCTGTCACATCCCGAGAAAAACGTTACCTGGCCCCTTTCAAACCGTTACATGGATTAACAGACATGGAGGGTCGGACTGTATTCAATCACACACGATTAACTATATGTAAATGCATTTAAATAGATTGTAGACATAACTTTGAGTCTTCCTGATCAAAATTACGAATCAAAAGCGTATGCACCCACGTTAGCTATTAGCAAACAAGACAGGAAGACAACGTGAATAACTAAGTAAATAATACACGTTAAATTGTACTTACCATGTTTAGCTGGCTCAGATGCTTTCTTCAGTTTACTTCTTCTTGGATTAAAAACAGTAATAAGCCAACATTAGCTCTCTAGCTAGCCAATTCTGTAGCTAACGTTAGCTAAGGTGTTGCTGGCTAACGTGACCGCAGAGGGGGCTCATCATGGTCTGCTCGCCTGCTTGGGTCGACACTCTACACACAACTAGCTAGCAAAGGTTGGCGTCGTTAACTTTGCTTACAATAACGTTAAACACTGAATTAATTTTACCTTGCTCGAATAAACGCGTTTTCGCTTACCAGGCATACAGGCTTAAGATTGAAACAGATATCTCGAATTGGTCAGTTAACGGCATTGTCGTGTAATTCTATTTACCGTTATGTTAAATATAGAAATCTTGTTTTTGTGAAGCATCTAACACTGGCTCCAGCACCGGTGAAATGTGCAACGTTGATTAGCTTTCTATGTCAAGCGGCTCGGAGCTAAGTTAGCCAGCCGCTAACGTTGCAGCGGATGGCTAACTCGCTAGCTTCTACTAGAAGGATGAAGGCATCATTTTCGTTAGCTAACTGTCAAACATAAACATGCTTCTATGGCTGTTGGTCACGACAACTTGCCTTTACCGTTTGTAATTTCACAGCAGGGTGAATATGCACACTTAAGTTATACATCTGGCACATTTGTAACAACACTAAATGTATAATACTATGCGCGCTTGTTCCTGTTATTCCCCTTCTCGGTGCTTAGGGCGGCTCAAGAATACAGCTAGCTTGCGGCTGGTTACAGGGTTCGCTTCGCAACTTCCTCTTTTGCTATAAAACCAAACCAATCAGCTTGTGTCAAGTCAGTCACAATAATAAAAGCACGATCTCCGGTTCTTCAAAACTACAGCACTTTGACCAATGCTAAAAACAAAGTTGTATCAGTGTGCATACATTTAAAAAATAATAAGCTATTATTTATAAATGAAAGAAAATCTGCTTACTCAAAAAGTAATTTACATGTTATATATACTAAGGCCTAAAGCACATGCAACATGCTCATGTAATAGCCTATAGTCTTTCTGCAGGAAACAGCGTGGATATGTTTACTCCATCAAAGTGATTTATTATTTGGAGAACTTTCCAAGCAACATTGCACAACTTGATGAAGTCTGCACATTTAGAGATATTTAGATTTCTCTCCACTCCACACTGCACCTTTTCTCATATATTCTCAAACAGATTAATTCTGTGAGTTGAGTCCTAGAAGGACCTGATCATGTTATGCAGCATTTCATTTGAATTATTTAATATGAACAAAACATGTGGCTGCTTACAACAATGTCACTGAAAACCAATATTGAATGTCAGACACAGAGGAATTTCACCCAAATACAACACACACACACACACACACACACACACACACACACACACACACACACACACTACCTGAATAAGGGGACACATTAAATGTCCAGCACATGGTGCACAAGAAAGGGCAATTTATATCCATACATAGATTATTAGAGCAATTACTTTTATAGCAAAAACTATCACAGCAAGGTAAAAACAAAAAATTCAACAGAAAAAGCAACATCCAAAAACAAACCCTCATACACATACATAATATGTATACAGATGGTCAATGGATGTACTATACATGGGGACACTCTTGTTACTGTATGTGTCCTTTATACACTATGGACCCCATGGGGTTTATACAAGTGTCACAATCTGTTTGTGAGATTGGGGAAAACCCATCGACTGTATATATAAGGGAAACACACATTAGACACCTTCGACAGGCCTGAAAAGCCACATTCCACACTTTCCGACAGACAGACAAGCACTAAGTGCTTATGACCATTACCCACAAAGCATTTAAATGTAGTGTTCCTACCTGTAGAGAACTAGCTGCACCATGGAATCCAAAATGTCCTCTGAAGTTGTCTAATTATATGTAGGCCTGTATAAGAGAATATTAAGCAATAACAATGACTAATAATCAATAAACACTTAAAACTTTAAATAATCTTCAGTTCTGTGGCATAAACTGAACACTGCAGAAGAAAAGGTTGAAACAACATTTATAAACTTGCCCCAGATATACAGTATAATTTATTGTTGCCATTCTAGAGGGCAAAAGACAAGGAACATTCATGGAGCTTCAAGTGGATCCTTTCTCCTGAGTTAGTTCATTGTTGAGCTTGCTATCCGTGACGGGGGTGTTCTGTCTTTGTGCTTGCATGTTATATGCCCAGGCTCTGTCCACACCATGTCCCTCAACTCGGCAGGGTGTCCAGTCAGGGAAGGGAAAACGACCAGCTACTACTAAGGCATCATCAGGAAGCTCAGCCTGCAACTTCTGCTGCAATAATGAAAGCTGGGAACAAACAATAAAAACATTTTTTTTCAGACATTTACTGAATTTGACCCATGATTATTAATCTGATCTGAATGCAACAGCACCTCAACCCTGTGCTGACAGATTATTATTGTCTTGTTTTGCTGGTATCAGGAATCTAAATAATACAGTAAGGTCATGGTACTCATGTTCATTTTAACAAGTTGCAGCCACCTGGCTAAAACAGTATTACAAAAGAATTTGAATTTTCCATTTTCTTTTTTTAAACCTCTGAGTGGAAGAACATTTAGATGGTAAATTATAAAAAAAAATGTAAATAGTAAAAACCATTGCAACAATTAAACCTGCAATTAGGGCTTCCTGTTTCAAGACAGACACAAGGGTTTCAGTAATACCTACAGATGACCCACCATGTCTCACCTTTTATGATCACTATTGTGACGATGGGATGGGTTAACCCATTAAAGATCAACTTCATTTTTTCTTTATTTCTGGATTATTTGCTTAGCTGTACGTTACATTGCGATGGTAATTATTTCACAGTTAATAGGCATCTGTACATTATATTACTCACCACGCTAGGAGCCAAAAACACTGTGATATTCTTGCATTCTGTCAAGTCGACCTGTGATGAAGGCAGATTGTAAATAGGCCACTTTATTAACAATTCAGCTTTAAATAACAAACAGTGGCAATGGCAAGAATATAGTAAAATAAATCAATAAAAGGGCAACCTAGACCACTAGGAAAAGTGTACATGTATTAATCCTAAAGGTATTTGGTCAATTCACATCTTCACACCTTGTTTGCTAATGAGAAACTATTTCGTCAGCTATATAGATGGAGGGACACTGACTCTGTTATTCTTGCAATCTTTTTTTTAACCAGGAGTGGGGACATTTCCATTCGAACTATCATGTTGTTGCAATAACATACTGTTGTAAGACAAATTACAGTAATTAAATGTTGTCCTTTAATGGTGGCTGACATAACTTTGAACAGGAATGTTACTAATGCTTTAATAAAAGGGATAAATGTCAAACCTTCCAGAGATCTTCCCGTCGGTATGACACTTTTTCATGATGGTCTGCTCTCCATGCATGGAAGCGGGCCAGGCGAACAAGCCAGGGATTGAGCTCATAACCAACAGCGGGAATGAAACCCTGCTGATGGGCTTCCAAGACCTTAAGAGAAACAATAACCACAGTCAAAACCCATTGCAGTGCAAGAAAAAGGAGCCAAAATATCTTGCTTATACCTACAATACGACCATCACCAGATCCCAAATCCACAAGGCCTCCCTTTCGACCTCTCAGCAATGTCATTACATGATTTACTTGAGCTTTGCTTGCAGGAACGTACGGGACCTGGAAGACATGTTGAAGAGCTTCTGATAAAAAAGAATGTTGTACAATTGAGGATTTACATCAAATATTATTCACCTGTAGCCTCAAGGGGACTTTTCGGAAGCCTGGCTGTAGGATTACCACCCACATAGCATATACAGCAAGCCCAGTGCCAGCAGCTATCTGAACAACACCCCATCCTCCGATATGCCTGGTCTTCAGCTCAGCAAACAACTCATCCGGCGCATCATCATCCATTTCAGCATGAAATGTGTAGTGTAGGGTCCGAATTAATCTAATTTAAGAAAATGTTCTGAAACTCACAAGTTAAGGGTTCAAAAAATATTTATTTGGATGAAATAATATATTCTGGGGCAGAGAGGATCTCACTATCAGTGGTGCTGGAAGTATTCAGATAATTTACTTAAATAAAAGTACTAATACTGCACTGTAAAAATACTGTTACAAGTAAAAGTCCTGGATTGAAGATTTTACTTGAGTAAGAGTATAACTATAACCAGGAAAATGTAGTCGAAGTATTACAATTATAATTACCCAATGGAGAAAAATGTCTCCTGTGAGTTATATTAATATATCATTAGATTATTATTACTCATGCATACATTTTGGTTGGTTGAGATGGAGCTCATGTTTAACTATTTTGTTTCAGACTGAAACTAACTATTATTTTCATTATGGATTAATCTGTTGATTATATTCTCCATTTATTGATGGATTGATTGTTTGTAAAACTCACAATTACCCAAAACCCAAAGTGACACCTTATCAATGTTTGATTTTTTCAACTAACAGTACAAACCTCAAAATTATTATTTTATAAATACTTAAAACAGCAAATCTTCACATTTAAACACAACTTAAACAATTATCAAAAAAATGTGCTCTTGTAGTCGAATTTTGTATGTTTTCTGTGCATAAATCTGTTAAGTAACTAGTAACTAAAGCCGTCAGATACAATACAATATTTACCCCTGAATTACAGTGGAAAAGAAGTGCCATGAAAGGAAAATACTTGAGCACAAATAGCTAAAAAAAAAAAGTGGCTCAGTGATCGCAGTTACCTTTATTTATTATTAGGCTACATACTTCCATTATTACATTTTGCTTCACTCGGTTGTATTACCTGCTGTTTGTTTACAATGCTCTACTCCTTCTACACCCATAAGTCAGTTTTACAAACACACGCAACACATTCATTTTGCCAACAAATAAGAGAAGCAAATGTTAAAATCAGACATGAAATGTAATGTACTTTTCTATTATAATTCACTGACACCTGTGACAGACTGAGGGTCACATGCATGCAGTTATCATTTTATATCCAGACAGTCTCACTGAGAATACGTACTAACATATTTACTAGCAACACAACATAATGCTGCCGTACACACAATAAAAATGCAACTGTGCTGGTATTGAAGGAATTAACAAGAAATATCTATTTGACCTGCAGGAGTGCTTGCGGACAAGTTACCCCGTAGGACCGGTCCGTCAGCGAAATATTCCGTATATCCGAGAGCTTACTTGCATTAGTTCCGGAAATGTGACTAACGAGGGTATAGTCTATTATTACGCTGACTGGTCCCTGTAATTACTTTCATGTCCTTTTTTGCCTGTTTTATAGATTTTTCATTCAGTTAAAAAAAGCTAAATAAATCAGCACTCTTCATTTAATCCCCTGGTTAAAATACTTTTATTTGAAATTTAACAGATTTACATAAAATTATTCATTTTACATCGTGTATCAATTTTATCTCAATATGCAAAATGTTTAAGAACTACATTTTTAATAGTATCAAAAAATCATTTGTAAACACAACTTATAAACACTTGCAAGACAAAGTGTCTCTGTCAGTTGCTGTCTGCATCATCACTGATGATCCCCTGCAGGTTGGCCCAGTCTCGTGCTATCCTGCTCCCTCTGTGTGCGTTGTTTTCTTCATCACTGTCAGAGCTGGAGTTCAGAGTTCGCCGATGTGTAGAATACAGAGGGACTTTCTGTTCCTCCCATGCAGAGGATCCTCTGCGTTTAGGTCGACCTGAGAGAAGTATCCAAATTTGCAGGTCTGGTAATCAATATTTTCACATTTTGCATGTGCAATAAAATGATAAGCAATACTAGTGACTGAATCACTTCAACGTTATAGACATTGTTGCAACAAGAACATTACTATAGGTACACTGTGCAATTCTTGACCAGTTAATACCAGGGCAATATATAAAAAAGGCTTAAAGGCTGCATTACAGTAAAGGGATGTAATTTACCAGACTGTTCTATTATATGCCTTTAACCATTTAGTCATTATATCCACATTACTTATGGTTATTTATCAAAAATGTAATCGTGTAAATATTATGTGAACGCACCAATAGTCAACGCTATAACATGACATAATATTGACATCGAGGTATTTGGTAATAAATAGTGATATTTGATGTTCTCGACTCAGTCCTAACCTATTAGGTAATATTTTACATTGTGTGGTGTATCAAACATGATTCATATTGCTTTGGATGGTGGAGAGTTTCCTATTTGAGAAACCAGTAATAATGTCTAAAATTCTTTATTTGCCTCGAATACAGTATATTGACACAAATCCTTCACTGAAAGACATTGTTTTTTACAGTGTGACTGTGCATATGCATCAAATTAACAACAATGTTAGCATAGTTTTCCTGCCCAATATCCTATAATTGCCAGGCTCAATGCAGTTATACTTTTCGCTTTTCTAGAATTCCTATTAAGTGGTATAAATGGATTTGTGAGTGCTCTTCTACCCTTTTACTCCAGAAAACTGAAAACTCACATAGTAATGGGTGTTAACACTGAAGAAGAAGAAGAAGAAGAAGAAGAAGAAGAAGAAAACAATAGTTACCTTTTGTGGCAATGATGTTGCTGACATCAAGATCAGCTAGTTCCTGAGTTTCCTCTCTTTTCGTTTTGATTATATTGCATTTCTTAATAGTTGGTTTACCTGTGTGAAAAAACACATGCACACGTTATCACTTTAACCCATGGATCCCTGAGGTAATCAATTGTGTCAATTACAAAGAACATGAAATCTTAACTTTTTACACTGTTTATAAAGACACAGTGCACTTATACAAACTGATAAACATACATTCTACTGAAACAAGGTTTTCGTTTTGCGCTTGTCTATCAGTATTACAACAAACCAAAAACAACCTCACTGTAGTTCAACAAATGCAGAAAAAGGGGGAAAGCAAGAACAAACTACAGAGGTAGGTGCTTGGTAAATGTCTTGGCAGCTGGCGGTTAGATTTAGATATTTTTGTGAATGTTGTGTGTGAAGTTTCTTTCTGGTGACACTACAGAATATTAAGATTTATTTTTCCCCGGGAGGCCACAAGCATGCCATTTTACTCCTTAGAATCATCAGAAAACAAGTGCAAGATACCTTATAATGGGAAAATGTAAAAAAAAGAAGGAATTATGCCCAGAATGTGTAGTCTGTTAAAAGGTGAATGTACTCCCACTGACCATCGACACCAAGATCTTCAAGCTTCTTCTTCAGAACAGCCACCTGGGAGCCAACAGTGCGACAGCCACCGAGGAGCTTCTTGTAATTCAGCCTGTTACCACAGAGATGAATGTAGCGCTTGAGCCTCGCAACTGTTTTGTTGCTATCCTGATGGAAGAATCAGAGGACAGTTTCGATGGATTAAAAAGGTTTACACTAAAATAGTCACTTCGGTTCTGCCTGATGTTGCCTTACAGAGAGACTTCTGCTGATTCTGCTTGATAACATCACTCACCTTTCTATCTCTGCGACTCTTCTCTTTTGTCATGGTTTTCTTCGTTTTTTCAGCTGGTGTTTTTCCTTTTCCATTATCCTTTTCATCTTCCAATGAGGTGAGTGACGATGAATCAGAGTCTGGTTCGTTATTTTTATTTTCTACCAAGACTTTTTCTTCTGCATAGCACAACAAAAAAAGTCATACAAAAAAATTTAAACGTGAAATAAATAAACATTTAAGTTTGGGTTATGCAAGTATAAAGTTTGCATAGTCACCTTTATCACTTTCATCCGAGGAGTCATTGCCGTTGACTTTGTCGCTATTTTCTGACTTGCTATCCGAGTCATTGTCTTCATCACTCTGTGGCGTTTTCTTTCCTGCATTTGTTTTGCTGCTTCTTGTATCTCCGTTCTTTGCAGCATCTGCTCTCTTTATCATCATTTCTTTTGGACTGTCATCACAGTTACTCCCATTACCTTTTTTTCCTGACTTGTTCATTTCCTCATCTGTTGATTCGTCGATGCTTAGCTGCCATTTACTTTTCCCATTTGTTGTTAGCTGCGATTCGTTTTCCTCTTGCTCTGCATCCTCGGATTCAGGTTTCATTTGCTCTTCCTCCTCACTCTCCTCACTCTCCTCACTTCCTGTTTTGCAGTCCTCTTTGTCCTCCGAATCTGTCGGTAACCACATAAAAACAGACAACATTTCATGGTTTACAATGGAGCGACAAACCTCACTGTGGATAAAGACGAGGTTAGGTTAACGTAGGTGCTAAGTGAGTGAGGTTATCTGAACTGCCTTCAACGACTAGAACTCCAACAACAAAGTGTGGTTTTATCAGCAACATTCTCATATTGTAGAATGCATGTGTCCTTCTTAGAGTTGCAACCATAAGTCGATTTGTCGTTTGGCAGACATTTTATTGCCAACTATTTTGTTAATGGATGTTAGTAATTTTCAAAGCTCAAATGCACAAACACTGTTGGTTCAACTTTTGAAATATGAGGATTTTCTGCATTTCTTTATTTAATTTCACTGTAAATTGAATATCTGTGGGTTTTGGGACAGTTGCTTGGACAGAAGAAGATGATGTCCCTAAGGACTGAGGGGCCCTTTTTTCAGACCAACAATTTATTGAAAAGTGATCTGTCGATTAACTGATAAATAATCATTACCTGCAGCCCTAGTTCTACTGTGAATGATGGTCCAGGACATGTTTCATTAAGTAACTGCAAAGTAGAACATGCTATAGATCAGGGGTCTTCAACATTATTTAGTCCAAGGACCCCAGCGCTAAAAGAGAGACGGAGCAGGGACCCTCTACTACATATGTATAACATGAGCAACCTATCAAACTAAGCCTACAATAATGTGTAGGGCCATTGGCAACATACCTTTTTATGGTGCATACAATACCAAGCTATTAAAATAATAATAATACGTGGCCACTAGATCTTCGTTATGGATAGGTGCCGCACAGCGGTTTAGTAGTTTAGCTAGTTCACGTGATTGGACGAGGATTCATTCCACTGTTAGACCATCATCAATGTTGTGTAAAAACAACATTTTTACAAATAGGCCAATTTATCTTATTATTGTGTTGAATTCATGTGACTGTATTGTGTATTTTCAGACATACTTTAATTTTTGAAGAAAGAAGAAAAAAACATTTGAAATAATAATTTGGCAGAACCCCCGAGGAGTCATGGACAAAACAAAATAGAAAGTTATAACCTACTCGATGATGAGTTTGACAGACGACGCGATTTCTTTGCCGTGGAGTCATCTTCAGTCCCATTTATCACCTCGTCATTTTCCTTTTCTCTCTTCCTTTTGTTTTGGGGCTTCTTGGTCTTCAACTCACTTCCACTCTCACACCATTCATCGTTGTCCTTGCAGGAAGAAAATAAATGTGATGATGATGACGACGACAATAACAACTAGAGTACACTAACATTGTAAGCTGTGCAGGAAGAATTCAGATACCTGCATTTTTATCAGTTCCTCTTTGACCACCTGCTTCATGAATTTTTTCACCTCTGGACTTAATGATTCACATGGCACATGCTCAAGGTATCGCTTCTTTAAAATTCCCAAGGTTAGTGTGCTGGAATAAAACATTACAAAAAGATTACTATCCACAAAATGTATTCTTTGATTCTACTTACATAGGCCAAAAATGTCACGACAAAAACAACTTTATTTAGTGCAGGATACTGGGAGTTTGTAACTTTGTGGGCACTACTTTAATACAGTTTTCCTACAGTGGATAAAAACTACAATCTGAGTTGAAGTTTGTATTTATAAAAAAGTATTTATCATGCGTTAAAGTGCATTTCATAACGTTAGACATGTGGCATTTGTTGTATTTCTCTTCTTTTATTGATTGCAAAATAGTTTTACTACTAATTGCAATTCCTAAAAGAGGGCTCGCAGGTTACTAGATACACTACCAGCACAAAACTGATTAACCAAAATGTTGGCACCATTAAAACATTTCTCAGTCACATTTTTTACATCACAATCGACAGTCTCAAAAACTACTTGTTCAACCTCCGCATCATCGAGTCACTAGTGCACATCATTAAAGCCATTTCTCATTCTTTTGAACACATTGCAAAAGCTTTGGCACATTCATCAGATGATTATGTACAACTGTCTGCTGTTTCCTACCAACTGTTAATGTCACCAACATGTATTGTACTGGTTCTCTGTTGAATAGTCTGACCCCTAAAACCATCTAGGCATTAGTTCATTGCACATGTCACTACATGCAACATGGTTGAACCAGTTGTCATAACATGTCAAGCACATCTTATACACATTGTTTTGTCAGGTAAATCTTGACTTTCACTAATTTTAACATCATTTACCTTTAAGAGATAAGGATTTAAAGCAAGTTACAGGCTTTGCAGGTAATCAATTGAGTGGTGCTGTTTTTAGAAATGCATTTACTGTTTTCCAAATGTTAAGTTAATTCGAGAAATGGGAACGAGAAAAAAACAAAACTCCTGCTCCACTGAAAGCGACCACTTCCAACGAACAGGTGTAACATGTATGGTTAATACCACTCTCTGGCAGCTACTACTGACACTAATATTACATTTTTAACAAAGCCAGCTCGGCTTTCTAAAGTTACATTTAGCGTCGTGTTGGGGGACGAAGCAAAACATTACTGCGTCACGTGTGTATTGAGGTATCTTAATGGTTGTCTTACAGAAACTGCAATGTTGAATGTTAAATGCGTAACATTAAGCTGATTTGAGTAGTTAAATTACTTTTGAAGAACATGTATATGCCAGTGTGTCTGACCGTCGCATACAGATAACAATCCATGCACAGGCCCGTGTACTTATAACAGTACAAAGTCACAGCACTTGATCAAACAACTCGTGAACGCTTCCACCGTACCTGAGGTCTGGCTCATTGCGCAGTTGATCAGACACAAACCCGCAGATGTCTGTTTTCTTCTTCTCTGACACCATCATTTCTGATTATGTCGGTTACTTTTTGGCGACGGAGGGACCCGAGGACGTTACAGGAAGTGACGTCAGATCAGCGCAACGCACTTTCAAAAATATAAATATAAAACCTTGGACAAATCTGCAAGTTTTACTAGAAATTAAGCGGAATTACTAATTTATAAATTTAATATTTAAAATATGTATTTTTTTTCTTAAGCCCCAAGATGTTACTATAGAGGACTTAAAATGTTTTCCTTTTTGTTAAGGATTACCTGCTAAAATATATTTAATCTGTTACTTCATGATTTCATAAACTCTCAAATTTCATAAAATCAAACGGCATCAACACAATTATATACGGACTGTAATGTGGCAATATTATATTTGTGTATTTATTTTCGAGTCACAGTGCAGTGGTGAATAGTTAAAACATTGACTCAGCGTTTGTTCTATATAATATGGTGCAGTAATGTTGAATAACATTAAAACAACGTAATTTAAGCCACTGTTTTAATCATCTGTTAAAATGCCTTTCCTATTTTATTATTATCAATGGAACAATCAACAACAACAATTGCAATCATCTACAACCCAAAAAGATTATTTTCCTATAAATCAGCAGGAAAAAGGAAAGGAAAGGAAAAGCTGTAAAAAAAACAACCATAAAACTTCTACTTGTTTTCCGTAACATGCACGTGTTTGAGTCCATTTCTTTATTATACTTAAGGGAAAACAGAAAAATAAGACCAAGAAGCTACAGTTGGATTTCACAATTAATTTATTCAGAACATTCCCATGACCACTATTGGACGGAAGTCATATTAGTGCATATCTTAAGGTATTCCTAGGTGATTTTATTAAGAGTCTGAGATACATATTGTTCTCATTCAATGTTTTTTTTCAGTATTCAGAGTGATTAGGTTCACACGAGACACTGGTGTTTATCAGAAAGAAAATATCCTCTCTCTGAGGGAAATAAAAATACAACCCAGTATTAATTGCCTTCATCATCACTGTATGGCCAATTACTTTTAGCAAGTTTCAGTGGTTTGGTATAAGACATAAAGTGAAAGGTCATGGCTCAGAATAAAATACATTATCAAGGAAATGGTCACAGTTCCTCTTGAAACATTAAACTGAAATGTAAGTTCACTATTTAGTCATTTACAGGAGTAAATTCAAAATCTGGTGTGTGCTATTGAGTGCATTGTATCATTCAAAAAAGTACAACTCACTTGAGCACTAGTTAACACAAAGATTGCATACAATACAAAAAGTTAAATACCAAACAATAAATTAGGTTCATAAATTAATTAATAAAAACATCTTGAAGCAACAGCAGTAATAATTTAAATAAAGAAAATGGAGCTGCTCAACAATTTCATTCATAGACAACCTCCCTAAAAATGGCTACTCAGTTTTATTCCAGTGTTAACATATCTCAGCTAAACGTGACCATCCTCTGTTCACCGCCGTCAGGCAGCAAATCAGTCCAACTAATGAAAAGGCAACAGATGTTTGACAACCTGAATAAACAGACTGACAGTGTTTCCTATAAGTCAAACACAGAGTGTGCCAGTGCATATCATTTGCACCCACATTAACAGGTGGGGAGGGGAAGTTGGGTTTTTAGACCCATTCAGTTACTCGCAGGAGGTTCCTTAAAAAAAAAAAGGTATATTATGCAGGATTTTCCTAAAAAACAATGTATGGACTGAGGTGAGGTCGGGACTTTATAATAAAAAAAGATAGCGACCAGGTACACTGTCTCCGTCTCTCTCGGTTTCATGTGTGTATAAAGAGTTTGCAGGTCTGCGTCTGTGTCTGTTTAAACGAGGGCGGGGGTGAGACACACACGCAGAGCAGAGAGGCCACCGTGGATACGATGAGACGTGTGCTTCAGCTGCATTCACACAAAATCAGGCTATGTGGCACCTTCCCGCAGGGTGGTGTGGCCACCGTTGCTCTCTCTTTATGCTTCTCAAGCCGGGCAGGAGGAGTCCCACTTTGAATGCTGTGTGTGCAAACAGCAACCGACAAATCCTGCATAGTATGCCTTTAACATTTGCAAAGTAATATTTATGCCAGTTTCACGTCCCAGGTCATTTGAAACATTTCCTATTTAAATAATGTACAAAATTTGTTTTCTTGTAAACAGAAGCATTTTTCAAAATGTCTCTTACTTCAGTTACAGATCAGTCATCAACTCCTACATTTCTGTACAGTGACATCTAAAGGACATTTAATGAAATAACTACCGAGCTATTGCTATGATCAAGGATATCTCTTTCATGCTAGCATCCAAGAAAAAAAAAAAAAAGAACATACATGAAGTCACTCTTCCGTGCCGTATGTTTTCACATTATTAGTCCTTATACACAGTTTGCTGACCGTGCCCTCTTTCATCATGCATTATATGCCTTCTTACGTGGATCCGTCTTACTCGCCTGTCGCCTCCCGTTGCACCCTCTTCCTCAGCTCCCAGTGTTGAACCCGAGCCTCTCGAGTCTAAAAGGTGTAAGCCTCCTGGACCAGAACCTTTCTCATAAATGAGGATATTGAGGGTTTCTTCAAAGATTCGAGCCTCAGGAAACTCAACCTAAAAACAATCAGTTCAGTTTCAGACTTGGTATTTTTTTGGTGCACTGCAACTAATATAACCCCAGTCAAAGCAGTAACATTAATACTTTTACTATAATACTTAAAAACACATTGATTAGCCCTAACAAAGTTACCTACTATGATTACAACAATGCCATCAGCAGCTAAACCCTAAAATGCAGATGTCTTTCTATGGATACCCACAAACCCCTGTCAACTTTATGCTAAAGAAAATACACTTATTTGCTTTCTGGCAGAGTTAGATGAGAGAATCAATACCACTCTTAGAATATAAAGCTACAGCAGGTTAGACTGGAAAAGGGGAGGAAACAGCTCGCCTGACTCTGTCCCAGATATGTGTTTTTATTATTTATCTTTAGGAGGCGCTTCGCATCATTGTGCTACACTTTCAAACTATGGCTTTAAGGACTTTGTGTACAAACGACATCAGGCTTACTTTGGTCTGCTTCTTCTCTGTGGCATAGACAATGGACGTGCAGCATACTTCAGCAATCTTGCGGCCTTCACCATAAAAAGACCAACAGCAGATCTCATCCCCGAGTACATCTTTGACAAACAGGACGCGGCCATTAAATCGTAGCACGAGTTTGTCAAACAGTTCAATGTTCTTCAGCAGGTTATCGTCTGAGTTGCTGGACACAGGGGAGAGACAAAGAGTAAGTAAGTGTAAACCAAAAAGATTAATAAGCACTTTTCACTCAAAATCTAAAAAAGTGAAGGTGAAGTGAACACGGACAGATTGTTGTGGCAGCATGTGGCTTGTGAAATTGTTTTTATACTCTCTGTAGGACACATGCACAGTGGGCCTTATTGTTTACCTGGTGTAAGAGTATTTGTTGTTTCCTCTGTTGTTCTGCAATTTTACTACCGGCTGTAGAGACAAGAAGCAGGAATAAATCCACGTTATTCTGCAGTCTATGGTGGAACAATGTGGTCACAAATTGTCTGTACATACAAAGAGAACAGACGTCAAATTCCTTGAGTTTCATGTTGAGAAATAAACTAATTCTTACATATTTAACACTCAAAACATTTTGTTGAGACAAAACACAGAAGGCTACAATTTTAAAAATCGCTCAAAATTCTAAATCTAAAATGACTTTTTCACATAAGGGTTTCATAGCTGCTAACCTAATATACACTTTCGTCTTGGTGACAAAATGCAATTTACCTTTCGACACGAAGCAATCATCTTCTGTTCTTCTTTGGCTGAGGTGATCATGGGGATGCGACACACAGTTTCAAAAACATCCTTTTGTTTCTGAAGGTAAACAAAGAAAGAACATTTAAAAACATCTGTAACTTACGCAGCTTTGTATCAATTAACTGGATAAAAAAAAAAAAAAATAATAATAATTTTGTCTATTTAATGTCAGAAATAATATGAAACCCCCATCATAGAAGTCCAGGGTCCAAAGTAACGTCTTTATCTCTTTTCTTGTTTATTTTGACAAATAGCTTTTTACCTGCAGAGCACTGAGGCAGTGCTGGACGAGTCCCTGGACGCGATAGTACTGCGCCTCCTTCAGAACCTCATCCAGTTCTTTTTGATCCTCTGGAAGTGGTACTGAACCATCTCGCAGGAAGTTCAAAACAAGTCCAAAGTGTCGACCACACCTGTCCAAAACTACCCAACCTGGGACAGCAGGAAAAATTATTTTGAGTCATTTGCATTCTTCAGTAATCTTTATTACTTTTTTTTTTTTATTATGTGGAAACAGACAGAGACACACCTTTCCCATACAAACGGTTCTATAGGCCACACCATGACCACACAAGATAACGTTTGTAATACCAGTCAGTGCAGATCATCATATAGTGTGTGAGTAAAACTTCTTGCCTGCCAATCTCATTTTCTTGGCCAATTCTGATTTTTTTTTTAAGTTTGACCTGCGAATCGGATTCTAAGAATATAATTGATTTTGAAATTCAATTGTATTTATATTTATCATATTTATTTCAATTTATAATTAAACATTGACTATTAAATAACTTACTTTTTCTCCAAAACTGCACCAAGTTACAGCACTTTACAGCTGTCTAATTTTCTTTATTACAGATTGAGTATAGAATATGTTGCTAGGTCATAAGAGATTCTACTCCATACTCTACTCTACTCCAAAATTGCTAATATCAATGGCACAGCCTTCAAGACATTAAATAATAACGCATCCAGTAAAAACATTAGTGCTCAGCCGATAGAGACAGCCACTCACCTTCTGAGTCTATGGAAACCTCTGTTCCTCCATTGCATATGCTCCGCAACAGACTGTCTTCCTTGCTTAATGTCTGGACAGTTGTATAATGCAGCGAGCCACCCACATTTAATTTGACATACTTGCTCCCCAGCAGACCCTGATTTCTGAGCTCATCTGTGTTGTGGAAGTCAGGTTGGGAACCAGCGGACTGAGCAGAGTCAGCAGCATGACTGCCTACTGAAGCCTCAGCAGACATGGGGCTGAAGAGTCACTTCCTGACTGTAACACAGAAGGATATGATGGCTTGTTAGTACAGGCTTGGACTAAAAGAAGTGATGAATAATTATTAATTGATTTAAAAGTCACTATTTCAGTTGTCTCAATTGTTTGTAAACCATGTATATAATGGCTGCATCAAAAGTGCTTTTTTGTTAATAAATAGATGCAGACATTTTTATTTGTATTCACAAAGGCAGACACCAGATGTGGTACAACATCCTGCATGAAATATTTAAAATGCTAAAATATGGGTCAAGGCGCATTGGAAAATAGAACAAGTATCAATTAACTTAGAAATGAACCGTATTTTTAAAAACAGATTTTTCAACCACACCCATAGTGTCTTGTCCATTAATTTTTGAACAAAAAACAATCATGTAAAAATAAAAGCATATCAAATCACCTTTTTTTTCCAAACTGCAAAACAAGTAGTATTAAACTAACCAATTATTTACTCATTATATGTAAAGTGTATCAGTTTACTGCCAAGCTTTATCCACACTTATTTCCAGTGGGATACAGGAAGCTGTTAGTGTTTACGCTTTCATGTAATAAATTGTCCTACATAAGCAGCATGCACGAAGACTGTCAAATGACTGAGACGTCTGTTGATCTACAGCAGTGTTACAGCTAAACATAGCTACCACCCAAGTGAGGTGTTTGTCAACATAATATTAGCAACAAGTAAGCTACAACCACAAGTAGCGTTAGCTGAAAATGATTGATGTCTATATGTTGAGGTGATCGATGCTAACTTATCAGGCTAATACAATCAATCAATATTAAATAAGCTTATCAAAAAGTGTACTTACCACACTGAACATCCAAGGGGGCTGCAGGAGTGAACGTAGCTAAGCAAATATAGCTAAATGTGTAAGCGTTACTCAGCCACCAATCGATAATCAGCTAGCCAGCTAATACCAACAGCCCAAACCACACAAGCAAATTTAAAACGCAGCTATCGTTTGACAACTCATTTCAGAATAACGTAAGCTAAATCAAAGATGCTAACAACAGCTACACTGTTTAGCGACACTTTAAGCTAGCAGTGCTCCTATGTTTTGTATCACCTTTTAGGTGGAAAATCAGAAGCTATCCATCAAAAAATGCTAACTGCTACATTAGGAACGGCCAATTCCATTGTTGGACATAAAGATTATTAACTGATGCTAACAGGAGAAGCTAAGTAGGTCACTCGGAAACGAAACTCGCACATCTTCTTCCGCTGCTTTCTTCTTCTACTTCACATTTGTGTAAGGTAAACAACTTGTGACGTGAATAGGCGCCACCCTTTGGAATGAAAACGTGTGTTAGTTATACCAAAGATGCTCTATAACTGCACTACACTGGCTGACTACATGAAATCATAGTATGGTTTTTTTTCTTACATGGGTCAGACTTTGAAGAAATAAAAAACACATACAGAAATGATCCTGGCATGATAACGTTTGGTAGTGTTTTTATAATCAGGTGTCATCACTGCTCCCCAGTGGCTACAGTGAAGAACTACAACTGTGGCTAATGCACAGTCATATCTCTATAATCGTTATGTTCGTTCGTAATGTTCAACAACTTAAACTAGTGCAATTTGTTGACATTTTATCAACATATGTGTGGATCAGTTCATCCTCCTAATAATTTAACACCAAGCGGGATGACAGTGAATTGAAAACATAGTCACGTGTTTGCCGCCCTCTCGTGGCCACAATGAAACTGCAATATTAAATTCATCAAGTTAGCGTCAATTGCAGACTGAGAGCATACTACCACTTCTGGTAAGTACTTTCAAAATAAAGTGGCCAAACTGAAGCAATCAAAACTATACAGAAATGAACATTTATGATCATGGTCGATATCCTCTATTGGTTACTGTACAGTGGTGGAAAGTAACTGTACTTAAATACAATTGTGAGGTACTTTCACTTGACTTTTAGTATTTTCTATTTTCTGTTACTTGATACTTCTACTCCACTACATCTCAGAGGGAAATATTATACCTTTTACTTCACTACATTTATTTGATAACTGTAGTGATTTTACAGATTCAGATTAATGATATAGATTATTATTATTAAACCATGGTGTATATTAGACTACCCAGCAGTATATAAAGTTACTTTTACAAGCTGAAACATTAAACTGATTAATGACTGATCAACACATTAATAATTATAATATAAAATAATATAATATATATTATTCTGAAATGGGCCATTCTGCATAATAAGTATCCTACTTTTACTTTTAGTACTTTAAGTTTATTCTGACGCTTATACTTTAGTACTTTTACTTAATGCTTTGCTCACACTTCCGGTAAGTACTTTCAAAATAAAGTGACCAAACTAAAGCAATCAAGGTAGAAAAATGATACATAAAAATGATCATGACTACTTCCTTCATCCAAATCAAATTATTGAGTGGGTGAAACCTAAAATATTGGTGTATTTACCCCCCACTCTATTTTTATATTTACTTTAGTCCTTATCTGTTAGATTTGAAGAAAATCCATAAAAGTTCAAAATAATCTCTTAAACATTTAACATTATTTTCCCATTGTGATATTTTAGTATCACGGATGTAAGTATAGCATTGTTATTGGAAAAATAAAAGCTCATTTCTAAAAAGTTTTACACCATTCAACAGAGACTTTATTTCCAGTTCAGCAAATAATTTACCGCCTTCAAAAGAGTGTATTCATATATGAAGCAAAGAAATGCTACTGATGATAAGAGAAGAATTAAATCTACAAAGCAACAGTCTCCAGGATCCTCCATTTGGCACAGTGAATGAGAATACATTCACTGTTCAAACAATCAGTTGTAAATAAATACATAATGCATCACAGCAAGCAGCCAATTTTGTAATTTTTCATCAACATAGTGCATACAACATCAAATCTGATAACAATGGTAACTGTCAATAACTATAATGGTAATGGAAAGATTGGGCAGAAGCAATATAATTTACAATCAGTGCATGCTCTAAGCATAATGACATTCATGTCCTCACCTTATCTTATATGTCATGTGACACTGGGTGACGATGCACTCCAGAAACAGCGAAGAATAAAATAAACTGCCTTTGTAAACAGTATTGCAACAACAGATGAAACACTTAGAGACATTAAATTATTTAACATTATATTTTGGCACTGAATTTTCATTACATATATAATGAAAATATATAACCTCCCACCACCATGTTTAAGTGTATATATGAGGCTTGTATATATCATTTAATATATATATATATCAACCTCAATCAATATTAAGTCAGATATTTACATTCAATTTGTGTGTGTGCGTGTGTGTGTGCGTGTGTGTGTGTGTGTGTGTTACACAGCGAGAGAAAGACAAAGTGAAGAAGAGAGAAAATGACTGTGTTGTTTTTCTCATGATTGAAATTAAAGTATTCTTCCCTTTTACTGAAACACTTTGTAAAATGTAACATGAGCCACTCTAAAAATGAAAGACAAACATTCAGCGTGTATGCTCATGACTGTAACTTTTGATAGTTACAAATTAAATATCGGCAAGTTCTCTGATGTTTTGGCCTCTTAATACTTTAACTTAATAAATAAATACATTTTAACTTCACCCTTTTCATCTCTCCTGTACTTATGCCTCCCACACTGCTATTTTCCCCTTTGTTATCAATTTATTACCCTTCATAAGGCACCAGTCCTAGTGATACAGAAAGTTGGACCGTGAAGTAGGACCCACATTTGGCAGACCACCATATCAGTGCAACAAATCAAAATAAAGCACGTCCACAAATTGATAAACCGGATATACAGTGATAGTAAAACAGAAAGAGAATTAGAAATGAATGATACAAGGGGAGTGAGGCCTTATAATACTTAGACATTTATCCTCCAAAAGAATTGAATATTTCTGTGGTTTTGAATTCTCACCAAGACATTTTCTCCTTTAAATTGATACTTCATACTCCCGTGTATCCTGTTGGAGTAAGAAATCAATTAAAACAATTATTTAAGACTTTTTGAGTTTAGATAAAAACAAATATATAAAATAGTCTAAAAGTCTCAATTAAAAACAAATATGAGATACAGGAAAAACATGTTAATATCCTTATACTTACACCTGCCTCATAAAGAGGGTTGTTGAAGTCGGACTCGACTGTGATGGGACTGTAGGAGTGTGTGTGAGAGAGAGACTTCCAGAAGAGCGGCTTCCACTCTAGTCTGCAGATACTGCGAGGGAGAAAATAAAATGACATATGACCACATGAATAAAAGGTTACAGTTTTACGTTATTGTGTAACAAGGTGAAGAAAAGTAAATGCAGTGTTACAAATCGATCAAGGATTAAATGTCAATTTGGTAACCCAGGTTACTTACTTTGTATAGTACATGTAAATTCCTCCAATTAGGAGGATGACCAGGATTATTGGCAGAATTATTGCCAAAGCAATGTTCTCACTCAGGATCTGATGGGATGGCTCGAATGACTGGGCCACTGAGAAATAGTGAAAGAGTCGTCACAAAAAGAAGCTTTTTCACCGACCGTGATGTTTTTCTGCTCACAATGCATTCTTAATTTGGTCAAGTCAAAATGTCAAACACACTAAAAAAAGGCTGCAAAATCTGTTTTAGTACACCAACTAGCACTTACATTTCATTTACTAAATCTAAATGGTCTAATACTGCCTAACGTTACATTTAAAACATGTTTATGACTTTGCCTGCGTTAGTTGCACTATACATTTAATAAAGTACATTGAAATGTTGATTGTAAAAGCGTTTGTTCCTCCCAAGTGTTAAGTAAGACATTTAAATTCTACATGTAGTTGCTTTAAATATTATGTCTACAGGACATATCTGACTTTACACACATCACACAGAGGAGAACATAAAATAAATCACCTTCTAATTTGTGATCGTCCAAAAGCTCCTCATATGCCACTGTGTGAAATGAAGAAAAGAGAAAGAGAAGTTAAATAAATGATTGAAAACATTGTTGAAGGCAACTAATCTTAAAAAATGAATCCAATTTAGTCAAATATAGAGAATGATGTGTTTCGAGCCATTTTCCTGTTCTTTGCTCTATTGAAGACGGTGCTCAAAAAAGAAGGTCCAGAGACAATGACGATCTTTACCTTTGCAAAAGGGCGGCGGGCTGTTCCACTGAGAGGGATGGCCGGGAACACAGCTGATAATGACCTCGCCGATGAGCTCATAGCCCTCATAACAGAAGAAACGCAGAGTTTCTCCTGCCTGGTAGCTGTGCTTGTACAAGGTTTGGTAACCGTTGTCAGGGACACCAGGGTTTGGGCATGGGTCATATTTTACTGTTCAGTGCACACAAAAACAAACAGAGGACAGTCATGTATTTGCAGTTAATTTGCAGCACTAATCATCATAAACAGACAGAGTGCAGGAAAGGGACTTACAGACACATTTTGGGCTGCGGTCGCTCCATTTGGGGGTGCCGGTGTCTCGTCCGTGGCAGGAGATTTGGCTTGGACCTTCCAGTTGATAACCCTGGTTACAAGAGAAACGAACAACTGTCCCGACTGCAAAACCTGCTTCGGGGCGCACTGAGCGCGCTCCGTTGACCACCTCTCCTGGGTCAGGACACTGCTGGACTGTGGGGGACACATATGAAAGCATTTAACTTGAACCTGCCATTGGACTCCATCAAAAATAGTTCAATAAAAAGAACAGGGGAGCAATAGCTCCTATTACATCTATTCATGTAATCTTACTTTTACATACGGTCACATTTCTTAGCTTTTATATTTAAAAAGATATATAGTTATTATAAAGAGATCCCAGTGCTTAAAGGGATAGTTTGAATTGGGGTGGTATAAAGTACTTACAACAGTGTATTACCTACAGTAGATGGCAGTCGGTGATCTGAAGCCGTTATATCCATCTCTGCTCTCGCCAAAGCCACCAGACTCCATTGAAAAAAACCTTATTTTTAGCTCGCGGAACACAGGAGTTGCCGGTTTAGCACTGCCTTGATCAAGGGAGTCTGGTGGCTTTGACGGGAGCTTAGATAACGACTAAAGGTAAAGCAGTGAAAACATTCTTAATATAACATACCCATAAACTGATATTTCCAAAATAAGATTTGCTACTGCCCCCATCCATAGCAGTCCGTTGCTTTGCTTCTGTGTCGGTACTCCTGTCTGCTTCTTCAAACGTGCTGACCGCCATCTACTGTAGCTAATACGCTGACTGTGGATAAATACCTCATACAACTTCAAACAGTCCAAACTCTCCCTTTAAAAAAGGTTTAAGTTTGGAGTTAAGATCTTTAAAGCATGTCCCACTGCTTGTCTCACCTTTGACACATGTAGGTGGACTGCTGCTCCAGGAAAGGTCCCACTGGCAGGTGATGATGTCAGAGCCACTAATGTCATATCCCGGTTGGCACTGATAGGTCAGCACACTGCCTCTCACAGGGGAGGAGTGAGACGAGCTGATCCAGCCAAAGTCAATGTGTGGGAGAGTAGGGCAGGTGTCATTTGGCTCGACCTCTGCACAACAGAGACATTGAGCAATGAATGAAATTTAAATCCTCATGATCGCTTGTCCTTCTCCTGATTTACACAGGCCTACTGTATGTTTTGAATGTAAACATTTACAGGTTCAAGATGTTTACACTAAGCATTAAAACAAGTTACTTAAGGAGTGTACTTACCACGATAATGTATGAGGAATCCCTGACTCAGGATGAAACTGGAATCATCTGGATCGCTCTGAAACTGAATGGTGACTTCTGACCCCCCTGACACGACCTGGAAACGCTCTCTGGACCCCAGGTATTGTCCAATCACATGGGACATGAGATCAGGTCCGTCAAAAACGGTCAGCACGTCAGTGTGGCGAATATTTAAACTGTAAGAAGGAAAGACAAGAATGAAAAAGAGAAATGAAGTTTCACTTGAGAGAGAGCAATCCACCCACCCAGTCTGGTCTGTACCAGTACACGGTACACGGTACACGGTACACGGTACATGGTACACGGTACACAGTACACAGTGGAAAGGCAGGAGAGACAGAACATGTGTAAAAGAGATGTTCTGTATAATCTATGTACAATCTGTAAAATCACAATCTAAACATGCTATGAGATGTTAAAATGAGAATAAAATAAAATAACATTAAAATGGTGTACATGTGGTGCAGACACGAGTTGAATTTGACACCAGGATGCTGCTTAAATTCATTATTGTTCATTAAAGATTTTTACTATTCATTTGGCAACCAAATAAGCGCTGATCCTATTACTAAGAGGATTATATTACATAACAAACACATGTTTCTGTTCTACCATCTCCTCCCAAAGCTGTTTCTACTCATCGTTTGGCAGTATGTGGAGATCTACACATTAAACAACGACTAGCTAATCTTTTCATTTCGTGCTCAGAGTGATATATCTTGCTGAAACCATCAAATATTTATACAATGATATGTAGTGTTTTGGGTGCAAAATCTGTTAGATATGAAGCTCAGCGTAAGTTCTATGAGGAAGACTACCTCGATGCTTCATTCATTCTCAATTCTCTCCCTCACTCCTCCCGCTGCTTCTAATCAGCTGATTATTATCCACTCTTTTAGTTAACCAACTACATTTGGCCACGATCTCCAACAGCAATGCACGGTGCAACTGCCAAACTTTAACTCTGTTCTCCTCTCTGCTGCCATCAGCTGTCATTTCAGGCGATATCGCTGCGTGTGTGAAATACAAAGTTGGTATCCAGGTCATTATCACAGTACATGCATTTAACCTCTTGGGCTCAGTGAGAATATGAATTTAGCAAACTAGAAAATTAGAAGCAACATCTGTATTTGCAGACGTACTGTGTTTTTGCCAATTGTTTAGCGACATGAGTAACACAGTATGCAATTTACTGATACATTCAACTGCACAAAATAAACATGGTTGGTTACTTTTTAATTGCCAACAACTTAAGTTAGCAATACTCACATCTGGACATCCAGTTCAATGCGTTTCTCCTCATTGCCATGAATCTGCCATACACAGTCTAGCCCTTTGGAGTAGCTCTGAGGCCAATCAGGAGACAGGATGGTACCCGACGGCTCGGTCAGCTGTCCTCCACACAGAGCTTGCAGAGCAGAAGAGAGAAGAGAAAGTGAGGCGAGGACGTGGACTGGGAGACCGAGAGAACGATGAAAGGGGGGATGTAACAACAGAAGTTGGAAAAAGAAAAGCAACTGGAAAAATATGAATTATTAATTAAAGGAGAAAAAACAAAACACAGTAAAATAATCAATGAGAGATGATAAAGATTTCAGAGGGCACATAAGGAAGTGAGATGTGCTGAAGATGTGGCATCATAAGCAACGGCTTACTTAAAACTTTCACAAGTTATACATCATGCTGTTTCAATGGCGTAATTAAAAACATTAGTTATCTTATTTGTAGCCCGCCTTTTGTTTAGTATTCTGCAGCTACAGGCAGATCCATTTAAGAATATGAAGAATGATCCTTTTGACACTACTGCCTTATTACTTCACGTTAAAAAAGCGGTCCTGGATGAAATACAACACAAACCGCTAGGGAAGTGTGTCAGTAGGGAGATGACAACGGCATTGATAGGAGCCAAATACAGCACTTTTCTCCATGCAAACCCTTTTGCCTGTGAGAACACATTCAGTTTAATTGTGTTTGAAGGATACTGCTGACTTCAATGCCAAGACACATACGAAGCACTTCCTATTAAAACTGAGGCACGAAACTGTGAAGTCACACAAGTGGCCATCGGTTGTTGAGTAAGGATTCTTCACAGACACAACGGATGGAATAAAATGATGAATGAAAACATTTTCGCACACACACTTGCTTGGGAAAATTGTAACCACAACATTTGTCATATATATTTTAGTGAGAGCATAACGGTCTGCCAGATATGAGCAGAATTAACATTAGAAAATATAACCAATCAGATACAAGCGTTCCCAACCAACAGCTGATGCCTCGTTTTTTAAACAGTTTCCACTCAGTGAGAGACAGCCCTCCGCCATACATGGATGCTCAAGAAAACCAGGAAAACTCTGCGCAGAGCACTAACATTACCGATATCCCACTATCCACCTCCCTGTACCTCCCTGTGTATGAGTTACAAGCAAAAATACCAAACAACATACGACTTTCAGAAGGTCTTTGGCTTGGTTGAAACTATAGCACCTGTGTTTTCAGCCACGTCCCTGACCCCGTGCAATGTCTCTGCCAGTTTCATATCTGCCACAGTCTCTCTGTTGCTCTCACTTTTCTCACCAGCAGTTCAGCAGATGACACAGTCAGCATGGCTGTAGCTACAACATCTTGATGGTTCAGTCATCTCAACACAATACAATATGAATATTAATAAATCAAATGTCTTCCTCACTTCATGCCAAAACTTACAAAACTCTTTGCGTGTTGGAAATAAGGATAAGCAGAATATTTAGGTTTACTAAGAAAAATGGACAATAAAAAAAGTTTGTAATTTGGATTAAATAAATAATCTTTTTAGAAATACAACTAAAGCTCATTCTTGAATCTTACCTCTGCACACAGGCTCGCTGTCATTCCAGTGAGGATTGCTGGGGTCGACACACTCAATCGTTCCCGGACCTTGTTCCATGACAAAGCCTGGAGAGCAGGTGAAGGTAACAATGGTGCCCAGCTGATATGTAATGTCACTGCTGCTGAAATTTCCATGGGGCATGTAGGGCTCCCAGCAGTGTTCATCATCAAAAGCTAAAAAAAAGACGAGAAGTGAAAGATAAATTAGACACAGTGTGATCATGTGTGTACTGATCAGAAAAAAAATACTTAGTCGTTTCCTTGTTCTCTTGCTCGACAAAATTAAGCTGCCCATTTAATTGAGGAGGGAGCAGTGTGGCTTTTCACTTGGATTGACCCACAATCTCAAATGCTCTTGGCTAGAAAAAGCCCAGGTGTAAAGCTGAAGCAGTGAGCGTCTCCAAAGCCTAAAATAAATACCCCTAAAGTGTGGGCAGACCTTAAGCACTTATGTGGCTCATTATGGCCCTATTAAACAAAAACAACAAATGAATGAGAAGAAAGCCTTGGCATTCTAGATGGCCCTTTAAACCCCATCCCCACTTTAGATATAATATATTAATTACCGGACTAGATTATCTGTAATTTAGCAATTTTAGAAAGGTCTACCTTCTACAATGTTTTTTGAGATTAAAATAACCTGTAACGAGTGACACATCACCGCCGATGCTTTTCAATTCTTAGAGTTGGTGGATTCTGGTAATTAATAAATGAATCACATCTAACTTGTTATCAGGCAGAATGCTGACCCAAGGTATTAAATATTATACTATAATGAGGTTAGAAGGATGTGCAGCGACACACCACCTTTGTGTTTTCTCTCTGTCTCTCTGCTCACCCTCATATCGCAATGCCAGAAGCAGAGGGATGGAGGAAGAATCAGCTGTGAGCTCCAGGTACAGTGTGGCACTCTCACTCAACAACCCACGCTCTGGGACATCATCCAGGTCTGAGTCAAAGAGTGGTGTAGACAGGGAACTGTTACCACTGCGCACAATTAACCTGAGAGGAACAAACCACAAAGCACAAAGACACCGGATGGTAAGTTCGAGAAGGGAGGGATATGTTATGATCAGTGTGTGAATAAGTATTGCATGAATGTGCATAGATAGTACATTGGAGGCAATCAACATCAACAAATCTGGTGACACGTGTAGCACACTGGAGTACAATAAAACCCCAACCAATTGTGTTTACTTTTGTGATGCTTAAGTTTTCATTCAATTAGAAGTTAGAGTTTATTCTCCATTTTCCATTTTCTCTTTTTGCATTATTTATGTTAATGGTACATTTATTGTTTGACTATCATTAAATGATGAATGAAATTGCTGGGTAGTGTTGTGTGAGAAAAAAAACAAAGAAAAAACACTAATGTATTAGCCAGAATTTGTCATGGAAAGAAACATATAGGGAATAAAGGTGCATCAAGGTTAAAAAAATAAAAATAAATTCAAGGATTCAAGGATCATTTATTGTCAATCCGAAACACAGGGTTGCACAACAATAGATGTACAGTACTCTCTAAAAAAACAGATTCTGTGAAACAGAAAGTAATGGAAACACAAACTTACTTATCATCATCTTCATCCAGTGCAATCCTCTCAAAGTGTAGGTGGAGTCTGTGTCCCTCTTTGGCTTCTATTAACCAGTGGCAGCTCAGGTTATTTCCATTACTGTGGTTGCTGACAGATGGATGGGGTGGAGAAAGAATCCGTCCGACTGTTGCATTACGAATCCACCCTCCACAAGACACAGCTAAGGAAAAATAATATCCCACATATTATTTTCCAAAATCCACCACCTTAACAATCAGTAACCAGTATTGTATCTAAATGAGTTTACTGACCGACACATTGTGGCTCAGCAGTGCTCCAGTGTGGTTGTGTTGTGTTGACACAAGTAGCCACCTCATGGCCGCGAACCTGGAAACCTGGATTACAGTGGAAGTGTGCCTGACCTCCAGGATGGATGTCTGTCGCTGTCACTCCGCCACCCTCAGGAGACAGAGGGAACGGGCAGGACAGCAGGAAGGCTGTTGGTGGTAATGAAACAGGAAGGAAATAACATTCATTTTGTAAAATGGAAGACAAATATCTGAGAACTCTGTCAGTTTACCATATTTTTCATACCATTTAACTTTCCCCCAAGTTATTTTAAATAATCAGTTGGATGTTGATATTTAAATCTTTAGATCTCTGTGATGCTGTCATTCTGTCTTTCCCTCCACCTCCCACATCACCACTATGATCGACAGATTGCCCCAGGTGACTCGGCTCAACAGGTGCCATCTTTCACCGGCCGTGTCCTCACCAACACCAGTATCATCTTTCATCATGGGTCCTCATTTTATGAGACTAATCCTCAAATCCTTTCTCTGTTTCTTTCTTAATTCCTAATACAATGTTGCTATTAATTTCTGTTTCTTCAAGTTAAACTTAATCCTCAGTATTGCTCGAGTGATCAGAGAACACACTGAAGAATGTGCAGCTCGGACATTTTCTGAGCTTTCAACTCAAAAGATCTCATCTCATCTCACCTAACATTTTTTAAAAGAGTTGGAATATGTGAAGTACAGTACTGGGATTCAGTGTGCATTCTCTTTCTTAACTATATCCATTGTCATGTCTACCATGTTTGTATGCTTTGAAATATGCAGGTATGCAGGTTTTCATTCCATTTTTCATTAAAACTCCTTCATGCATAGAGGAAAACTTCTTACTGTACAACAAGAAAATAGATCCAGTACTGAAGAAAAGACCTGCCATTTCCAGATAATTTATAAAATCTTAAGGGTTAGTTTACCTTGATAGTGGAGGCTGAACACGCCGTGGTTGCTCTGCCGGAGGCTGCGATAGTGTATGTAAACCTGATTGGTTGTACTGCGAATCACCTGACCCTCTCTCAACAGCGTCTCGTTGACTATAAGCTCCGGTCCCAAACCTCCATAGCCCATGATCGTCAGAGACTCTTTCTTAGAAAGGTTAACTTTCCTCACCTAGAGGGAAAAAAGAGAAAGTACTGTAATGACATGCAATCTGTTCTGGCAGCTGTCTTTTATGAATAAACTTGCCAGACAATTCAGCAACAAGTGAAGTAATCACTGAGGCACTGAAACTGGTGATCTACAGCCTTATCCAACTCATGTCATACCTTTAATACCTTTAATATTGCACCAACATTATTACATTTAGCATAATAGTGGGGCTCCCTTGTGATTACTGCAAAACAAATTTATATGCAGCCAATTATAGATGATTTACCTTCTCAACATATACCACCAACCCTGCCACTACTTATTAGACTGAAATTGTAACACACAGGCTTGACTATGTTTCACAATTTGTATCTAATTTGACAGATCTGAGATCACATGACATTTTCACACCGACATAGAAAATCATTCCAAATGTATATTCAGTTCATAGACAACATTAAAATGCACTATTATACAGTGCACAACATATATATACACATAGGTGAGTGATTGTGGATTCACAGGAGATAAAGCACATTACCTGAATTTCGACACCATAACCTGCATACACTGTAATGCTGTATGTGCATTCCAGAGGGGAAAAAGATGAAGATGATGATGCAGAATCTGGTGACTCGACAACTTCCTCCATTGCTGACAAAGTTGCATTGCATTGTACTGTGAAAACAGGGAAAGGACAGGAGAAGAAAAGCGTAAAAATGTGTGTCAAGAAATACATCTAATGCTTTTTAAATTCACTGCATACAGGAGAGCTTTAGCAAACATACACATAGGTTTTTATAGCAACAGCATGGCTCACAATAGTTTGACTTAATAAAGAACTTTGCTCAAGCTCTTTTTGGCAGTTTCTGAGCAATGATAGATCTTTTCCTAATTGATATTTTCACAGCCAGTGAAAAGAGTTTTGGAATCAAGGTCCAACACTCTTTTTGAACATGATTGGACCAACATGCATGTAGCTGTGCCCTCCCTACTAGAGAGGTGGTTTGGAGAGTAGAGTCCAGACCAACATATCCAATTTACTATTAAAACAAATCTGTTTTGTTGGTTGCGATTAAAGTTCTGTTAAGTTACATTGGCAGACTGCAACTTTTGCCACAAACGTTTTTCTGCAGGCAATAAAATGACACAGAAAGAAGCAGATGAAGCATCCCAGTGACCTTATGTTTTTTGGATGTGGATTGGTGGGAGTGGTGCTGTGATGCTGTGAGGCTTCGGTGATGTGAAGATGAGAGAGAAGTTACAATGTCTTGTACTGAACTGTGTGAACTGTGTGTCCACCGATTCTCAAAGATGCCTCCTACACCCCTGACTGCATAAACCAAAAAGTTATGATGATTTTGTAGATTCTTTTTTTCGATGTGTGCAGAGCCACATAGAAGCACAATACCTGGTGCTGGTTGCTCACAATGTATTCAAGGTTCTGCATTAGTTGAGGCATTTGTACTTGTGGTGGAATTAAATGACTAATTACTACAATTAGAGGGGGCAGATGGGCTACATATATCTCACTTGCTGCTGTACGGCGATGATGCTGTGATTTATTTAACTGAAAGGAAGACCTTGATCCTGGAAGCAGTTGTGTCTTGATGCTGAAAAGAATTATAACCATACAGGTCAGATTCTGCTTGGCTGCTTTTATTGCTATACTGAAATTAAAACTGTATTTCTGGTGTGCATATAAATGCATTTACTGGTGGATGAATGTATAAAACAGACAGTAATATCATACATAGAAGAGTTTCTTCGTGATTTTTGAAAGATCTACTTGGCTGGGCATCCTTCAACGTAATTGACAAGAAAATATTTGGTTGTATGAATCCGCCAACTATTCAAGCTGCAATTTACACCCATGTCTGTCTAAAATGTCATCACCTCGCCATTTTATCCTATTAGACATTTATGAGAAATTGTTATAATTAGCTTATGACTTCTGGAGTTACAGTGACCTTGAACTTCGACCACCAAATTCTTATCAGTTCATCCTTAAGTCTAAGTGCCAAATTTGAAGAAATGTCTTCACAATGTTCAGAGATACCGCATTCACAAGAATGGGGCATTTGTGTAGTCACAGCGACTTTTGACCTTTTACCTGCAAAATCCTGCATTCACCTGAATGGAACGGAGGGACAACTAGACTGACGTACGTACGCTACTGACAACCCAAAAATATAATGCCAGAGGCAAAAAAACACAACCTGTGCTGTTGATCTCTTTCAATTAGATCAGTTGTAAGAGAAATACAAATCATAGTAGCTGTGCACTGCTTGACAGCCAGTGACACACAACTGCTGTGAAAATTGGTTATCCTGCTCTGGACCTTTTAAAGCAGGGGTGGGGAACCTTTTTTCTATCAAGGGCCATTTTATTTTTTACAACATCCTTCGAGAGCCATACTAGTTAGTGAACTCATAACCTCTGCACTTTCTTTAAGACTCAGCCCATTCATTTCACTTTTCTATTATGCTGTGCAAAAAAGCAACTTTTTTTATCCATGTATCTTTCTGTTTTATCAGAAATCAGAATACCTTTATTAGTCCCACAACGGAGAAATGTATCTTTTCACAGCAAAAGAACATATGAAGTAAAAAGGCAGTAAACAATAATCAAATACAATAAAAAATAATATAAGTACCAAGTGGTTGATAGAAAATAAAGTGAATATTATCTGTCCATGTTTGTATGTTACGCTCTGCAGAGAGCTGCTTGTTGGGCCAACTCCGCCGAAAAGCGTTAACTTTATCCAAACGCACTCGTCCTCTCAGCTCGTGCAGTTTGGCATGTCTCGTGCAGTAATGACGCTCGAGATTATTTTTCATCACTGCAAGCGCGTCCGCACAAACTAGGCACACTGGCCTTTTACTTCCTCAAAGAAATAATCGTTCGTCCATTTCTCCTGTAAAGTGCAACATTCTGCATCCAGCTTTCTCTGTTTTACACTCGCCATGCTGCGTTCACTGATGTCAATGACCGTCTCGTTTAATATTGAAGTTCTTTGACATGATGTGACCACGTGATGACACGTTCCGCCCGTGTTGTGTTCAAGGACCCTGACCATGGCCAGGAAAAACAGTCAGTGGCCCGTTTAAAATATTGCTGTCTAGTTTTTTTTTGTAGTGCATTTTTTTTGCGTGAGTTTTACGAATTACCTCGAGGGCCGGATCAAATGGTCTCGCGGGCCGTATACGGCCCGGAGGCCGGAGGTTCCCCACCCCTGCTATAAAGCATAGGTCTTCAATAGGGGGTCCGTGACCCCCCCGGGGGTCCACCTGTTGAAGACCCCTGTTTTATGAAAGTTGTAGCAAAAGGAAATGACATCCATTGCTGTAGTTTGGATTGGCTTGAATGAGAATACAAAAAGGTGGCAGTACTCTAAACTATCAACTGCAGGACATTAGTGCATTGTTGGTAAGAAATGTTTTTGTTGGGTTTGAAAAGTCTACATATTTGTCCAAAATATCCACATATTATTTCTGTGAGGCCAATCTATTTATTGTCACAATAACCACCAAATACAGTATAATCACGTTTTATCTCAGGCAAGGGGCAAGGAGCCGCACATTTCTGCCTTGTCTTTGGGCAAGACAGGGTCAGTAACAGTACACCAATTCAAAGTAATTCCTACCAGTTAGCACTGCGTTGGGTGAAGCTGTGGTGTATTGGATTGCTACGCATTCAATTATTTTATTGACCGCATGACTAAAACTGCTGCTATGCTTCAGTAGAATCAAATTATTGACCACCCTTTGTAATGCAAACGGCATCTGGAAAGGAAAGGCCTTCACAGTCCATTTGGCTGACAATGAACAGAAACAAAAAAGTGAAAGGGAAGAGAAGCGAAAAACAACCTGACATGTTTCACTTATATGGCAAATTAAAAAACAATCCATAAAGTACACATGTACACAGGTTAGAGTAAATTAAAATTCCAACCACTTAGATGCAGCAACTCTCTGACTTAAAAAACAGGATTTGAGTTTAGCAGAAAAACATGTGTGCTGTCACATAATTCTTCCACGTCAGAGAATGTACAATAGGTTGTGTCCACAGCACATAATGTGCATTTGAGTTATTTTCAGAAAGGTTAAAGGAATAGTTTGACATTTTGGGAATCAAGCTCATTCGCTTTCCTACCGAGAATTAGATGTGAAGATTGACACTACAATAACTTCTGATTAGGTTTTTGTATCGATTAAACAAACGAGGTACGACATGTCATTTAGTGAGCTTTAGAAATTCTGGTAGGCAGATTTTGTTACCGTTGGACAGAGCCAATGCTAGCTGTTCCCCCGTTTCAGGTCTTTGTGCGTAGCTAAGCTAAGCTAAGTGGTTGTAGCTTCATATTTCCGTATTGACAGTAAAGTGGTAACAATCTTTTTGACAACATTTGAAAAAGAGAATAAGTGTATTTCCAAATAATTCAAGCTATTCCTTTAGGGTAAACATGGTGGAGATATTTCCTCGTTACTTAGAGGATGTCTCATAGAGGGTACAGTGATCATTCATCACACTCATTTCTCTCCCCACATCTGGTGTAAAGCAGCTGACCCACCTGCTACGTGCTCAATCGCATTTCCTTAACTCTCATTTGTATCCGTTGCTGTAATGGAGTCTTTTATTTCATGACCGGAATGAGTAACAGCTCTCATCTACCTGCAGAGAGAGCTATACATGCACCCCAACCAAAGTAGACGCCGTAGTGTTGTTTCACTTAACTCCATTTCTGACAAGAATGCTATTCTGTTCTTCGCCACTCACTATTAGTATTCTGGTCATGATGGCAGTGTTGACTGACTGATTTGTTGAATTAATTTTCATAATGATATTAGGACAACAACAGTGCTGATATTAGTATTAATGGCTTCACCTGGTTGCTCTTTATTCAGTCAATACGTTTTTTTCATGCTCACTGATTAAGTTTAATTTGTTTGTTGTAATAACAAATAAAAAGAAAGAGTATGCTTTATTGTCAAGCTTAATACAGAACTTTTCATGTGACAATGTGAATGAATAGGTTACTGATTTTCTGGGCACACCATATGTGTATATATATACAGTGCCAGCTACGCTCACTATCATGTAAGTCAAAGATGCACATGTCTATGTAAGACATATTACTGATATTGCACATCTGGCTCTCAAGCAACTCAGGCTGATAAGCCAATATGCTTTCTTGCTTTAGGTTATGGTGGAGAGACAAGTAAGAAGAGGTGGTTTTAATCAGTAATTCACATTGTACAGCAACCTGTTGATATTTTGTTATTAATATTTTATGACTTTATGACTGTCAAGCTCTCCTTCTTACACTTTCTTCAAAGAGGGGCTGAGAAGAGAAATGACTGAAGTCATGACAGGAACCAAAGTGATTCAGTGGGCGGCGCCAATTAAATCTTAGCAGCTCTAAAGCCACGAGTGAGATCCTAAATTGTTTGCGCAAACATCTTTTCACATCACTTTATCAGAATCATATCAGCTGGCTTCAATACAATAACTCAGATCCAGGAGAAGCCAAGTGGTGGCATGCAGGTACCTGGCATGTGCATTGTGGTTATGGTGGTTGTGGTAATCAGAGTGGTAGTAGTCTCCTCCTCTATGGGAAGCGAGGACATGGTATTCCTTGATCCTGTCTGGCTGGCAGCAGAAGAGGAGCTTAAAGCTGTGGTGAGCAGCCCCGGTGATATGACTGTAGCTGTCGACTCGGTCTGCCCAAGCCCAGGCACAGCCTGCGTCGGGTTGGTGGTAGTACCTGCAGAGTCCAAAGGTTCAATTCAATATGAGTCATTTGCAATCATCACTCACCCATATAGTACTTCAGGTACATTAAGCATATAAAGCCATAAAGGCCGGCGTTAATGTACCTGTGGTTGCAGAAGCCTCTCCTAAGTATTCCTTACTCTGTAGGGCAGCATGGATCAGGTCACCTAGAGGGTAAGAGTCCGGGGTTGATGTTGGTGGTGTATCAGGCTCAGGAGTCATGAAGCTCATACCTGAAATAGCACAGGAATAATTACTGATTTTGTTATTTGCAGAAACACAATCAACCGGCCATGCCAAGCAAGTGCATAGAATATATTGCTTTTTATTCTAGATGTGAGAAAGTCTCACACATGTGCGCACACACACACACACACACACACACACACACACACACACACACACACACACACACACACACACACACACACACACACACGCACATAGTTACCTGAAACTAGGTGGATCATGGTGACAGAGAGCATCACAGCAAAGTGTGTGAACACCATGGTTTTGGATGAAACTGAATCACCTGAAAAGGTTAAAGAGAGCACATTTTAGCTGGTTAGCAATCTCATAATGTAAACACAACAATAACTGTATCTTGTACTGTATTGTAATTGCTTTTATGATGGTTATAATTACTGCAGGAGGCATGAAAAATAATCCATGCTGACTGGAGTGCTAGCAAATTAATATTCATATCATTGAAAACACACTCGCAATTCAGGTACAGAGTATGTTTACATCGCACAGGCCTCAATGACTCGGATTGAAGGATCATTGCAATGAAATACTATAAAAGCTCAACTCCATCAATCTGAATAATACAATCAATTCATACGATAAAGAAGCGTAAATGACAATCTAAAAAAAGGGCCAGGTACACGTCGCACAGTGTAAGGTTAAATATTCATCCTTCCCTCTGCATTTTCTCAGCCAAATCTGCAATAACATTCCCGAAAATGCGCTATTCCAAAATTCACCAAAAGGAACCTACCCTCACCGCAAGGAGACTCTAAACCATATACTATTATAAACCTGTCAATGGTAATGTGTCAAAAAGCACCTCCGCTGTTATTCGAGGCGTTTCCTCGGTGAAAATGCCAGCCTGGTGTGTGACAAAATGATGGGGCTATACGAGGCAGCATCACTCGCACCTCCCCCGGCCCTCTTTGTGCGGAGGAAGATTTTTGGCATCAGTCATCACTACAGTGAGACCGACAACCATCTCAGCAACGGTGAAAGGTGCCTGCCGCTTACCTTTGTCTTCCAGGCTGCGTCCTGTGTTCCTCTACTTGGACTGTATCCTGTTGCTTTAGGCCCCGAGAACACGGCGGGGTTTGTGCTGGTGAGATGCCCCTAGCTGGTTACCGTGTGGTTGACGCATTCGGCTATGATGTGAGGGCATTTGTGTTGAAGCTTCAGGTGCGCCCTAGTGGCCGCACTCAGTAACTGCAGCGGCGCGCGGGAGATATCCACATTTTGTCTGTGAGCGCTGGAGGAGCTGTCCACCAGCACGGTGCTGAAGTGTGTCCGACACAGCGCTGCACGGTATACCAAGGTAATCAGACAGAGATGTGTGATGCGGCACGCAGTGGGTAAATAGTGTATGTTTGCTCATTTATAGCCCTGCATGTGCCATTTACATGTGCATGGCGAACATGTTTGTGCCGTGTTGTCCTGTAATGGGTGGATGTTTGCGCTAACATGAAATGCGGACATTAAATATGAGCCAGCTGAGCTGTGGGGGCTGGTGCAGAGAAAAAAACAAAATGAATGCTGAAGCGACTGCAAAAAAAACGATCCAAGTCCACAATTTATGGAACATTTTTATGATGCGTAACCGTGCTGCAGCCTATAGGTGTTCCCAGTGGGCAGTATCATCACATAGCATATAATAGATGCAACTACAAAACGAATTCGTGGGAATAAGCCTTTAAGGAAAGAGCCCTCCCACTTAAAACACACCCGCACACGCACACAATCGCGCACGCACTTATGTTTCTTGTGGGTTACAGTAAAAAACAAAACAAAAAAACCTCCATGTCTGTCTGTCTGATTCATTTTATATCTTCTAAACACACACACACACACACACACACACACACACACACACACACACACACACACACACACACACACACACACACATTCACAGAGGGTCTTTGATGTTATCTTCTACTTTCTTTCTTTATAGAATCACAGTTGTAGCAGAAATACGATTTATATACTTTGGCATGGTGACAAGGTCGAGTAACTGTCCAAGTCATTGGTGCTCTGCAAATTTTGAGTACACTTTACATTTAAATAAATATACAATAGAATTGTTTATTACCCATGTTTTATTAATATTTGTTAAATTAATTAATTTTAACACTGCATCATCTTAAATTACATGAATTCCCCCAAAAGTCAATAGTGTACGTGACAAATGTAATTTATGTCAACAACAACAACAGCTGAAAGTGAACAGAGACACATTTTTCTACTAATAGGAAAGAGCACATGAAACATTTCAAGGACTTTGTTCATAATGCAAGAATCGTAGTTAGACAAAAGTTGAGGCTGATAGGGCAAACTATTGGGAACAAAGACTTTTTAATAACACTTTCACAAGTGGTTAAACTGTAGCCTGTTTACTTTATAGACCCCATGTAGCAAAGTAAAACACAAGGAATTTAAGGAATCTTAAGGGGAAGAAACAGTTATTGAATCTGAATTAGCCGCCAAGGTTGAAAAGTGTAGATGGAAAGCCTTGGCATGAATTCAGAATATCACCTGCTATACAATCTTTAGATATATCCACAGCTTGTTCTGAAATGTCCAAAGTCAGGGCTTAAATAACCCTATGAAGTCAGAGGCAACTTGACTAAAGGGTCAGTGGCTCCGTAACGGACTGGCAACATGTCCTGACTGTTTCATTAATTTCTTACAAGTGCATGCTGGGATAGGCCTCAGCTCCCTGTGACCCTGAAGAGGATTAAAGTAAAGACAATAAATTAATGAGTGGACTGTTTGAATCCAGGGCAGTCCATCATTCCCTTGAGGCTGTACTTTTTGGCAGAGCCTCTTATAATGATCTGCAAGACTTTGACAAGCCAGAAGACGTTTTTGGAATGTAGGAAAACCTCTTATTATTATTGTTATTATGTTGTTAACTAAAAGAAAATCCTTATAAATGAAAACATCACCATCAAGGTTAATAGTTTGGTGGTGTAGAAAGAGTGACCTAAATAATTAGTTCTAGACCAATATATATTTTTTTTACTGATATAGTTTAGTCTATTGTATTGCCCTTTGCCATATTGGACATGCATTACCATAATCTTTCAATCTGTTTCTATTTCAGTATCTTAGTGTCTCACAAATTAAAAGGATGCACTGGTCAATGAACACACTGCCCTTGCCTCTATATGTTGAGCTGGGGGTCCATTCACTGAGTGGCCTTCTGTGGACTCTACTGCTACTCTTTCTGTGGCACTGCTATCGGATGGGCTCCGACCTGCCAATCCCAGGCCACGCACATGCTGGAAAGCTTAAAGTCAGGCTCAAGGCGGTCCATGATGTCCCGTGGCGGTAGCTGTGCTGGAACAAAGTGTAATGCACGATCCAAGCTGTCGAGAAGTGATCAAATTACTCCCTTTATTTCCATGGGAACAGAGGAGGATGAGGAGCAGGGACAGGGCTACCTCACCCCAGTGCTGAGTCATGCCTTGTTCCCAGCCCAGGCATCTGCAGAAGCCCAGAAACTTTACGCAGCACTGCAAGAGTATGCCAAGCGCTACAGTTGGGTGGGCATGGGCCGCATTCATAAAGGCCTCCGTGAGCAGGTACAAGTTTATTCCATGAAGGCTACAAGATGGTGCATTTGTATCTGATGTATTCAATAATGTATTGCACATAATTTCATTGTGGCAGAAGAGTTTTTGCATATAAAGTATAACTGCATAATCTTGTGTAAAAGTCCTAAAACCTCAGTGGAGAAAGGAAACATTGTCAAGAATGAGTCATAGATTTTTCTGATTGTTCTCACTTTAGGTCAGACTGAACGATCACTCTGCTATACAGAAGCCTCATCTCTTCTTCTTGCCAGATGTCCCAAGTGTTCCTTTCTTCCCAAGAGATGCTCATCGACATGACATCGAGGTCTTGGAAGCCAACTATTCTGTAATCTTGACTGAATTCAAGGCCATATACCAGAGGGGCATTGACTCAAAATTAGGCTGGACCTGTCTAGGACCAAAGGTAGACAAACAAATCTTGCAGGCCCACCACGAGAAAAGGGACAGCACAAACAACACTTCCATCCTATGTATAACAATCATTAATTGCAAAATGACATAATACTATTAGTGGAAATGGCAGTAGCATTATGTGGCTGAGTGGCATTTTTTCTTGTTAGAATAGATGAAATTCACCCATTTCTATCCCATAATTTATTTAGCATTTACAATAATTAGGCTTGTTTAGGACTTATGGAATGAACTAATGGAATAAAATATTTTTTTAATGTTGAATTATTATCAAAATAAAGTTTTTGACTTTTTTTCTAAATGAAAATCACAATGAATCAAAATACATAAAATATCTAACATTGAAAGTCTCCACCAGTTTCTTCCATAACTGCTTGGCCAAAGTGTTTTGCTATAAGAGGCTCCTCCAATTTCTTTCCAACATTAATCAAAAACAAATGCTCTCTAAATCCAGGTCATATTCTATGTAAGTAAAGTTATATGCAATTGTCACTTTGGATTGGATGTTATTAGTGTTCTTATTTTGCATGCTCAACAAGGATGGTTCAATCACACTACATTGAGCCAATAGACAAATAAAAAACAAGTATTTAATTAGTGTTCATTTTTTCATGATAAGTATTGTTCATTATATTTCCACCTACAAGCTCTGACATTAATAGCAGTATAAATTTGTTGATCCTGTTTAATTCTGATGTATGTGTCTGTATCTGAGTCATATGTTAATAGCAGGCCATTGTCTGTTTAGGGACAGGCAGTGTTTTCTTTGTACAGTGCAGGTGTCTCTGTGGCAGGAAACTGTCGCTCCTGTCCCTGCACCTACCGGACACTTCTCTCCCTACGTACGTTCATAAGCAGCAACTCATTGGGATCTGCTGGATTTTGGCTGTTAGGGCCCGGAGCTACATTGGGGAGCTCATATGGACCCACCAATACGCGCCTACGTTGTCATCTTGGTGAGTAAAAGAAATGCATTGTGTTTTTTCTGCATTTATCTTTAAATAGTAAAGCATTGCATAATGTGGTACTTTGTGGGTCAGGGTTTATGTTTATTTCCACCATATCCCCTTTTCTACTGTGATCCGTCTGGCTATAATCCTCTATATTTAAAACACAGACGGGACTGGAGTGCATGGCCTTCTTAGCTGAGGAAAACCATCATTTTTCGTTTCCAAAGTTTAAAAACAGACATCACTTTTGTAGGTCTGCAGACTCCACCCCTGTGTGAGTTGGTGGTGGGAGGGGAGCCTCAGTGCTGGTCGGAAGGACACTGCCTCCTGGTTGATGATTCGTTCCTGCATACTGTCTCCCACAAGGGTTAGTAAATCTGAATCACGTACAAAACAAATGCTTCTAAAATAAATTTTCCTCGTACTCTCATTATTAAAAACTAAAGAAAAAAAGAAAAAGAAATGCAATGCATGATTTCTTTTTACAAAACAAGCAGCAAACTACTTTTTACTCATGCGTCATTGGGATTTTTAAGTTTTTGCTCTATTTCTTGAGTTGTTCTCAACAGGTGAACTTAAATGGCTGTCACATATTCACCTAAAATTGTTTCTGTGTCTATTTGTAAAGGGCCTCCAGATTCTGGCCCCCGAGTCATTTTGAGTGTGGACCTCTGGCATCCAAATGTGGCTGCAGCAGAGAGACAAGCTTTGGACTTCATGTTCAACCCCGACCTCTAATGCCTTACCTTGGCCCTGCTTGTTGTGGGTCATGCATCTCATTCCAGTGGATGAATCACTGTGTGCATCTGCCCAAAGAATTACACAAGCCATTAGCCACGCTTTCAAGTGGTGTTGGATTTATGATCTACACCAGGAAGTGCCACAAGAATGCATTATTATGGATGATGTTAGACAATACTAAACACTAGACAGTTTGCCTGTAAACTTCAAACTGACATCACTTGAAAGCGCAATAAGAACCTAAAAAGAGAAGATCGTAAATCTTATCTTGACATCATATACTATGCTAGTGAATGCTATTTGCATGTGTAACCTATCTGTCCTGATCCCTGGACTTTGTTTTGAGCTGCTGACGCATGTACACAAGCGCATGAGTTAGTGTTGGGATGCTTTCTTTTCAAATTTAGGTAGATTACCTATTGTTCAACCAAAAAACTGTGACAACATGAAAATGAAATAAATTAAAATATCTATTTATTTTTGTTTTCCAAACCTATATTAACTTTTGCATACTGTGGTTATTCTTTCTCCTCTTATTACCTCAACGTATGCCTGTATGTTTCTATCTATAAATCAATTTTTATTTGTTAATTGATATATTTGGTGGTTTGCTTGTGGTTTACATATTGTATGACATGCACACATCAGGTTTGTTGTCAATGCTGTTTTTTTTGGAATCCAAATAACAAATAAATAACAAATACATCAGTATTGACTCAGTGTATAGATTAATAGAGTAATACACTTGTACACTTTTGTTGATACAGTACGCATGCAGCAGAGCTTTTTGTAGGGCTCTCAAAATACGCTATACATTTGTAAAGGGGAACACATATATCTTAAGCTAATAGTATTTAAGTATGGTGTTTTTATTAGAGAGACCAGATAATAGTATTATTGTAAATCTGTAACCTTTAGTGAATATGTCATTTGATTTAAATACACAAAACATAATTTTGAAAACACATTCTGGTTCATTAAGCTCCTATAGCTTTTTTTTTGTTGTTACTTTTTTCAGTCAGTACACGAGAATTAGAGTGGTGATCTTGTCTTATCTGCCATCTGCTCATCTGAGGGTACCATGATGAGGATTACAGAGACTGAACTAATCCAGCCCACAGACACAGATTATTCCTGAGATAGTTTATTTGTGGTTGTATGAATGTTCTTTCATGATTTGTTTCATGAAATATTCTATGACCTGTGTAGGATTTGACTTGAAGCAAGTGAAATATTGAATATTACTGTTAAAGCAATATTGGGATGAAAGTCTTTGAAAAAAACTCTAAAATATTAAATTTACCACACGGTGCACATCACAGGGCCAGCTCATGCACCCTGTCCTGTCACTGCAATGTTTTCAAACCAGTGACGGCATATGCAAATCTTAAACATGACAATGTTTTATATCTTGCATTATTATTGGTCACCACAGGTTCATGAAACAATATTGTTTTGTTTCCCAGCAATTAAATGTTGTTATCTTGATTCTATAACACACATCAAAGTTTTTTCACTGACAATCTTGACGTAGGCTACAGCCTCAAAAGATTATGACCAGCACAATTATTTAAAAGACACAAATAGTTATTGTCACACACAACAATTTTCATGTTGGCCTTTTGTTATGCAACAGCATTAGCAACCTTAGAGGGATTATTTTCAGTGAAAGATGCCAAATGAACAAAGTGGTTGGAAAATAAATCTGTTATTATTATTATCATTGGCAATCTGCCATTCCGAAATAGTACCAATCATACTTGTTGAAATGAGAATATTTGGAGTATTTGGATTCAGATTTGATTCAGAACTGATGACCCCTGACTAACATTAAGTGACCTCTATTTCAATTTTATATTATATTCAATGCATAACAATAACAACTGATAAACTGTACTATTAACACAAATAGTGTGTGTAAAACAAGGGAATACATTTTAGATGATTATTTTTCTGTTTGCATTACAGTCTTTTTATACAATTCTGTTTGCATTATGTTTCTTTGTTGTTGTTGTTTTTTTTCCAAATTTATTTCTACAATCATACTGACTTAATAGGTTTCTTTTTTTAAATATTCAGTGTTTTCTTCTCCCTAACGCTTGGCCATTGCTCTATTAGCTCTTTGGACGGTTTAACTGCATTCTTATCGAATGCAGGACGAGGCTGTTTGGCATTAAGGCTCTCTGAATACAGCAGCTTGTGTTCAGGTCTTCAACGTGCCTTTAACCTGTGAGATTAAAAAATGTTTATATCTCAAAACATAATGAAAACTTTAAAAGAACAAATTCATTTAGTTTCCTTTACATGATTGAATCAAAGGCTGAGATGAAGCCAACTGTATTCACCGTGATCGGTACTCGCGACCCCCGTGAAGCTTCGGCGACTCCCATCCACTTAATTAGTTTGTGACAATGCAGACTTGACTAAACTTGTTAAATATTTTGGATCATCATAATATTTCCAAACTGGAAAGCTATCGAGTATGTCCGGGAACAAAGTGTTGGATAGATGGACAGACTGACACAACATGTAATTTTTAAGAGTTTATTTTCTCTTTTTCAGAGCCTTATTATCAGGAATTTCTTTTTTCATTAACCCAGGTTCTTAAATTCCTTGGTGTCTGTAAAGGAAATTCATCAGGGGATATTTGTGGGCAAATCACAGCATCAACATTATACATACATGTAGAATTTGCAAAGAAATACGGGAGAAATCGCAAACATCTGAGAAATAACTTGCATTTCTATTTTCTAAAATTTACAATTTGTGTTTGAGATTTAAGTATGCTTATATGCAAAACTCTGTGAATTTAGTCGGCAAACACATTTTTGAATACTATTACTATACTATACAGTGGTGGAAGAAAAACTAAGCTCTTACCCTCATCCTACCAACTGGGGTCCCCTCAGACCCCAGAGGGAAACCTTTTGTCATATCTCACAGATGCTGTATTCTATCATTATACTTTCTCTTGACTTTGTCAAACAATTTGTTCATATTGATTTTATATCATTGTTTTCTGTTTCTGTTTTAATTTGTGATTTTTAAAAACAACTTTAAATACCAATGTATTGTTGTCCTAGGGGACCCCAGCCAAAATAACCCAATTGCAGCCTATGTAGTTTTCAAAATAGATAAAATAGAAAAGATGAATGAAATGTTTTCCATGGGTCCTAATTTAAAGTATCAGAGGTATCAGAGGTGTAGTCTGTCTGTCAGTAATTTTGAAGGAGACAGACACAGATACAGCAAACACAGATTCCCTCATGTGGTCTGTCTATTTTCATTTTACAAATATATAAATAAAATGTGACTTCTCTAAAATAATAATATATTCAGATATTCTTTTCTTCAAATCACATTCATAACATAACTTATAATGTTTTGAGAAGAAATAAGTTAAAATGTTGCTATGATGGCTGTTTCTTACAGTAGTTTATTCTTACTTCTGTAGTAAAAGTCCTGCATTCAAAATCTTACTTAAGTAAAAGTACATGTATTGGCATAAAAATATACTTAAACTACTAAAACTAAAAGTATTCATTATGCAACATAGTATTAGTATATATTTCAGAATAATATATAAATCACTGGATTATAATTAGTGATGCATTAAAGGTTCAGTGTGTAATTACGAGCTACCTGCTCCAAAGAATAGGGGGCAGTATTTCAACTCTATTGGGTCCATACAATCTCTAATGTTTATATTTGAATTGTAGTAGTTTGGCATATTTATTGTATTCTAATTCATTCATTTACTCCTGTGTAATGCCTTCCAATCAGTCAGTGGGCAAGAATACCAAAATTTGACCAAACTGTTGAAACTCTGAGAGCTGGTCCAAAAACACTGCTGTTATATAATCCTCACAAGGGGATTATCCATCTGTGTTTACTGGGCACTAATGTTAACTGGGGCTGTAGTCTGTTTAACGTTACATTAGTTTGTTTATTGGAGTGAATCCAAAGTGGCAGAAACTAGAAAACGACCCGCATGTTCGTTTCATCTTCCCGGTGCCGGCGCAGCCAGGAGAGCAGCCCGCCGGGTAGGAGAGAGGTCGGCAGAGCCGCCACTTGGCAGCGCCCTTCGTCAGACGGAGCCCCAGTCAGCGGCAGGAGAGACCTGAGCTCAGCCAGAAAAAGCCCCAGCGCCTGCAGTCACAGCGGGCTGCTGGACCTGTGTAATGGCAGTAACAGCGAGTTTGCAGTCCCCCGGTGCTGTGGCTAAAACACGAGCTAACTGCTAACTGAAGCTACGCCGTTTCCCGGGGCTGCCGACAACTATACACTCAGTGAAACAGCCTCCTGGCAGCTGTGAGGATGAAGCGAGGTGGTGCGGGTGGTTTTCTCGTTTCTGCCACTTTGAATGGGTCGCCACCGGGAAGATGAGACAACTATAAAACAGATACAGAACATGGCTGTAATATTTACAAGCGAGTCAGGCAGCTGCACTTCTTCTCCCTGTGTACTGAGGGCAGACTGCTGCTACAGTGACTCACTATCACCTCTAGAGGAGCAAGTGGTATTACAGGCAGGACGGACGGCACTAGTCAGTTAGCATGCTAATTTCAGTAGCTTTCTCTGCAACACAACACATAGACCTCTTTTAAGTAAAGTCAACACTGTTACCTCTTCACATTCTGTTGATCATTTTAGTTAATTGTTTCATTTTTTAAATTTGAAATTCTGGCATATTTTACAAATTGAACTGTGCAAGCATCACTATTGTTTCCACTGGTAAGGTGGGGCTAATTTAAAATGGAGTTTTAAGCAGCTGGGTAGCTTAACCTATTTATACATCGACAACTATTTGTTGATTTATATTTCGTATAAATAATCTGAATCTGCAAAGTAACAAGTAACTAAAACTGTCAAACTCATGCATACTATATTGGTTTCCAAAATGTAGTGGAGTAGAAGTATACAATAGCATTAAATGGAAATGCTAAAGTAAAGTACAAGCAAAATTGTACTTACATTTACTTAGTTACATTCCACCACTGATTCCATTTTTAAGAAAATTCAAGCAGATGATTGGTTGCCTTTACACCCCAGTGAGACAGAAGCATGGGAGGAGAAGAAGAGGCAGTAGAGGACACTCGGTCCTGCTGAGATCTTGTTCTCCAGTTGTCACTGGAGGGACAGATGCAGTTACATTAAAGGCAGAGTCAACTATTACTTTTGGGGAGGTCAGTGCAGAACATCCTTAGCTGATTGACAACGTCCTATGGATAAGATTACATTTGCAACAGACACTCCCTACAACAAGAAGCGACAGTAAGGAAGAGCCATTGTCATTGTCCACAGCCAATAACCCCATGGAGAAAATACCAACTGATAATTCTTAGAAAGAAGCATGATGCACATAATTCATTCCCTGCCACGCCGCCCACACATCATTATCTGATGCATAGTATCATGAAATACTATGGGCTTATCTTCCCTATTATTTTTTCCCTCAATGTGAATAAGAGTGAGTGGGGTTTGCTCAAATGTAACTTATAAAGAAAAGCTGGAGATGACAGAGGCAGACTATTCATGAGAGGATGGTCCTCAGCCCGCAACAGTATGCTTGCAGAGTCCTATTATTCTACTGGCTTCTGTTGGCTTATGCTCTGTTCTGAGTTATAATATTTACAAGTTTTGTAAATAGTGTTCATCTCAACAGCCAAGTCAAAATTATGACTGAGACATTAACATGTCAACTAATTTCACTTGCGTCATCTTTGAATAGCAAAGACTGTAAAATATATTTTTTACACCATTTGGTTTTACCTTAGTTCTCCAAAGCCATCACAGCACACCCACACCCAACTCTTGCTCCCTGTACTTATGCCGACATACTTAGCTGGACATCACAGACACCTCTAATTTCACACATTTATTACTTTATGAACAGCTGACAATGACGTGTGCACTGATTGCTCTGGGACAGGTATGGGGGATTCAAGGCAAACTAGATCACAATAAACCTTTCAAATGAACTGAAATAATCAAAACATTAAGGGCATGGCTGTCTAGAGCTGCCAATCACATCTTAACAATGTTATATCCCTACATTTTAACAGAAAGAACAAAGCTTTTTTGAACACTTGAAATCAATAAGCGGGTGTTTGTGTATGATGCAGATTCCAAATGAATAACAGGAAAATAAAGTAAAATGATTCTTAAGAAGTAATCTATCATCAGCATAGAATTAAATAGAAAATGCATCCTCTTCAATTCATGATCATCTATTAATTCTGGTGTCCTCATTTCTGCGACATCATTGACACAAACTCTGTAAGGAGAATAGAGAAAACATTGATTAGCTATGTTCTTGTAGTTTTATAGCAAACTGAGAACAACTAGCTAGGAAAACTCCACACAACATACTATGTCCAGCTTTGGCATTGAACAGTAATGTTTTTTTCATGGCAGACATTGTGACAAGTCATAGCAAGAAGAGCACAGCTAAGAGTAATAACATGAATCGTTGATTGGGTGTGCCAGTGAGCCATACTAATGATAATAAATAATGATGTTTTTGCTGAATTTATTGAACCACACTTTCAAATTTGTAGCCATTTATTTTAACCAGAGATTATTGAAAATAATAAATTCATGTTACTTCACAGAGCAACTCAAATCATTTATATAAGGCTATAAAAAAGTCTTAATCTGTGTGTGTGCATGTGTGTTTGTGTGTATTTCTCTCTCACCCTCAAAGTCAACTGTTCCGTCTCCATTGTTGTCAGCCTCTCTGACCACTGCGTCAATTTCATGTTTGCTGGTTTGTTCTCCTAGTAACTTTATCATGGCATGTCTCAGCTCCTCAGATGTAATAGAACCGTCACCATCCATATCAAACTGAAGGAGAGGGAAAGAAGAAAACAAAACAAAGCTTTCAAACTCATATTGAAATCATCACATAATGTTTTGCCAGATTTCAGCGTTTTACAGTATGTTCATTTAATATCCACCATGGGGTGCCAGAGACCAAAAAGAGAGATGTGTTGAGCTCACCTCTCGAAATGCTTCTTTAAGTTCCTTCAACCCAATCATCCCTGCAGTTTCAGCAAGGAGCTTGGGGGTCATTAGTTCCACGAAATCGTCAAAGTCCACTCGTCCCCCCACTGTGATAAGATAAATTATGTTTCTAATATAGCTATAAGCAGAGAGTAGCGAGAGAACACAGTTTAAGCAAAGTTTGGGTGCTATAACAGCATTCTGAATATCAAAAATGACTTGCTTTTAGCTTACTGTTGGAGAAATCAATCTTTGGCAATTAGTGCTTTAACTCTGCTGCCATAGTCAATGTGACAATTTTAATCATACATGCAAGCACACTTATGCCACTTCTGTCTTCTTGACATTTATTGTCCTTGTTATTATTGACTTATTAAACATCTCAGAGGAGAGACATACTTCATAAATGCTCATGGTTCACATTCATATATAGTATAACAACGATTGTATCTGTGCTTTGCTGTAAAATGTATGTCAGCCGCTGACATAGGGTAAGCCAGAAGGTGATACATACATGTGATTGTTCCTACCAACATTTGTCCGGTTACTTTCAAAGTAGAAATATGCAAATATGCTCTGTGTCTCAGGAGACCATTGTTAAGGAGAGCGTGAAAGACACATTTCCTGAAACTTTCAAACAAAACAAAACATCTGTCTTAAATATGTTTTACATTATATTTTGAAACACATTGTGGCAAAAAATAAAAGAAGTACAAGTTTGAAAAAAAAGTAATGACCTTTTTTTTCTTTTATTCTCCAAAACCTACAAAAATGGCATCCAAAAAGGGAGATACCCATATTAAAATGATGTATTATATTTTTTAACAACTTCAACAACTAACATCTTTTTGCTTTTTCCTCATAAACACCGGACTTTACTCACAATTCATGTTGATGTTCTGACTCAGTTCTATGAGCTCCATCTCCGTCGGCATGTAACCCATGGTCCTCATCAGGTTTCCCAGGTCCTTACAGGTTATGAAACCATCCTTGTCTTTATCAAACTCTACAAAAGCCTCACGTAACTCTAGAGAGACACAAAATTAAGATGTTTGTTACAAAAATAAAAAATAGATTGTAGATTAAGAACAGTATTACACAGAATAAGTGTATCTGAAAGCATAAAAGACTGTAGTTACCGTCAAGCTCATCGTTTGTAAGAGCCCTTGTCTGCAACACATAAAAATATGGAATTATGTTAGTATGTTTTAGACACAGTAGTTTACCACAAAATGTACAAGTGTTGTTATTTAATCAGCAATTATCTACATTCTGTCAATAGATTGTTTTTAAGATAGGAATTAAGTATACAAATGGGGAATAAATGCAATTTTTTTTACCAGTTTTATTTAAATCACACACTCAAATCACACATAATGCATAACAAATGTTAGGGCTAGATTGTTGAACAGTATATTCATTTTGGGATTACTACATCAGCAAGTTTCCTATACATTTCAATTACTGGTAAAAAATATATTATAAGTTTGTGTAACTGAGAGTGCAGAATGCAAACTGTGTAAATATGTTTTCATTTTTATATGAAATTATTATGGTTTTGTGTAAATGTAAAATTAGGCCATTACATCTGCATAATGCACCAGCTCAAAGGTTTGCCTGTCCCACCTCTACTCCACAATATGATTCCTTAAAGCTTCTTTTGCTATTATCCTACTGTAACTGAACATATAAACACAACAATATTTGTTTCATCAATTGCAAACGTTCTTGGTAAACCAAAGAAAACATAATAATAATATACTGTATACTTCTTGTATTTCCTTAATTCATTTGATATCTAGAAAACTCTAAAAACAGGTTAGTTGTAAAAATAAATCATAAAATCATAAACTGTAGTGTAAAACCAAAAAACTCATTTTGACTTACTTGTCTCCTCGATCCTCCCCTGAGAAAGATGCAGGCTTGTTTAATACTCATGATGACAGCCTCAGTCGAAATCTTCGGCTACTTGTTCTTGTGAATTTCTTTATTAAAAATAATTATATGACGCTCTATCATGCAGTATTTTTCCTGTGTGAGCATGTGTCTGTGTGCAAACCGTGATCAGCAGTGATCTGCGTATGTCAGAGAGCGGGGATGAGGTCTCATATGGATTATCTCTGCAGCTTTGGTCTGGAAGAGAACGATGGGGCTTAATGCTGTGCATATAAAGAATTTCATAAACAAAACATTACTGTTGTTTTTAAAAGCTTTTTCACAAAGAATAAATACATTTAAACGTCATAAACAAGAACTGTTGTCATTTGATACTGTTTACTTATGATAAAACTAGTTATCTCGCACCTCTCTGGATTTAAATCCTTATTCCTTTTGAAGAAAGAAACCCATGTAGAATACATATACGCATTTGCTTATTGTTTGCAGTTTCACGTGGTGCAGAGTAAATGACGGTCTGGGTAAAGCTTTCTATCCGTTATCACTACATGAAACAAAACAGAATACAACAGATGGGAAAGTGGAGAGGGACAAACATCGAGTACTAAAAGGATTGTGAATCATATGCCATTGCAAATAAGCATAAGTGATTTCTGTAAATGTGGGGGGGAAATAAGACCATTGTTTTATTGCTAGACATTCTGAAATGTGATATTATTCTAAATACATATAAGTGTTTTCTAGTATGGTGTTTTTGAATCTCAGCATGTAAGTTATCTGATGACTGGAGCACTTAGCACACTTGTTCACTGTATTTTCATATGAGAATAAACATAATCAGCAAATTACATAACCACAAATGCATTGGCAAAATTAAAGGTTCTGTGCAATTTAAGAAGATTGTACACACACTGATCAAATTTGAAGCTGATTTGTTTGTTGCATTGCATGAGAAGCCCATGAATGAAATAAATCAGCGCATGACCAATTTGATCAAACAAATCCAACATGGAAATTAATTTCAAATGAAGTGAATTTGGTTTGTGCTGTATATAAACAGGATCAGCTTTATCTGACATCATGAGCTGAATGCCAGATAATGCCATGAAATCACATTTCATATCTTTTAACATAACTGCATGGATCCTGTGTTCATATAAGTACACTGCATATACACACATCAAAATCACCACATACAATAAAATGTCATTTCTCTCTGAAAATTGTGAATAAGACTTTGTCCATTTAAAGAAACTATGTCACATAAGACAAAGTTAAAATTGAAAACATTTCATTTATTTTGTGTTGGTTGATGATACAATTAATTTGGTAAGATCAAAGTGGTGCTGATTCAAAGAGGATTGATTGATTTTCTAATTGTTCCTGTAGTTTTTGTCCACCACACTGATTATTCTGCTGACAGCAGTCTGTCTGCCCTGTAAGTCGCTGAAGTTCATGCTGCAATAGTGTTGCAAATGCACACATTTAAAGCTCTGGCATTTATTCCTGTCTCGTTCTCACTCGTCTTTTTTTTACTTGTGGTTATTTGGCAGGTTTGAATGGCCAGTCTCTGGAGTCCATACCCTCCACTTCAGTGTTGAAAAAGCCTGAGGAGGCACTGAGTCTTTCCTGCAGGGGAACAGGATTTGATTTCAGTCAGTATGGAATGCACTGGATCAGACAACCTTCAGGAAAAGCGCTTGAATGGATGGGGCTTATTTACTATGATGCAAGTAAAACAATTTATGCAAGCAGTGTGCAAGGACGTATATAAATCACCAGAGATAATAGCAACAGTGTGGTGTATCTAAGACTGTCCAACCTAAAACCGGAGGACACAGCTGTGTTTTACTGTGACAGACACACACACTGTTTATTGTTAGCAGAGAGGCTTTACAAAAACCTCAATCTATTTTAACAATCACCGACAGAGGGCAGCAAAATATATTAAATGTAAAATATCATGACAAACCAGTATTGCATTATAGCTACACACAAGGAGAGAAAATAACACAATGTGAAAGCACCAGCTGAGGTTGTGGTTAGTGACTTCCTCTTTTTTATGGTTTCTACCAACATTGTACTGGTTAATATTATTCCCATCTGTTAGTTTGTGAGGCAGGTGTGAAGCATTTTCTGTTATATTGAAACTATTAAAAGAAGAAATTGTAATAGCAAAATAATGATCGAAAAGACACACTTTTTGATTAAACACATAATGACTGGAAAAACAGTTAAACACAGAACGGATTGTGAGACTTAAGAATTGCAGCCGTAAAGAACGAAACGATGTTTTAAATAATAAATATACCTTCTTTCATAGGTGTAGGCATTTTTTTCATAACATACTGTCCTTCCAAGCTTTGACTACTTGTGAGAGGACAGTGTATCCCTCCTTTATAGCCTGTCAGTGTCCTTCTCTATGCAAAGTGAACTTCCTCACAGTCTGCTATAAAGTACTTGATATCATGCTGTCAGTTGTAGCAGAAGTAGAGAAGCTCCCATCAGATCACCTTCAACACCAACCATGTTCTCTGTGGCTCTGCTAGCTGCTGCTGGCTGCTGGATCCTGTGAGTCTCACTGAGGCAGAGACACTGACAGTATGATCACAGCACACTGACTGTTCACTGTTATCACACTCATTTAATATTCAACATGTTTTCCTCCACAGGTGTGAAGTGTGAGCAGTTGACACAGCCGGCCTCTGTGACTGTGCAGCCAGGTCAACGTCTGACCATCAGCTGTCAGGTCTCTTATGCTCTGAGCAGGCTACTACACAGCTTGGATCAGACAGCCTGCAGGGAAAGGACTGGAGTGGATTGGAAGCAACTGTGTTGGATACACTGCATACTACAAAGATTCACTGAAGAACAAGTTCAGTATCAGCTTGGACTCTTCCAGCAAGACAGTGACTCTAAACGGACAGAATGTGCAGCCTGAAGACTCTGCTGTGTATTACTGTGCCAGAGACACACAGTGACACACACCATCAGTAGAGCTGAACAAAAACCCCTCAGTGCCTGAACACTTGTAACATGAAGCCACCAGAGGAGGAGCCCTCAGACCACTAATGACTCCAACACCAGCTCACTGTAACTTCAGTTTAAATATGTGGAGGTTATAATCACTGATACATCACTGTAAGTTTTCCCAGGATGAAAACTTAATTACATTTTATAAATAGTTAAATATTAAACTTTTCAAGTAGACTGAATGAAATAAAGTCAGTTGAATTGTCTTTAGAAGTTGAATTTCTGCTCTAAACTTTAATTGTTTATAAATCAATTTTGGGTATAATAATATTGTGCATGAGATTTATTCACAAGCTACAAGCCAAAACACAGCACACCACTGAAACGTGTTGGATTTCAGAGTTTCCCTCCAAAAACAAATGCATGAAATACTGTTCTTATTATCGTGACACAAAATGTCAGCTTTGATCAAAAAAGATAAATGTAAGAGACATGAGATGTTGTTTGCCTATCTTAAACCTTGCCTACAAGATGATTCACATACTACATGAACTGACACCATTTTTAAATGATAACAATGTTAACTACTTTTATTTATAAACAGTAGCAGTAATCCATTATTTGTAAATTGCATTGGAAAAAACTGAATTAAATAAATAAATTAAAATGCTACAAAGTGTAATGTAAACAACATTTTAATTGTTAGAGATGATTATTTAACAAAAAATTACATAAAACACAGTTCACAGGGGTCAATGTTCAATCAAAAAGGAGGAGTTAATGCAAATCTCAGAGATCTTCCACCTCTACTTATGTGACTGCAGAGAGGAGGACAGAGAACAGTGGACACACAGTTCAACATGATGGACTACAGGACAGGACTGCTGCTTCTAACTTTCTGCTGGGCAGGTGAAGACTTTCACTGATGATGATTTGACATATTTTCATTTGTGCTACCAATGTAACGTGTGACACGCATATTTTTATTTTTACAGGTGTTGATGGTCAGACTCTGACAGAATCTGAACCAGCAGTTAAAAGGCCTGGAGAATCTCACAGATTGACCTGTACAAGCATCTGGATTCATATTAAGCAGCTACTATATGGCCTGGGTCAGACAGGCTCCTGGAAAAGGACTGGAGTGGATCTCTGCTGCTGACACTGGGAGCGGAAAATACTATTCTCAGTCAGTTCAGGGCCGGTTTACCATCTCCAGAGACAACAGCAGACAGCAGCTGTATCTGCAGATGAGCAGTCTGAAGACTGAAGACTCTGCTGTTTATTATTGTGCTCGAGACTCACAGTGACTGGAGCTGGTTGAGCAGCTGTACAAAATCCTGCAGTAGACTTTCTTACTGGGCTGATAGACACAATAAAGAAATACATGTTTGTTTTTTCTTTTGATTTGAATGAACACATGCTTTTTTTACTCAAATTACACAAATTACTAGAAATGATCGCTGAGGAAAGATGATCATTTGCTAAATGCTGCAAAATTGCAGATATGTTCAGGAGCAAAGGACATGGTTGTTTAAGTGGTTAAAAAACACAAACGAGCAGAGCCGCCCTGAGCAAGTCATACAATTAGAGCTACACTTCCAGAGCTTATATGTTTTAAGGAAATAAGTGAAATAAACACCTAATGATGCTATGTAGGAAAGCAAACGATGTATATTCATGGAAACAAACAAAATATATATAAATAAAGACCTCTTAACTATTTTCTCCAGTCAGAGCTCTGAGGAAATGCAAGGTGCAAAAAACACTCAACAATTATATATTTTACTATATTATAGACTTTGTAAATCATTGTGGATGTTTTCTGAAGCAGTTTTTGTGTGTAATAAAAACTAAAGATATGTTACCAGTATACATGGTCTGTTGTGAATGTGTGGAGTTTGACCTGGACGTTAGATTCCCCATCAGAATTATTATCCCAGTCCCAGTGTGGAACATCTGTTGAGTTTAAATAAATGTGCTTAATATTGATTGTTGATGTGTTAATGTTCACATATTACACAAATGACATTCTCCAGTACATTCACCAATCACTATTTGAGATCATGTCCATTCCAGCTGTGTCCTCCCTGTGAGGAGGAGTTAATGCAAATCTCAGAGATCTTCCACCTCTACTTATGTGACTGCAGAGAGGAGGACAGAGAACAGTGGACACACAGTTCAACATGATGGACTACAGGACAGGACTGCTGCTTCTAACTTTCTGCTGGGCAGGTGAAGACTTTCACTGATGATGATTTGACATATTTTCATTTGTGCTACCAATGTAACGTGTGACACGCATATTTTTATTTTGACAGGTGTTGATGGTCAGACTCTGACAGAATCTGAACCAGCAGTTAAAAGGCCTGGAGAATCTCACAGATTAACATGTACAACATCTGGATTCACATTAAGCAGCTACTATATGGCCTGGGTCAGACAGGCTCCTGGAAAAGGACTGGAGTGGGTTGCTTCTATCGGCACATCTAGTTCTCCTATCTATTACTCCCAGTCAGTCCAGGGTAGATTCACCATCTCCAGAGACGACTCCAGCAGTAAAGTCTATCTGCAGATGAACAGTCTGAAGACCGAGGACACAGCAGTGTATTACTGTGCTAGAGACACACAGTGAGAGACAGTGACAGGAGACTCATACAAAAACTACTTCCTGTATTTAACACCACCACTGAGAACATTAACTTGTCTCAGTTTCTCATTTCTTTGATATACTGATTGTTCCTAAAATGTTTTTAACTGAATTTAACATCAACTCTTTTTTTATTTTTTTTATTTATGAAATACTTGGAAATAGCAATAATCCTGCTCTCGTCATTACTGTGCTGGTATAGAACAAGGAAGAATTACATTTTCATTATAAATTGTTGTAGTGTTTAATACAATGATGAAAACCAGCTCTGAGAAACATCATTATCAACAAACAACAATCATCATTTATCATATTAGTTAAAAAAGACGTCTTACTTTAAAATGTTTTTAACTGAATTTAATATCAACTCTTTTTTTAATCTATATATATATATATATATATATATAAAAATACTTGGAAATAGCTATTCCTGATACATCATTGTATTTATTTCCACAATTAACACTGATCTATACTTGCATATGTTGTTAAACATTAAACTATTCAAGTATTGAAAAACAAATCACTAGAAGTTGAATCTCTCCTCTGAATTTAGTTTGTGTAAAAATCATTTTTTGGTCTAATAATATTATGCATAACAACCAGCAGTTAAAAGGCCTTGAGCATCTCACAGATTAACATGTACAACATCTGGATTCACATTTAGTGACAAGTGACCTGCATCAGACAGGCTCCTGGAGAAGGAGTGGGTCTCTGCTATTAATGAGGGTGGTGGCACCATCTAATAATATTATGCATTTACATAATTTAATTTAATTAACTTTTAATCACAAGAACAATCCTAAAACACAGAAGCTATAAAGTGAAACACAGCTCACCACTGAAAATGTGCTGGATGTCAGAATTTCCCTCAAAACAGATGCATAAAAAGTCTGTTCTCATTGTTATGACAGAAAAATTCAACTTTGAGAAAAACACAACTTTAGGAAACATGAGATGCTGTTGATCTCAAAGAAAGCCAGGGTAGTTTTCATACTACATGTGAAACCAATTTAATGATAACTTTTATTTTAATATTTATTTATAAACAGCAGCAATATTGCATTATTTATTTTACTACTCTCAGTCAGTTCAGGACCGGTTTACCATCTCCAGAGACAACAGCAGACAGCAGCTGTATCTGCAGATGAGCAGTCTGAAGACTGAAGATGCTGCTGTTTATTATTGTGCTCGAGACTCACAGTGACTGGAGCTGGTTGAGCAGCTGCACAAAATCCTGCAGCTCTCATCATTATTACAGCTATCTCGCATGATTAATGTCCTTCCTTCAACTAGTACACAACAAATATACACTGCAGTTACACTGAACACTTTGTGAGATCCACTAATGTTGTATTAGAATTTCTAAAACAGCGATATGAACGTAGAAATCAAATGACTAAATAGGTATTGCTTATTCCATAATAAAGCTTCAGTAAAATGCCTCCTCAGAGAACAAAGCAGTTGAACAATAAACAGCATTTGTGTATTTAAATGGTTTAGCTAATTGTCAAAACTGATATTTCCAATCCTTTTACTTTTTTGTGCACGTTTTAGTTCCGAGATACTTAATTTCCTCTGGAGGCTCCAAGTTTCTCTGTATGTCTGTGGCTTCAAAACACGCAATCTGAATACTGAAACCTTTGGCAGTAAAAAAAAGAAAGAAAGAAGAAATAGGTCTTCAACCATCTGCTGCAAAACTCAAATATTCATTTAGTTTATCTTGCTTTCCATTCACTTGTGTTTGCAGTGAAATAATTGAATAAATTAAATGAAAACAAATATAACTCAATAGATTTTGCAATTACTATGAGATGTATTTTTTTATGATTAAGGAATTTCTGAATCAAACAGAAGATTTTAGAATTCATGAAAAGTTCCCAAAAATAATTCAGAGGTGAATTGAAAAATAGCCAATATGTAACTCATTTGAGTCAGTCAAATTTTAGAAGAGCAAATCTGCTGGATCTGTTTAAGAAAATAATAATTGAACTATGACAGAGCCTGCATGAGCCCCTCCCTCCCCGTGATGTCCTGATGCAAATGTTCACTGTGTGTAGTGTACTTCTGTCCAGCTTCCCAGATGACTGTCTCACTTTCTTCTGTGGTTCCTCTCTCCTTTCATCTCATCAGGTTGTACAGGTCAGAGTATGGAGTCCATTCCTTCCAGTTCAGTAGTGAAGAAGCCTGGAGAGACTCTCAGTCTCTCCTGCCGGGGATCTGGCTTCACATTTAGCTGCTGTGTTATGAACTGGATCAGACAACCTGCAGCAAAAGCAATGGATAGGGAGCGGCTACACTTCTGCGAGTAGTAATACTTATGCCGGCAGTGTGCAAGGACGTGTAGAAATAAGTAGAGATGATAGCAACAGCTTGGTGCATCTGAGACTGTCCAACTTAAAGCCAGAGGACTCTGCTGTGTATTACTGTGCGAAACACACACTGGTTAAAGGAAGCACAGAGGCTTTACAAAAACTATTTATATTCACAAGAACCTTCAGGTGGCAGCAGAAGACCAGAAGTCAGATGACAGTAAAGAAAGTATGACAGTGTCTCTAAACATACACTATGAAAGCAACAGCTGTTAGTGACGTCCTGTTCTGTAGGGTTACATTTAACATGTGCTTTTCCACAACAAGAATGGATGATAATGTTCCCACTATTGATTTTTAACAGCAGGTAATGAGAATGTATGTGGATAAATGATAGCATCTGATTTGAGTAAAAATTAAAATGACTGTTGAATAACTTAAAAATCATCTTCATAATAAAAAATGAATCATGATTATAATCGTAGTATTAAAGAATGGTATAAATCATATTGTATCAGGACTTGCTGTGTTTCTCTTTGAGGAGGAGTCTATGCAAAACTCTGACCTCTTCCATCTCTACATATGTGTTGCAGAGTGACGGACAGACACTAAATCTGTGACGTACACACTGTAGACTGGACAGAGACAACTGGCTTCTACAATGTTCACACCTGATTATTTGGTGGATTTTCTCATCCTGTCGATTAACTCTGCTGGTAAGTTTTATTTGACAAACCTCCTGGTACTTAGGTCTTGGATCAGTGTATACAAATGTCTGCCTGATTCTGTCATTAAATGATCACCGCAACAAAGATTAAACAAATAAATAAAATGTAGCCTTTAATTGTTTGTTTTGTCGATCTGCGTAAATATGTTGGAAAGCAACAAACGGTTCAAACAGTGAAGGCTCAATGTGAGAGACCCAGCTGGCAGACATGAGGAGTCACAGGTGAGTCTTTAAAAATATAGAGTTTATTAACCAAAAGTTCAACAGAATTTACAAAATAAGCAACACAGTTCTGGACCCACTGAACAGAACATATGTCAGGCTATACTAACTTAACATAAACTAAAACAGATTAAGCTGACCCAAGACAAAAGCTGATCTAACAAATTGATGACAAAGGGGAACAAATTGTGAGTGTAATGTCACGTTTCTCACCACCTCATGACAAACATGCAATGAATAATGAGGACATATAAGCAGCAAGGCAATACACTCAGTCAGCTGGAGAGGGGAATGGGTCAAATATATGAAGTACATCAAAGCAAAGTCTTTTCTCCACCTTATAAAATAATGAACGTACAATTTTGCAACACTATTAAATGTTGATATGTACATGTTGATGTTGAATCTTTAAAATGTTAAAGATGCCGGCCATTTTATCCGACCAAGAGAACTCTACATTCCTCCTGTTGCAAATTCAAAAAATACACTTCAGGAATCCACAACTACTACCGATTTTGTTACGCCATGTTTTTCGTGTGTAGCGTAATGAACTAAGCTACAACTGCATTTTGTTGTGCAACCCTGCGTTGCATTATGACAACAAATGATCCTCGAATGTTCTACTCTCACCTTCACTTTCTCAACTCTCCATTTATTTGGGACAAGCCCGCGATTTGGGGACGGAATGTGGCGGGGTGGGGGGACTGACCAGCGTAGAAAAAGATAACGCTCTTCTATTTTAAAAGGAAAATAAATGTACATATAACAGCATTGTTATGCATTTTACTCTGCCAATGAGCGACCCAATAACAACGGGTCAGGTTGCGACAAACTCTGGGAAAAGACTGAACTAAACGACAAATAAAACAAAACATGACAATCAGTCAATTAATATAAATATTTCCGTTATATACCAAAACAAAAAGCATCATATACTTCAAGAAATAAACAAAGTCTCTAAACTATCATTAACAAGTTTAACAAGGAAGACAGGGCAGATCAGAATGGAATGAAGCTTCACGCTAAAATATACTACAGTGCATTCAGACGCCTTCACTTATTCCACATTTTGTTACGTTACAGCCTTATTATATTATTTATATATTTTATCATCAATACAATACAATAGCCCATAATGACAAAGCGTAATAAAACTTTAAAACTAAAATATATTTACATAAGTATTCAGACCCTTTACTTTGTTGCGGCACCTTGGCAGCGATTACAGGCTCAAGTCTTCTTGGGTATGACGCTACAAGCTTGGCACACTTGTATTTGGGTAAATTCTCCCGTTCTTCTCTGCAGATCCTCTCAAGTTCCGTCAGGTTGGATGGGGAGCGTCAATTGACAGCTATTTTCAGGTACCTCCAGAGATGTTCGATCGGGTTCAAGTCCGGGCTCTGGCTGGGTCACTCAAGGACATTCACAGACTTGTCCTGAAGCCACTCCTTTGTTATCTTGGCTGTGTGCTTCGGGTCGTTGTCCTGTTGGAAGGTGAACCTCCGTCCCAATCTGAGGTCCTGAACGCTCTGGAGCAGGTTTTCAGCAAGTATCTCTCTGTACATTGCTGCATTCATCTTTCCTTTGATCCTGACTAGTCTCCCAGTTCCTGCCGCTGGAAGACACCCCACAGCATGATGCTGCCACCGCCATACTTCACTGTAGGGATGGTATTTGCCAGGTGATGAGCGGTGCCTAGTTTCCTCCAGACGTGACGCTTGGCATTCAGGCCAAAGAGTTCAATCTTGGTTTCATCAGACCAGAGAATGTTGTTTCTCATGGTCGGAGGCTACGGTTCTCTTCGGGACCTGCAATGCTGCAGAAATAGTTTTATACCGTTCCCCAGATCTGTCTCGACACAATCCTGTCTCAGACGTCTACGGACAATTCTTTCATCTTCATGGCTTGGTTTTTGCTCCGACATGCACTGTCAACTGTGGGACCTTATATAGACAGGTGTGTGCCTTTCCAAATCATGTCCAATCAATTGAATTTACCACAGGTGGACTCCAATCAAGTTGTAGAATGATGATCGATTGGAAACAGGATGCTCCTGAGCTCAATTTTGAGTGTCACAGCAAAGAATCTGAATACTTAATTACTTCGCCAAAAATTAAAATCACTTTGTCATTATGAGGTATTGTGTGTAGATTGATGATTAAAAAAATTAATTTAATCCCTTTTATTATAAGGCTGTAACGTAACAGAATGTGGAAAAAGTGAAGGGGTCTGAATACTTTCTGAATGCACTGTATATCAAAAAGAGGGAATTAAATAAAACGGTCTGTAATATAAGCCTGCTTTAAATAAAGGACTAGTACCCTCTGCAGTTGAGATAAATAGAGGGCCTGGCTACTATTTGAGAATTTACGGTATGTATGATTTGTAATTGAGCTCTGAGATGGTCTGCCTGGTTAACTGTTTTCACTCAGCGGCTTCCTTCTCATGACTTTTCAGGTGCACCTTCAGACCGGGTGCATATCTGTATCTTATACCACAAATATGGCAGCCATATGGCCTCTCTCCTGTATGTGTGGTCCTATGTGTAGTCATCTGCCCGCTTTGGCGAAAACGTTTACCGCAAATATCACACGGGTATGGTTTTTCTCCTGTGTGGTATCTCATGTGTACTTTGAGGTGACTGCTCGTGTTAAAGAGTTTGCCACACAGGCCGCATTGGTACGGTTTCTCTCCTGAATGACTTCTTTTATGAATTGTAAGGTAAGTGCTCTGACTGAATGCTTTTCCACAAATATCACAGTGATACGGTTTCTCCCCAGAATGGGTCCTCATATGAACAATCAGATGCACTTTTTGTGAAAATGTCTTGCCACATTCTTGACACACAAACTCTTTCATGCCTTTGTGTGTTTTTTCATGCAGCCGGAGCGAACGCATTTTGGCAAAAGTCTTGCCACAAATGCCACAAAAACATGTTTTGTTGTGACAACTTTTCAAATGAGCTACCAGCTCTTGTTTAGACTGGCATGTCTTCCCACATTCAGTGCAATCAGTTTTCTTCTCATGCGTTTTGATGTGCTTCATCAAAGAGCCAATGTACTGGAATCCCTTGCCACAGAAATGGCAAAAACGGCGTCCCTTTTCACTTTTAGCAGAACTTTTGTCATGGGGCAAAGCTGCTTGGTCCTCCTCATTAATGCCGCCACTTTGTCCTTGCAATATCTTTTCTTTCTGTTTAATTGTCTGTTCTCCTTTGCTGTTCACCCACTCCTCATCACTGTCATTGTTCTCACTCTGAGCTGCAGAGCAGTCTGAAGAAACTGGCTGCATTTCATATGATACTTGTGCCTCCAGCTGATCTTGCTCTCTTTTCACAATTTCAGAAGGAAAAGCCATCTCCTGTGTTTGACTGTCATCCCAAAGTTCCTCCTGCTCTTCTTTTATCTCTGGCATAATAAAGTCTGTCTGAACCAAACAGTTGTTAGAGTTATTATTGTCCAGATCTGCGCTTGTTTGAGAGGGTCCCGGGACCTGAGCACTCAAGCTGAAGTTAGACTCCTCTGGTGTTGAGGGTCGTGGGTTCTCCTGCAGCAGTGGGGCATCCCACCCGTCTCCACGTTCCACTGTGCTGCTGGTCAGTGAAGGCTCTGCAGCTGCAAAAGAGACAGGAGCAAAAGTTACCCAACAGCCTTTCCATTTCTAAAAACATACACATAATATCAAAAACTACAATTTGCTTTGACAGTTTCTGTAAAAGTGTTGCTCACAGTACTTTACAGCGAAGCAGTATTCAAATATTCCTACTGCTGCACCAGAGTTGAGTTTGTACAGTACTTGGTGAGTGGATTGTGTATGCGCGCGCATGCATGGAAGAGCAGGCAGCAATATGGTCTTTGTATCATCCGATCATTCAATTACTTTATTTAATCCGGGAACTAGAAAAGTTTGTTTTTTCCTGGGTTTTGTAGGCATTAAATAGGGAACACGGCTGCATGTTTTCATCTTGAAATGGGGAATCTAATAAACAAAGAAATCAACACAGAATTTTTCTATTTTGTTTTTGCTTGTACTGGTTCTCCGTTGTGCGCATGCACAGCCTGATCTGCAGTGAGCATCAATGCAAGTGCCATTCTTTCTGATGGCCTGCAGGGGGCAACTGCACTGGTTTCAAAGAAAAGTCCAATTGTATAAAAGTCTATGAGACAATGACCCTACTCCTCATTTGATTTAACAGCTCAGGAAACATTTTCCATGAGTTTATGATCTCAATCGCTAGTTTCAAGTCTTGTTCAATACAGCATGATGTTGATTTTGTAAATGATGGTCCCATTTAGATTAAAATATATGATAAAGCAGGGTATGCTTTTACGGTGTGGCTACCCTTGTGATAGACAAGTCGCTACACTGCGACCTGTCAGTCAGGATATGGCGCTGAGGGGACGCACCCTGTGAAGTTTAACCACAGCGGCGTAACATCAGCCCGTTTCGACCTCGGTGTCACTCAAAGGCACGTGGTTTTAGGTGTGAATAAATAAAAACCCGGAAAAACAATATAATGCATTGGACATTTGTTAATCCTGTTATTAAACATGTTGAACACAGCTTTGGACGGAGAGTACACTGACACAAAACACTACTAAACAACACATTTAACATGAGTCCCAAACCTGATTTCTTTCGCAAGTGTAGCTGGTGTAGCAGACTTCCAGCTTCCTCTTCAGATCTCACGTTACCAACGTCGGCTTCGTTGAAAGCTAATGTTATGGTTTTCTCCACCTCTCCAAGGATCTCCTCTGCAGCTGTGTACAGCCGCTGAAGGACAAACGACCTCAGCTGAAACATTGCGACGTCCATGTCTCCGGAGAGTTACGGCACACAAATATTAACGATAGTAACGTTAGCAAGAAGATAAACGCAGCTAACTTAGGTTCGTATAGCTTGTGATCCGCTAGCATCCACAATATGGCTTCCGGTTTGAATCGTTCAAAAATAAAAGCATCAATAAACGTACTTTCCAGCAAACAAACACATCGACCACAACAACATAAGGACACTGAAGGATGTATATCAGAAATAAAATTAATACAATTAATCTTGAATAAATAGACACTGAAATAAGCAAACACTGGGACTATAGTGTAATTATAAATACTGTACACATACATTCATAGCTAATATCCTGGACATTGGCATAGTTAGTTTAACCACACTGAATTGCAGCTTTGAAACTGAACATGCAAGAGAACCAATAAACAATATTGGTTACATACAGTTGTATTTAAACTTATAAAAACATCAAAACTCTTCCACTAGCCTGTAGTTTATTCTTTCTGCATCCTGTCTCTAAATGAATGCTTTAAACGGATACTGTAATGTTAACTGTTATGTTAAAGCCGCAAACATGAATTGTGAGAAGGAGTATGACAAGTAGACACAATTGAATAAATTGATTTATGTATTGGCAAATGTAATGATCATTTTATTATCATATTGTATATACATTACTTAATTAATAACAATCTAAAGCTCAACGTGAGTATTTAATTTATAATAGCATTTTATAACGCATACATTTATCAATTAATTGCAATCAAACTCTGTATAAATCCCTGATGAAGTGGCAGACTCATGGCATCTGAAGTTCTCTGGTTTTATTTTGAAGGCCAGACTCTCAAACCGGATGTCTTATTGTTGCCAGCAGAATGTTGCTGTGCTTGGATAACTTTTAACAAACACACCGACCGGTGAGCAGAGATAATGTCGCTTTGAAGCATCTTCGGTGGAGAGGTCTAGAAAGACCATTTTAAACCAGGTACCTTCTTAACTTTAGAAGGTATTAGCTATGTCATATGAATTATTAATGGTATATATATATATACATTATTATATTATTATTATTATTATTATTATTATTATTATTAAGTGGTGGAAGAAGTACTCAGATCTTTTAGTTCATTAAAAGTAGTAATACCACAGTGTAGCAAAACTCTGTTACAAGTAAAGGTCCTGCATTCAAAATGTAACTTATAAAAGTACAGAAGTATTAACATCAAATACGAACCAAAAGTCAAAGTAGTCAATATGCACAATGGCCCATTTTAGAATAGTGTATATTATAGGATTATAATTACTGATGCCTTGTCTTACAATATTTGCCTCTGAATTCTATGTCATGCTGTCAGTTGAAGCAGAAGAAGAGAAGTTTGTGTTCATAACATACTGTCCTTTCAAGCTTTGACTACTTGTGAGAGGACAGTGTATCCCTCTTTTATAGCCTGTCAGTGTCCTTCTCTATGCAAAGTGAACTTCCTCACAGTCTGCTATAAAGACTTGATATCATGCTGTCAGTTGTAGCAGAAGTAGAGAAGCTCCCATCAGATCACCTTCAACACCAACCATGTTCTCTGTGGCTCTGCTAGTGCTGCTGGCTGCTGGATCCTGTGAGTCTCACTGAGGCAGAGACACTGACAGTATGATCACAGCACACTGACTGTTCACTGTTATTACACTCATTTAATATTCAACATGTTTTCCTCCACAGGTGTGAAGTGTGAGCAGTTGACACAGCTGGCCTCTGTGACTGTGCAGCCAGGTCAACGTCTGACCATCAGCTGTCAGGTCTCTTATGCTCTGAGCAGCTACACAGCTTGGATCAGACAGCCTGCAGGGAAAGGACTGGAGTGGATTGGAAGCAACTGTGTTGGGTGCACTGCAATATACAAAGATTCACTGAAGAACAAGTTCAGTATCAGCTTCGACTCTTCCAGCAACACAGTGACTCTAAACCAGGGGTCGGGAACCTTTTTGGCTGGGAGAGCAATAAAAGCCAAATATTTTTTTAATGTATTTCTTTGAGAGCCATATATTTAATACATTTGAACTCAACTTTATGCGTCCATTTTATAAGAATAACACGTCTCCGAGTACTAATAGCGGTATCAGTGTTGCATTGAACAGGTGCTTTTTTATTAAATAAACTAAACGCTTACGTTATTTATCTCATTTATGTGCATGTTTCTGTGTTTACTGCACGGGTGGCAAACTCAAGGCAATTATGACCTATTTAACCTCTTATGTATGTTGTTGTTGGTGTTGTTTTTGTTGTTGTCCTGCATTGTAGCGCCTTGAGATTGCTTTTAGCTTTGAAAGGTGCTTTACAAATTCAATTTATTATTATTATTATTATTATTATTATTATTATTATATCCGGCCCGCGAGAAAATATCATATGTCTGTCATAACTGGCCCGCCGGTTTTATTTTATCGCGTCATCGAAAGAGCCATATATGGCTCACGAGCCATAGGTTCCCGACCCCTGCTCTAAACGGACAGAATGTGCAGCCTGAAGACTCTGCTGGGTATTACTGTGCCAGAGACACACAGTGGTGGAAGTTACCAGAGAAGCTTGACAAAAACCTTAAAGAATGTATATTTACAAAGACCAACAGGGGGCAGTAGGACCTTAAATATGACGTGATGCCACTACAAAAACTAAAAAACAGCAGATGATTTTCTGTTTTTTGACTTCCTGCTTGTGTCTCAGTTTTATTGAGACTGTTGAATGTTGTAATGTGTTTGTCTTTCTCTTTGTTATATGACTTGTGAAGAATAAAATATGAATTTTATAAGTAGTTAAATTAAAAGGTAGTAAATATATAAAAGTGGTTGAGTAGTGGCCGGTAATTTACAAAAATAAATTATAAAAACTGAATGATAATGCATGAACTGTGATAATTGCACAACAGTGGTAGAATAGTGTGTTCTTGGTGTGGTGGTCTACCAGGGGCCGTGGTGATGGTACAGTCTGACCGCTGCAGGGAGAAAGGACCTACAGTATCTCTCCGTGAGACACCGCAGGGTGAAGCAGCCTGTCACTGAAGGAGCTGCAGAGTGCAGGACAAAGTGTCCTGGAGGGGGGGGACATGTTGTCCAATAGAGAGGACAGCTTTGGCCATCATTCTCCTGTCTCCCACCACCTCCACAGTGTCCAGAGGGCTCCCCAGGACAGAGCTAGCCTTCTTCACCAGTCTGTTCAGTCTCTTCCTGTCAGCAGACCACTCCATAGAAAATAGTTGATGCCACCACAGAGTCAAAGAAGGTCTTAAGGAGCCCCTCCTGCACATGTGGTGTTAGTAAGTTGGCTAATTACACATTTGTGTGATCAAAATGACGTAAAGTTCACCAGATGTCATTTCTCGGGCCTCTGTGTGCTCCCACTACATAGGTTACATATCTTAACATATTAATGTGGAAGACACACAGATTTACATAACAATGTCACCATGTGACCTCGGTAATATCAGTAATAATAACATCAGGTTAAAAAAAGTTATTATTATAAGAGATGCAATGAGAAGATTCTTTAAAGACAGAAACGGTAATAGCAGCAATGAAAATATGGTCAGTAAAGAGAAAGCCATAATATATAAATAAGATTTAAGGAGAGACTGAGAAGACGACATTGTTCAATCTCTCCTCTGAATTCCACAAGTGATGGAGAAATAAAGCAAAGTTAGCAGGTGTGATCTGGGTCACTCATTCTTGTGAGGAGGAGTCAATGCAAAACTCAGAGATCTTCCACCTCTACTTATGTGACTGCAGAGAGGAGGACAGAGAACAGTGGACACACAGTTCAACATGATGGACTACAGGACAGGACTGCTGCTTCTAACTTTCTGCTGGGCAGGTGAAGACTTTCACTGATGATGATTTGACGTATTTTCATTTGTGCTACCAATGTAACGTGTGACACGTATATTTTTATTTTGACAGGTGTTGATGGTCAGACTCTGACAGAATCTGAACCAGCAGTTAAAAGTCCTGGAGAATCTCACAGATTAACATGTACAACATCTGGATTCACATTTAGTAGCTACTGGATGCACTGGATCAGACAGGCTCCTGGAGAAGGACTGGAGTGGATCTCTGCTATCAGTAGTGGTGGTGGTGGCAGCACTTACTACTCTCAGTCAGTTCAGGGCCGGTTTACCATCTCCAGAGACAACAGCAGACAGCAGCTGTATCTGCAGATGAGCAGTCTGAAGACTGAAGACTCTGCTGTGTATTACTGTGCCAGAGACACACAGTGACACACACCATCAGTAGAGCTGAACAAAAACCCCTCAGTGCCTGAACACTTGTAACATGAAGCCACCAGAGGAGGAGCCCTCAGACCACTAATGACTCCAACACCAGCTCACTGTAACTTCAGAGTTTTTAATGGAAGGACTGTTTCCCTGTTTACTGTAACAATCACTGATATATAATTATATGTATGTATAACCTTTCACCCTTTGAAGGGATGGAATACACTCAGCAAACATCCTGGTTTTTAAAAGCCAGTGATATATGTAGAGTAGAAACGAACCCTCAAAAAGTTATTTTTAGGTAAGAAGAAATACATCTGAATCGTAAAGGCATTAGTAACTGAATCAGTTTTATATATTTAAAATACAAACCATATACTTAGTAAATCCTACTACAATTATGTACTAATAAAACCTATTACAGAACACACTCTTATTACACCCCATAATAAAACACATACTAATAAAATCTATAAGTTTTCATCAAAGCTAAAACATTGATTCTTCTTTGCATTTTCTCACATATTTTAGTTTCTGAACAGCTGTTTTCCTCTAGAGGTTCAACGTTTCCAAATATGTCTTCAAACACTGAAACCATTAAAAGTATCTTATTATTACTTACATTTTCATCCCACATGATCCTGGCTGCAGTAATTAATACAGTAACACGCAAATAAATGAATGAATAAATGCAGTAATTCATTAATATGTCACTTCAATACTTTAAGGCATTAATAGTTAAAATATTGAAAACAAAGTTTGAAGTTCTTTAATTTCTGTAAATGTAGAGACATTTTCTAAACATTACAATTAGGTGTGTATAGAATTAAAATGTCAAATGAGCACAATCTTCCATTTGCTCCCGTTAGACCCACATTGATGCTTCATGTTTGATTCTATGCAAAGTCAGTGACCTTCCTTGTTCCTCAGCTATAAAAACATCACACCAGGCTGTCAGTGGAGTTCACAGCACATCACTTTCAACATGTTCTCTGTAGCTCTGCTGCTGCTGTTGGCAGCTGGATGTGAGTCTCTCTGCATTCGTCAAAAGCTTTTCTTTTACTGTATAACTTGACCGTTTGTGACAAAACATTTTCTTTCCTTTATTTTTTAAACAGGTGTGAAGTGTGAACAGTTGACACAGCCGGCCTCTGTGACTGTGCAGCCAGGTCAACGTCTGACCATCAGCTGTCAGGTCTCTTATGCTCTGAGCAGCTACTACACAGCTTGGATCAGACAGCCTGCAGGGAAAGGACTGGAGTGGATTGGATTGAAATACACTGGAGCTTCATACTACAAAGATTCACTGAAGAACAAGTTCAGTATCGACTTGGATACTTCCAGCAAGACAGTGACTCTAAACGGACAGAATGTGCAGCCTGAAGACTCTGCTGTGTATTACTGTGCCAGAGACACACAGTGACACACACCATCAGTAGAGCTGAACAAAAACCCCTCAGTGCCTGAACACTTGTAACATGAAGCCACCAGAGGAGGAGCCCTCAGACCACTAATGACTCCAACACCAGCTCACTGTAACTTCAGAGTTTTTAATGGAAGGACTGTTTCCCTGTTTACTGTAACAATCACTGATATATAATTATATGTATGTATAACCTTTCACCCTTTGAAGGGATGGAATACACTCAGCAAACATCCTGGTTTTTAAAAGCCAGTGATATATGTAGAGTAGAAACGAACCCTCAAAAAGTTATTTTTAGGTAAGAAGAAATACATCTGAATGGTAAAGGCATTAGTAACTGAATCAGTGGTGTTCATGAGTCAAACTACAGAAAAGTTTGTTTTCATTTACAATCTAAAGTGTGTTTGTCAGAGATTCAAGTTACACCTTCTCTTTGTGTGAATAAAGAACCACAACTGAACTTTTCATCTTGATTTTAAATGATTTAAATAAACCTGTCAGCTGATTTACCATCAATCAGTATGTAAATTGGCTTCCTTGTTGTTAATGTTGCTCATGTGAACATTAATACACACCGCACTCTGACGAGTTGATGGAAAATAATGTTTGCAGAGTTCATTGATTGTATAGAGACAATATTTGTATACTGATTACAGAGGAAGAGTTGAGTATTTTAATGTTTCTATGTAGATTTCATTTCAATTCTATATTATACATTATATATTTTATATAATGTATTTTTTATTTTATTGAAATGTTTTCTGTTTTGTTTTTATTATTATTTTCCATCATTCCAGAAATTAGTTGCCAGCACTTTAATATTGTACAGTGTCCTCTGCTGTCGTAGAGATACTCTACTTATGGACATGTGTGTCACATGCTCCCTTTCTAAACCTGTGAGGCAGGTTTATGCAAACTCTTCCTCTCTTATAAACACACCATCAGCATCTTGTTGCAGAACACCAGGACAGTTTGATATATTTCTGAAACTCTCAGATCAGAAAGCACTGAACAGTGTTTCTCACACAATGGGAAAGACAATTATCTGGAGTTTATTATTTGTAGTTACTTTTCATGGTGAGAAAACCTAATTCTGATTTTCTTCTACTTTAAATGTTCGACCTGGTATTTACAAGTTTGTTGGATGATGAGCAACATTTCTTTACTTACAGGAGTTTGGAGTGAGATCAAACTGGACCAGTCTCCCTCCGAGGTGAAAAGACCTGGAGAGACAGTGAAGATGTCATGTATCATATCTGGTTTCAGCATGACAAGCTATTATATTAGCTGGATACGTCAGAGGCCAGGGAAAGCTCTGGAGTGGGTTGGAAGGATGAACGCAGGTACAAACTCTGCTAACTATGGCAGCTCCTTTCAAAGCCGTTTCATCATGACCGAAGATGTGCCCAGCAGCACTCAGTACCTCGAGGTCAACAGCCTGACAGCAGAAGATGCTGCTGTTTATTATTGTGCTCGAGACTCACAGTGACTGAAGACAGTGGAGCAGCTGCACAAAAACCTCCACAACAAACAGCAATGTGATCTTAATGACATCTGCGTTTTCTCAACACCTGCAAAAGCACTTTAATGAATCCACATTAGATTTCTGTGTATTTCACAGTAAGAGACAGATAGTTCCTACTAATATCAAAGCATGATTTTATCTTATATTACCCGTCATATTCAAAAGTACAAACCATAAATGACATGAAATCAGTTTGAAAAGAGAAACAAGCTGAACAACATTTGATCAGACAGCAGGCTTGGCTGGATGAAATGCGCACAATCCAAATGATATCAAAACATTGGTTGATGGTATAACGTGGTGAAACGATGATAAAGCAAGTTTCAGAAATGCTAGTAGATATTGGTGATCAGAATAAAACTGTAGATTATTTATATTATAGTGAATGTTGTCATGGTCTGCACATTATGATCAAAGAGACTAATGAGAAACACTTGATCCCAAGATGAATTATGATTTAACACTTTGAATACATGTTGTATGTTAATGTGTCAAACGTCTGAACTAAGATGATCATTTGAGTATTATTAGAATAAATGTGGTTGTGGTCTTAATACTTGTAGATAATCTACACACATTTAAAAACACCAGACAAACATCAAAACAGCTGACTTTGAAGGTTGATCTTTAGACATTACTTCCCCATTTGTATGAACTATTTCCAGACCTGTTGTATCCTTCCAATGAGGAGGAGTTAATGCAAATCTCAGAGATCTTCCACCTCTACTTATGTGACTGCAGAGAGGAGGACAGAGAACAGTGGACACACAGTTCAACATGATGGACTACAGGACAGGACTGCTGCTTCTAACTTTCTGCTGGGCAGGTGAAGACTTTCACTGATGATGATTTGACATATTTTCATTTGTGCTACCAATGTAACGTGTGACACGTATATTTTTATTTTGACAGGTGTTGATGGTCAGACTCTGACAGAATCTGAACCAGCAGTTAAAAGGCCTGGAGAATCTCACAGATTGACATGTACAACATCTGGATTCACATTAAGCAGCTACCATATGAACTGGATCAGACAGGCTCCTGGAAAAGGACTGGAGTGGATTGCTTTTATATACACAGGCAGTTCTTATATCTATTACTCCCAGTCAGTCCAGGGTAGATTCACCATCTCCAGAGACGACTCCAGCAGTAAAGTCTATCTGCAGATGAACAGTCTGAAGACCGAGGACACAGCAGTGTATTACTGTGCTAGAGACACACAGTGAGAGACAGTGACAGGAGACTCATACAAAAACTACTTCCTGTATTTAACACCACCACTGAGAACATTAACTTGTCTCAGTTTCTCATTTATTTGATATACTGATTGTTCCTAAAATGTTTTTAACTTAATTTAACATCAACTCTTTTTTTTAAATCTCTATAAAATATTTTGAATTAGCTATTCATTGTATTTATTTCCACAACTAACACTGATCTATACTTGCATATGTTGTTAAACATTAAACTATTCAAGTATTGAAAAACAAATCACTAGAAGTTGAATCTCTCCTCTGAATTTAGTTTGTGTAAAAATCATTTTTTGGTCTAATAATATTATGCATAACAACCAGCAGTTAAAAGGCCTTGAGCATCTCACAGATTAACATGTACAACATCTGGATTCACATTTAGTGACAAGTGACCTGCATCAGACAGGCTCCTGGAGAAGGACTGGAGTGGGACTCTTATATTGATGAAGGTGGTGGCACCACTTACTACTCTCAGTCAGTTCAGGACCGGTTTACCATCTCCAGAGACAACAGCAGACAGCAGCTGTATCTGCAGATGAGCAGTCTGAAGACTGAAGATTCTGCTGTTTATTATTGTGCTCGACACTCACAGTGACTGGAGCTGGTTGAGCAGCTGCACAAAATCCTGAAGCTCTCATCATTACTGTGCTGGTACATAACAACAGTCTCACATGAGTTCGTTTGCACCCCATATAAAAAACTTCACCCGGACTGCCTTCTTCCATATCCGCAACATTTCCAGACTCCGCCCATCCCTGTCACAATCCAGCACTGAAATCCTGGTTCATGCATTTGTCACATCCCAGATTGACTACTGTAATGCTATCCTCTCTGGCCTACCCACAAAACTACTCAACAGACTCCAAATCATTCAAAACTCGGCTGCATGGATCATTACCCGCACCAAATCTGACCACATCACCCCCATCCTCATCCAACTTCACTGGCTCCCTGTTCAGCACCGGATTGATTACAAAAACCTTCTGCTTACATACAAAGCCCTCAACAACCTCGCCCCCACCTATCTCTCAAACCTCCTCCAGGAATACTCCCGCTCCCCGTGCTCATCCTCAGCCGGACTCCTGACTGTCCCCACTTCCCGCCTCAGCACCATGGGAGCCAGTCAGTCACAAATACGTCTCTATATGTTTGATTGTCACAAGTGAGGAACTTTTATTGAATGTTGAAAGTAGCTACCGTTCCTGTTTAGAACCTCTAGAGGGCAGACAAGAGCTTTAACACGTATAGGACTGCTGCTGTTAACTATCTGCTGGGCAGATGAAGAGTTTCACTGATCTGTATTCAACATGTTTATTAATTTGATACCACTTAAATGAATGTTGAATTCCTTTTTATATTTGAACAGCTGTTGATGGTCAGAATCTGAACCAGTGATTAAAAGGTCTGGAGAATCTCACAGATTGATCTGTACAACATCTGGATTCACATTCAGCAGCGACGAGTAATTACACAAGAAGATTACACCGAACACTTTGTGAGACAAGAGAAATATTTCTAAACAGAGATAAGAAAGTGGAAATCATGTTACTAAATAGGCATCTTGCTTATTCAAGAACAAAGCTTCATTAAAACGCCTCCTCAGATGAATAATAAACAGCATTTGTGTATTTAAACGGTTCTGCTATTTGTCCAACCAGAGATTCACAAGTCTTTTTACTTCTTTAGTTTGCAGCAATTCATTTTTTTTGCATATCGTCAAACAGGTTTCAGTTCCTAAGTAGTTAACTTCCTCTCAAGCCTCCAAGTTTCTCTGTGGCTACACACTGTCACAATTTGAATACTGAAACCTTCAAAAGTATTTATTTTCATATTTATTTATATTATCTTGCTTTCACTTCACTCGTGTTTGTAGTAACAAAATAAAGAAAGTAACAAAAGCATATAAATTAATAAACAATGAATCTTAGAATTATAATCAGACGTATCTTTTGACGATTATTTTTATTTCTGAATTAAACTGTTTTAAATTTTAACAATCACTAAAAGAAAACAAACAGAAGTTAATCCATTATGCAACTTATTTAAATCATGTTTTCAAAGAAATAATCAGCTCCATCCTTTCGCTGAAATAGAATAATAAAAATAAAATAATTTACTCAGCAGTTCTTTGTAGTCATGCAGGTACAGATGTCTTAAATCTCTATTTGCTGTTGTTTAAATGATGTTTTATTGTGTGTTCTGCTGTGTTCATGGCCTTGCATGTGACTTTATAAGCAGAATGGGAAGTAGGAGGAGCTTACTGTAAACATAATTCCCACAGGGATCCAGTTTACTTCATATTTAAGATTCAAGCATTTGAAACATCAGCACAGTGTGAACATGGCTTACAGAAAGCGAACACTGTTGGTGGTTGCTCTGTTTGTTTCGTCGGGTGCTGAAGGTCAGACCATAACAGAGTCTAAACCTGCAGTTAGAAAACCTGGAGAATCCCACAGACTCACCTGCACAACATCTGGATTCTCATTAAGCAGCTACCCTATGAACTGGATCAGACAGGCTCCTGGAAAAAGACTGGAGTGGATTGCTTTAAGACACACATCTAGTTCTCCTATCTATTACTCCCAGTCAGTCCAGGGTAGATTCACCATCTCCAGAGACGACTGAGAACATTAAATATAGTCTTTAGTACATTTATTGCAATGCTGATATAAAGTGTTTTCATTATCCACCATTAAAATGTCCACAAATATAACATACATCCCAAGGACATTAAGATCAAATGCTCGACTAACACTCATCAAATGGATCAAAATAAATACATAAATAAAACAATTTACAGCAAAAATAGAAATACATGATTTGAATTTACTGTCATTAATAAACTATTCAAATATACATTTCAGGTATGTTGTTTTGTTTTGAAATGAATATTTAATATGAAATCAGGACTTTGACAAAGACCCAGTGCAACACTAATCAAAGAGGACATTGAAAAAGATCCAGATGTTAATTACACAACAGATGTTTTTGCAATAATAAATCCTAATAAAATGAATAAGTTGATTCCAGACTCTGAACTGAAGCACAACAGCTGATCTTAAGACACTTAGGCGTTCTGTAAGTCTGTAGATGGGTGCTACACGAGAATGCTGCGTGTGGTACTTGGCATCAACAAGGATGAGCATGTCACCAACATGGACTTGTATGGGGGGGCGTTAAGGGTGGGTGAAAAAAACAGCGGTCAGGAGAATGAGGCTGGCAGGTCACTGCCAGAGACACCAAGAGCTGCCAGCCATCAAACTTGTGCTGTGGGAGCCAACACACGGGCACCGATCACGAGGGCGTAATGCAATAACATACGTGGATGTACTCAGGAAAGATGCGGGAGCAGAAAATACTGGCGAGCTAGCCAGATGCATGGAGGATCGGGATGACTGGAAGCACCGGTGGAGGGCCCGTCTGAGGACGACCTAGTAGTAGTAGTAGTAGTAGTAGTAGTAGTAGTAGTAGTAGTAGTAGTAGTAGTAGTAGTATTCTGTAATTATATTAGTAATACTAACAGGTTCCAAAATGGACCTTAAATATGACAGCAGTGAGAGCAGAATGACAATGCCACTAATGCCACTAATGCCACTAATGTCACTAATGCCACTAATAATGAATAATAATCAGAATAAGAAATCCTTTATTAGTCCCACAAAGGGGACATTTACATTGTTACAGCAAAGATCAGAAAGTAAAATAAAACATAATAATAATATAAGTACACATGTATGTTAAAATAAGTAGCAGAATTAAAAGGTAGTAAATATATAAAAGTGGTTCAGTAGTGGCCGGTAATTTACAATAATAAATTATAAAAGATTAATATTGCACATGGCAGTGATAATTCGACAACAGTGGTAGAATAGTGTGTTCTTGGTGTGGTGGTCTACCAGGGGCCGTGGTGATGGTACAGTCTGACCGCTGCAGGGAGAAAGGACCTACAGTATCTCTCCGTGAGACACCGCGGGTGAAGCAGCCTGTCACTGAAGGAGCTGCAGAGTGCGGACATAGTGTCCTGGAGGGGGGGGGGACATGTTGTCCAATAGAGAGGACAGCTTTGGCCATCATTCTCCTGTCTCCCACCACCTCCACAGTGTCCAGAGGGCTCCCCAGGATAGAGCTAGCCTTCTTCACCAGTCTGTTCAGTCTCTTCCTGTCAGCAGACCACTCCATAGAAAATAGTTGATGCCACCACAGAGTCAAAGAAGGTCTTAAGGAGCCCCTCCTGCACATGTGGTGTTAGTAAGTTGGCTAATTACACATTTGTGTGATCAAAATGACGTAAAGTTCACCAGATGTCATTTCTCGGGCCTCTGTGTGCTCCCACTACATAGTTTACATATCTTAACATATTAATGTGGAAGACACGCAGATTTACATAACAATGTCACCATGTGACCTCGGTAATATCAGTAATAATAATATGAGGAGAAAAAAGAAACCAAAGTTATAAGAGATGCAATGAGAAGATTCTTTAAAGACAGAAACGGTAATAGCAGCAATGAAAATATGGTCAGTAAAGAGAAAGCCATAATATATAAATAAGATTTAAGGAGAGACTGAGAAGACGACATTGTTCAATCTCTCCTCTGAATTCCACAAGTGATGGAGAAATAAAGCAAAGTTAGCAGGTGTGATCTGCGTCACTCCTTCTTGTGAGGAGGAGTTAATGCAAAACTCAGAGATCTTTCACCTCTACTTATGTGACTGCAGAGAGGAGGACAGAGAACAGTGGACACACAGTTCAACATGATGGACTACAGGACAGGACTGCTGCTTCTAACTTTCTGCTGGGCAGGTGAAGAGTTTCACTGATGATGATTTGACATATTTTTATTTGTGCTACCAATGTAACGTGTGACACGCATATTTTTATTTTGACAGGTGTTGATGGTCAGACTCTGACAGAATCTGAACCAGCAGTTAAAAGGCCTGGAGACGCTCACAGATTAACATGTACAACATCTGGATTCACATTTAGTAGCTCCTGGATGGCCTGGATCAGACAGGCTCCTGGAAAAGGACTGGAGTGGGTTGCGAGCATTGAATATGACAGTGACAGAATCTACTACTCTCAGTCAGTTCAGGGCCGGTTTACCATCTCCAGAGACAACAGCAGACAGCAGCTGTATCTGCAGATGAGCAGTCTGAAGACTGAAGACTCTGCTGTGTATTACTGTGCCAGAGACACACAGTGACACACACCATCAGTAGAGCTGAACAAAAACCCCTCAGTGCCTGAACACTTGTAACATGAAGCCACCAGAGGAGGAGCCCTCAGACCACTAATGACTCCAACACCAGCTCACTGTAACTTCAGAGTTTTTAATGGAAGGACTGTTTCCCTGTTTACTGTAACAATCACTGATATATAATTATATGTATGTATAACCTTTCACCCTTTGAAGGGATGGAATACACTCAGCAAACATCCTGGTTTTTAAAAGCCAGTGATATATGTAGAGTAGAAACGAACCCTCAAAAAGTTATTTTTAGGTAAGAAGAAATACATCTGAATCGTAAAGGCATTAGTAACTGAATCAGTGGTGTTCATGAGTCAAACTACAGAACAGTTTGTTTTCATTTACAATCTAAAGTGTGTTTGTCAGAGATTCAAGTTACACCTTCTCTTTGTGTGAATAAAGAACCACAACTGAACTTTTCATCTTGATTTTAAATGATTTAAATAAACCTGTCAGCTGATTTACCATCAATCAGTATGTAAATTGGCTTCCTTGTTGTTAATGTTGCTCATGTGAACATTAATACACACCGCACTCTGACGAGTTGATGCAAAATAATGTTTGCAGAGTTCATTGATTGTATAGAGGCAATATTTGTATACTGATTACAGATGAAGAGTTGAGTATTTTAATGTTTCTATGTAGATTTCATTTCAATTCTATATTATTCATTATATATTTTAAATAATATTTTTTTTATTTCATTTAATTGTTTTCTGTTTTGTTTTTATTATTATTTTCCATCATTCCAGAAATTAGTTGCCAACACTTTAATATTGTACAGTTTCCTCTGCTGTTGTAGAGATACTCTACTTATGGACATGTGTGTCACATGCTCCCTTTCTAAACCTGTGAGGCAGGTTTATGCAAACTCTTCCTCTCTTATAAACACACCATCAGCATCTTGTTGCAGAACACCAGGACAGTTTGATATATTTCTGAAACTCTCAGATCAGAAAGCACTGAACAGTGTTTCTCACACAATGGGAAAGACAATTATCTGGAGTTTATTATTTGTAGTTACTTTTCATGGTGAGAAAACCTAATTCTGATTTTCTTCTACTTTAAATGTTCGACCTGGTATTTACAAGTTTGTTGGATGATGAGCAACATTTCTTTACTTACAGGAGTTTGGAGTGAGATCAAACTGGACCAGTCTCCCTCCGAGGTGAAAAGACCTGGAGAGACAGTGAAGATGTCATGTATCATATCTGGTTTCAGCATGACAAGCGCTTTTATTAGCTGGATACGTCAGAGGCCAGGGAAAGCTCTGGAGTGGGTTGGAAGGATGAACGCAGGTTCAAACTCTGCTATCTATGGCAGCTCCTTTCAAAGCCGTTTCATCATGACCGAAGATGTGCCCAGCAGCACTCAGTACCTCGAGGTCAACAGCCTGACAGCAGAAGATGCTGCTGTTTATTATTGTGCTCGAGACTCACAGTGACTGAAGACAGTGGAGCAGCTGCACAAAAACCTCCACAACAAACAGCAATGTGATCTTAATGACATCTGCGTTTTCTCAACATCTGCAAAAGCACTTTAATGAATCCACATTAGATTTCTGTGTATTTCACAGTAAGAGACAGATAGTTCCTACTAATATCAAAGCATGATTTTACCTTATATTACCCGTCATATTCAAAAGTACAAACCATAAATGACATGAAATCAGTTTGAAAAGAGAAACAAGCTGAACAACATTTGATCAGACAGCAGGCTTGGCTGGATGAAATGTGCTCAATCCAAATGATATCAAAACATTGGTTGATGGTATAACGTGGTGAAACGATGATAAAGCAAGTTTCAGAAATGCTAGTAGATATTGGTGATCAGACTAAAACTGTAGATTATTTATATTATAGTGAATGTTGTCATGGTCTGCACATTATGATCAAAGAGACTAATGAGAAACACTTGATCCCAAGATGAATTATGATGTAACACTTTGAATACATGTTGTATGTTAATGTGTCAAACGTCTGAACTAAGATGATCATTTGAGTATTATTAGAATAAATGTGGTTGTGGTGTTAATACTTGTAGATATTCTACACACATTTAAAAACACCAGACAAACATCAAAACACCTGACTTTTTTGAAGGTTGATCTTTAGACATTACTTCCCCATTTGTATGAACTATTTCCAGACCTGTTGTATCCTTCCAATGAGGAGGAGTTAATGCAAATCTCAGAGATCTTCCACCTCTACTTATGTGACTGCAGAGAGGAGGACAGAGAACAGTGGACACACAGTTCAACATGATGGACTACAGGACAGGACTGCTGCTTCTAACTTTCTGCTGGGCAGGTGAAGACTTTCACTGATGATGATTTGACATATTTTAATTTGTGCTACCAATGTAACGTGTGACACGTATATTTTTATTTTGACAGGTGTTGATGGTCAGACTCTGACAGAATCTGAACCAGCAGTTAAAAGGCCTGGAGACGCTCACAGATTAACATGTACAACATCTGGATTCACATTAAGCAGCTACCATATGAACTGGATCAGACAGGCTCCTGGAAAAGGACTGGAGTGGATTGCTTTTATATACACAGGCAGTTCTTATATCTATTACTCCCAGTCAGTCCAGGGTAGATTCACCATCTCCAGAGACGACTCCAGCAGTAAAGTCTATCTGCAGATGAACAGTCTGAAGACCGAGGACACAGCAGTGTATTACTGTGCTAGAGACACACAGTGAGAGACAGTGACAGGAGACTCATACAAAAACTACTTCCTGTATTTAACACCACCACTGAGAACATTAACTTGTCTCAGTTTCTCATTTCTTTGATATACTGATTGTTCCTAAAATGTTTTTAACTGAATTTAACATCAACTCTTTTTTTAAAATCTCTATAAAATACTTTGAATTAGCTATTCATTGTATTTATTTCCACAAATAACACTGATCTATACTTGCATATGTTGTTAAACATTAAACTATTCAAGTATTGAAAAACAAATCACTAGAAGTTGAATCTCTCCTCTGAATTTAGTTTGTGTAAAAATAATTTTTTGGTCTAATAATATTATGCATAACAACCAGCAGTTAAAAGGCCTTGAGCATCTCACAGATTAACATGTACAACATCTGGATTCACATTTAGTGACAAGTGACCTGCATCAGACAGGCTCCTGGAGAAGGACTGGAGTGGGTCTCTTATATTGATGAAGGTGGTGGCACCACTTACTACTCTCAGTCAGTTCAGGGCCGGTTTACCATCTCCAGAGACAACAGCAGACAGCAGCTGTATCTGCAGATGAGCAGTCTGAAGACTGAAGATTCTGCTGTTTATTATTGTGCTCGAGACTCACAGTGACTGGAGCTGGTTGAGCAGCTGTACAAAATCCTACAGTAAACATATTTTGGGCTGGGAGAGCCCAAGCATGAATTTTCATTGTTGTAGTATTTATATTATATTTAAAAAATATATTTTATATCTTATAACTTTTTAGATGTTTACATTACAAGCATATCTTAGTAATACATTACCCTTTGTTCCTGCACTATACAAAGTCCTGAAAACTGTTCCTGAGAAATATTATTACTAAAGTTTAAAAACAAAAAACACAATAAAGATCACTTGTTCATAAAAGCGTCAAAGACAGCAGAACAATATGGCTGCTGAAATGAAACCTCCACAAATACTATACATTTCTACACAATTAAGAGACAATATTGTCCGTGGATGAAGTGCAATTTAAGAGGGTCAGTAATATGAGAGTGAAGAACAATGTTTCAGTTTGTTTTCTAGAATCACTAGAGGGCAGTCAGTGTCGAGTGTCTCTCTCCTCTGTTGCTACAAGTAGACACTCATCTGTGTTCTCATTGATCTTTACTGACCGACACTTGAACCCTTGAAAGAGATTCATATTGTTCTATAATTCAATCAATGGGTAAATAACACATGTTCACTCTCTCATCATGTACTGAAGTTTCATTCAAATCATTTCTGGGAGGAGCCAGCAGTGATCTACAAAGTGGAGTGATGACAGCATCTATCTTTATTGTTTACAAACAGCGTGAATGACCTTAAATCATACTGTTTATGGAGATAAATACTTTATATATAATGTTTTTGTTAATTTTTAAGATAGAAAAATAATATAATAATCAAAGAATGACTATTGTGTTTTAACTGCAGAGAAATGTTTAGAAAAGATGTGGAGAGAATAAAGTTTTCTGTATGTGAATACAAAGAAAATGTATCTACATCTCTCCATGGGCGGAAATAAAACTGTGTCTTTATTAGTTACAATATTTAATGTTTTTGTCACATGTCTATTGTCTTTGGATATGATAAAAATAGTGTTACAGAAAAAATAATACAAATATTCTATATTTGATTAAGGCTGCTTTTTTTATGAAGATAAACTGTGTTGACTAAAACTAAAAGTAGTTTATGAAAGCATAAACTATAAGTTTTATAAATATGTCTTCAAACACTGAAACCATTAAAAGTATCTTATTATTACTTACATTTTCATACCACATGATCCTGGCTGCAGTAATTAATACAGTAACACGCAAATAAATGAATGAATAAATGCAGTAATTCATTAATATGTCACTTCAATACTTTAAGGCATTAATAGTTAAAATATTGAAAACAAAGTTTGAAGTTCTTTCATTTCAGTAAATGTAGAGACATTTTCTAAACATTACAATTAGGTGTGTTATAGAATTAAAATGTCAAATGAGCACAATCTTCCATTTGCTCCCGTTAGACCCACATTGATGCTTCATGTTTGATTCTATGCAAAGTCAGTGACCTTCCTTGTTCCTCAGCTATAAAAACATCACACCAGGCTGTCAGTGGAGTTCACAGCACATCACTTTCAACATGTTCTCTGTAGCTCTGCTGCTGCTGTTGGCAGCTGGATGTGAGTCTCTCTGCATTCGTCAAAAGCTTTTCTTTTACTGTATAACTTGACCGTTTGTGACAAAACATTTTCTTTCCTTTATTTTTAAACAGGTGTGAAGTGTGAACAGTTGACACAGCCGGCCTCTGTGACTGTGCAGCCAGGTCAACGTCTGACCATCAGCTGTCAGGTCTCTTATGCTCTGAGCAGGTACTACACAGCTTGGATCAGACAGCCTGCAGGGAAAGGACTGGAGTGGATTGGAATTGAAATACACTGGAGATTCATACTACAAAGATTCACTGAAGAACAAGTTCAGTATCGACTTGGACACTTCCAGCAAGACAGTGACTCTAAACGGACAGAATGTGCAGCCTGAAGACTCTGCTGTGTATTACTGTGCCAGAGACACACAGTGACACACACCATCAGTAGAGCTGAACAAAAACCCCTCAGTGCCTGAACACTTGTAACATGAAGCCACCAGAGGAGGAGCCCTCAGACCACTAATGACTCCAACACCAGCTCACTGTAACTTCAGAGTTTTTAATGGAAGGACTGTTTCCCTGTTTACTGTAACAATCACTGATATATAATTATATGTATGTATAACCTTTCACCCTTTGAAGGGATGGAATACACTCAGCAAACATCCTGGTTTTTAAAAGCCAGTGATATATGTAGAGTAGAAACGAACCCTCAAAAAGTTATTTTTAGGTAAGAAGAAATACATCTGAATGGTAAAGGCATTAGTAACTGAATCAGTGGTGTTCATGAGTCAAACTACAGAAAAGTTTCTTTTCATTTACAATCTAAAGTGTGTTTGTCAGAGATTCAAGTTACACCTTCTCTTTGTGTGAATAAAGAACCACAACTGAACTTTTCATCTTGATTTTAAATGATTTAAATAAACCTGTCACCTGATTTACCATCAATCAGTATGTAAATTGGCTTCCTTGTTGTTAATGTTGCTCATGTGAACATTAATACACACCGCACTCTGACGAGTTGATGCAAAATAATGTTTGTAGAGTTCATTGATTGTATAGAGACAATATTTGTATACTGATTACAGAGGAAGAGTTGAGTATTTTAATGTTTCTATGTAGATTTCATTTCAATTCTATATTATTCATTATATATTTTAAATAATATTTTTTTTATTTCATTTAATTGTTTTCTGTTTTGTTTTTATTATTATTTTCCATCATTCCAGAAATTAGTTGCCAACACTTTAATATTGTACAGTTTCCTCTGCTGTTGTAGAGATACTCTACTTATGGACATGTGTGTCACATGCTCCCTTTCTAAACCTGTGAGGCAGGTTTATGCAAACTCTTCCTCTCTTATAAACACACCATCAGCATCTTGTTGCAGAACACCAGGACAGTTTGATATATTTCTGAAACTCTCAGATCAGGAATCACTGAACAGTGTTTCTCACACAATGGGAAAGACAATTATCTGGAGTTTATTATTTGTAGTTACTTTTCATGGTGAGAAAACCTAATTCTGATTTTCTTCTATTTTAAATGTTCGACCTGGTATTTACAAGTTTGTTGGATGATGAGCAACATTTCTTTACTTACAGGAGTTTGGAGTGAGATCAAACTGGACCAGTCTCCCTCCGAGGTGAAAAGACCTGGAGAGACAGTGAAGATGTCATGTATCATATCTGGTTTCAGCATGACAAGCGCTTTTATTCACTGGATACGTCAGAGGCCAGGGAAAGCTCTGGAGTGGGTTGGAAGGATGAACGCAGGTACAAACTCTGCTAACTATGGCAGCTCCTTTCAAAGCCGTTTCATCATGACCGAAGATGTGCCCAGCAGCACTCAGTACCTCGAGGTCAACAGCCTGATAGGAGAAGATGCTGCTGTTTATTATTGTGCTCGTGTCACAGTGACTGAAGACAGTGGAGCAGCTGCACAAAAACCTCCACAACAAACAGCAATGTGATCTTAATGACATCTGCGTTTTCTCAACACCTGCAAAAGCACTTTAATGAATCCACATTAGATTTCTGTGTATTTCACAGTAAGAGACAGATAGTTCCTACTAATATCAAAGCATGATTTTATCTTATATTACCCGTCATATTCAAAAGTACAAACCATAAATGACATGAAATCAGTTTGAAAAGAGAAACAAGCTGAACAACATTTGATCAGACAGCAGGCTTGGCTGGATGAAATGTGCACAATCCAAATGATATCAAAACATTGGTTGATGGTATAACGTGGTGAAACGATGATAAAGCAAGTTTCAGAAATGCTAGTAGATATTGGTGATCAGAATAAAACTGTAGATTATTTATATTATAGTGAATGTTGTCATGGTCTGCACATTATGATCAAAGAGACTAATGAGAAACACTTGATCCCAAGATGAATTATGATTTAACACTTTGAATACATGTTGTATGTTAATGTGTCAAACGTCTGAACTAAGATGATCATTTGAGTATTATTAGAATAAATGTGGTTGTGGTGTTAATACTTATAGATAATCTACACACATTTAAAAACACCAGAGAAACATCAAAACAGCTGACTTTGAAGGTTGATCTTTAGACATTACTTCCCCATTTGTATGAACTATTTCCAGACCTGTTGTATCCTTCCAATGAGGAGGAGTTAATGCAAATCTCAGAGATCTTCCACCTCTACTTATGTGACTGCAGAGAGGAGGACAGAGAACAGTGGACACACAGTTCAACATGATGGACTACAGGACAGGACTGCTGCTTCTAACTTTCTGCTGGGCAGGTGAAGACTTTCACTGATTATGATTTGACATATTTTCATTTGTGCTACCAATGTAACGTGTGACACGCATATTTTTATTTTGACAGGTGTTGATGGTCAGACTCTGACAGAATCTGAACCAGCAGTTAAAAGGCCTGGAGAATCTCACAGATTGACATGTACAACATCTGGATTCACATTAAGCAGCTACCATATGAACTGGGTCAGACAGGCTCCTGGAAAAGGACTGGAGTGGATTGCTTTTATACACACAGGCAGTTCTCATATCTATTACTCCCAGTCAGTCCAGGGTAGATTCACCATCTCCAGAGACGACTCCAGCAGTAAAGTCTATCTGCAGATGAACAGTCTGAAGACCGAGGACACAGCAGTGTATTACTGTGCCAGAAGCACACAATGAGAGACAGTGACAGGAGACTCATACAAAAACTACTTCCTGTATTTAACACCACCACTGAGAACATTAACTTGTCTCAGTTTCTCATTTCTTTGATATACTGATTGTTCCTAAAATGTTTTTAACTGAATTTAACATCAACTCTTTTTTTCTTTTTTTTATATATGAAATACTTGGAAATAGCAATAATCCTGCTCTCGTCATTACTGTGCTGGTATAGAACAAGGAAGAATTACATTTTCATTATAAATTGTTGTAGTGTTTAATACAATGATGAAAACCAGCTCTGAGAAACATCATTATCAATAAACAACAATCATCATTTATCACATTAGTTAAAAAAGACGTCTTACTTTAACAATCACTTCCTCACAAAACAGCTAAGGACAGAAAAAACATCTGCTGAAATCTTTGCCCAGGCATGGATAAAATAAATACTACATTGTTACGGCCACGGCCTTATTTATCTGCAGGGATTACTTTGTGGATGCATGCGCCTTGTTTTCCCTATTTAAGTATGCAGATTTGGATGTGTGACCACCGCCCCTTGATTGGCTGCGGCGACACCTCCTCCTCCCACCTTGATGACGACTAAGTGGTGATTGGTGTGCACCTGTTCCAGCTCTCCAATCCGGGGGCACGGGAAAGACCGGTGGACTACAAGTACCAAGCCAGCTCGACAGTCCGGGCTGCTGGTGTTGTCAGCCAGATGCCTCGTACTTGTGTGGATACTAGTTTCCGTGTATCGTATATTGTTGTCTGAAATTCTGTGTACTGTATCCTAGTTGTCGAAACTAGGTTTATCTTTGAAGTTAACTGATTAGAAGTTTGCAGCATTTTCTGTTAGACGTTAGGGTGCCCCGGCGCTGTTTTGTTGTGGTCTTTTGTTATTAAGTTTTCACCCCGAGCTTTGTTTTAGAAATGTTTAGGTTGGGGGTTATTTTTGGGGGTTATTTTTGTTATTTATAAGAGCCCTCCTTTTGTTCTATTTGTGGTGTCGTTAAAAGCAATTGGTTGCCAAATATCCATATTCTATTAATAAATATACTTTATTTACCATCAACATCTGGTTATATGATACTCCCTTTTCCCTTGCCGAGCCGGGTCTTAACATGCATGTACACATTTAGGCTACATTAATGTTCCCATTATAAAAACACTATAAAGCAGTTAGTGTCATGTTTCTCCCTCCTCAACACATCACACAACATTTTATGAGCTGGATCAGCTGTGACTTCAGCTTCATGTGTTCATTTATGTAGTTCACCATCTAAACAGCTGGCAGACTGCAGGAGCTTCTGTTTATTGTTGTGTCTGTGAGACATTGAAATGAAAGCTGAATGAATAAATGATACTGCAATAAGACAAACTTCCTATTAGGTCTCGGCCTGTTCGTTAGATGTTTTGTGTTGTGTTTGTACTTCGATGTCAAGAGTTCCAGCATTAGTCCCGTCTTCCTGTTTCCCAAGCGTTTGATTCCCCGGCTTCCTCGACCTTGTTTCCGTGACTCGATTCTGCCCTTGCCTGATCCTTGTCTGCTGTGCTGTTACGCTGAGTATCTGCCCGTGTACCAAACCTGTTTCTGTGACCCGACTCTGCTCCTGGATTACCCCTTGATACTTTGTATGTTCAAATGTCTATGTGTGTACCATAGCAACTGCAAAGTTCAGTAAAGACCATTTCCATTCAACACTTATCTGCCTCTGTGTCGTGCAATTCAGTCCCACCTCCCTTCTGTCTTGATCGTACCGTTACACTTCCACTTCTCAGAGGAAAAACTGTCTTCCTTTCTGACAAATTATTGTCTTCGCAGTAATCCACCTCACTGAGGTGACTGAACACTTTTTAAATAAACGTGTATGAGACTCACAGAGCAGCTTGTTCTGTACACACACCATACATTCTTAATCTCGCTCCTAAATGTAAACAAGTGAAAAACTGTTCAAACACTCAAAAAAGGGAGAAACAACATGTCTCTCTCTCTCGCTCTCTCTCTCTCTCTCTCTCTCTCTGTCTCTCTCCAGCACTCCTCCTTTTCCGATAAATATTCTTTATGTATCAACACTGTATCTCTGAAATTTCAAAATGCAAATTCACACACTGATGGACAATCCCCACCCATTCTGCATGCTGAATATATATCCTTCATAACAGCCTTTGTAGTTGTTCAGACAAGTTCCCACCATGACAGCTGTACAAAGTGTCGTCTTCTTGGCTCTCATTTCAGGTGAGTGAAGTCGGTGTCCAGCGGAGGAGAAAAGGAGCTTTGGAAGTCTGCTGGCTCCCCGTCATCTAAACTCTGTGTCTCTTTCAGCTGCTCAGAGCCAGTCCCTCACCTCCTCAGAGCCAGTGGTCAGCAGAGCTGGAGAACCAGTCTCTCTGTCCTGTAAGGTGGAAGGACTTTCTCTGGCTTGGCTGCACTGGATTCGTCAGAAACCAGGGAAAGGGCTGGAATGGATCGGACGCATTGATAGTGGAACAGGCACAATATTTGCCCAAAGTCTCCAAGGCCAGTTTACCATCACCAAAGACTCTTCCAAACATCTTGTGTACTTAGAGGTGAGGAGTCTGAAACAAGAAGACTCTGCAGTTTATTATTGTGCACGAGAGCCACAGTGACACACAAGACTACAAAGCCGTACAAAAACGGATCAACACTGATCTCTGTACAAGAAGCACTGAAGCATGTCAGCGCTGTGAAAACACACTTCCCATTGAATGACGGCCAACTAACAATGAAAGATATTTCATGTTTAAAAACATGTTTGTATTGAGACAGGTTATCATGACTCACAGCAATGCAATAACAGCAAAGACAGCAAATAAGCCTTCTGAGGAATGCAGGCTTATTACAACATCAATTCAACTACGGTGAACAATTTGCTTTAAAAAGCTCTGTATCGTCCAGAATATAGTTGTTCTGCATTACTATGAACTAACTTCATTAGTGAAGAAATATCTTCACATACAATCAAATCATAGCAGCATTACAAGCTTGTTAAATGAACTATCTAGATGGTGACACAAATGTGTATCACTGTGTACGTGTAAGCTCCACAGTGGTTCAAAGCACTAACAGACCTGCACAAATACTGCGACACCATGAGACTCAAAGTTAACATGAGATACTAGATTCTAAACAATAAATAAATAAATAAATAACAGAACAAAAGTGCTCCTGGGTCTGGATGTGACACATACAAAAAAGACAAAATGATAAATGAAACAATTGAAGTGAACTCTGACAGAGCCTGCATGAGCCCCTCCCTCCCCGTGATGTCCTGATGCAAATGTTCACTGTGTGTAGTGTACTTCTGTCCAGCTGTCTGCTCTTGTACTTTGTGTGGAGCATCAGAGGTCACATCTCCAGCCTCAGGATGATCAACACACTCACTCTTCTGCTGGTTGCTCTCTCTCTGCCCTGTGAGTTCTCCTGCTTCTTGTTGTTTTATCTTTCATCAGACAACATCCACTGATGGTCAGTCGGTCACAGCAGAGAACTTCCCAAATGACTGTCTCACTTTCATCTGTGGTTCCTCTCTCCTTTCATCTCATCAGGTTGTACAGGTCAGAGTATGGAGTCCATTCCTTCCAGTTCAGTAGTGAAGAAGCCTGGAGAGACTCTCAGTCTCTCCTGCCGGGGATCTGGCTTCACATTTAGCTGCTGTGTTATGAACTGGATCAGACAACCTGCAGGCAAAGCACTGGAATGGATAGGGAGCGGCTACACTTCTGCGAGTAGAAATACTTATGCCGGCAGTGTGCAAGGACGTGTAGAAATAAGTAGAGATGATAGCAACAGCTTGGTGCACCTGAGACTGTCCAACTTAAAGCCAGAGGACTCTGCTGTGTATTACTGTGCGAAACACACACTGGTTAAAGGAAGCACAGAGGCTTTACAAAAACCTCAAACTATTTATATTCACAAGAACCTTCAGGTGGCAGCAGAAGACGAGAAGTCAGATGACAGTAAAGAAAGTATGACAGTGTCTCTAAACACACACTATGAAAGCAACAGCTGTTAGTGACGTCCTGTTCTGTAGGGTTACATTTAACATGTGCTTTTCCACAACAATAATGGATGATAATGTTCCCATTATTGATTTTTAACAGCAGGTAATGAGAATATATGTGGACATTTATGAATGTTATATCCAATATATGGTTAACAATGGCTGCTTAGAGGATGAATGTTGACACCTGACTTGGGTATAAATAAACGTTACGGCTGAATAACTTAAATGACTTCATCATTTTAAAAATCATGATTATAATCGTAGTATTAAAGAATGGTATAAATCATATTGTATCAGGACTTGCTGTGTTTCTCTTTGAGGAGGAGTCTATGCAAAACTCTGACCTCTTCCATCTCTACATATGTGTTGCAGAGTGACGGACAGACACTAAATCTGTGACGTACACACTGTAGACTGGACAGAGACAACTGGCTTCTACAATGTTCACACCTGATTATTTGGTGGTTTTTCTCATCCTGTCGATTAACTCTGCAGGTAAGAACAATAAATTTTTCGACAAACCTCCTGGTACAATGACAATTTGGCTGAATTACAGTAACTGATGAGCTGTTTAAATGTCTGCAGGTACTGTTCAGCACCAGATTGATTACAAAAACCTTCTGATCACATATAAAGCCCTCAACAACCTCGCCCCCACCGATCTCTCAAACCTCCTCCAGGAATACACCCCCTCCCGCTCCCTGCGCTCATCCTCAGCCGGACTCCTGACTGTCCCCATTTCCCGCCTCAGCACCATGGGAGCCAGGGATTTTAGCTGCACCGCGCCCAGGCTCTGGAATTCTCTGCCTCCACACATCAAACAGTCTGACTCCATTACGACTTTCAAATCCCACCTCAAAACCCACCTGTTTAAACCGGCCTACTCACTGTAAAACACAATCAACTTGTTATCACAGATCCTCCTTTCACTCCGTCACTCCACACTCTTGTCTTGCCTGTTTTATCTATGCTTATATTTATTTATGTCGATTTGACTCATTTATTTTCCGTCTTTGTTTTAGCTGTTTTAACTTTTAAATGCACTGTAAGATGACCTTGTGTGTCCTGAAAGGCGCCTCTAAATAAAATGTATTATTATTATTATTATTATTAATATTATTATTTAAAAGTTACCCATTACAAGTTGAAATTATATGTTCACACATTTTCCTGTTTCAGAATTAAACCTTAATAAAAACATTTCCTGTTTTTCTGTGTTCACCATCGGCACTTGAGTGTATCCCAGCATGAATTGGGTGAAAGCCAAGGAAACAGGCAACACGCACAGGGCTTCAGTAACAAATACATCTCTATATGTTTGATTGTCACAAGTGAGGAACTTTTATTGAATGTTGAAAGTAGCTACCGTTCCTGTTTAGAACCTCTAGAGGGCAGACAAGAGCTTTAACACGTATAGGACTGCTGCTGTTAACTATCTGCTGGGCAGATGAAGAGTTTCACTGATCTGTATTCAACATGTTTCTTAATTTGATACCAATTAAATGAATGTTGAATTCCTTTTTATATTTGAACAGCTGTTGATGGTCAGAATCTGAACCAGTGATTAAAAGGTCTGGAGAATCTCACAGATTGACCTGTACAACATCTGGATTCACATTCAGCAGCGACGAGTAATTACACAAGAAGATTACACCGAACACTTTGTGAGACAACAGAAATATTTCTAAACAGAGATAAGAAAGTGGAAATCATGTTACTAAATAGGCATCTTGCTTATTCAAGAACAAAGCTTCATTAAAACGCCTCCTCAGATGAATAATAAACAGCATTTGTGTATTTAAACAGTTCTGCTATTTGTCCAACCAGAGATTCACAAGTCTTTTTACTTCTTTAGTTTGCAGCAATTCATTTTTTTTGCATATCGTCAAACAGGTTTCAGTTCCTAAGTAGTTAACTTCCTCTCAAGCCTCCAAGTTTCTCTGTGGCTACAAACTGTCACAATTTGAATACTGAAACCTTCAAAAGTATTTATTTTCATATTTATTTATATTATCTTGCTTTCACTTCACTCGTGTTTGTAGTAAAAAAATAAAGAAACTAACAAAAACATATAAATTCTTAAACAATGAATCTTAGAATTATAATCAAATCAAATTTATTTGTATAGCCCAATATCACAAATTATACATTTGTCTCAGTGTGCTTTACAGACTGTACAGGTTATGACACCCTCTGTCCTTAGACCCTCGCATCGCACAAGGAAAAACTTCCTAAAAGAAACCCCATAATTAAAAATGGGGAAAAATGGGGAAAAATGGAAGAAACCTCAGGGAGAGCAACTGAGGAGGGATCCCTCTCCCAGGACGGACAGACGTGCAATAGATGTCGTATGTACAGGATAAACAACATAGTACAAATACAACATTTGACAGAAATTATGTTTTGTTGAAAAAAAAAGAGAAAGTTTGCATGAATCCAGGAAAATGTCAAAAAGGCTTCCGGGGTCCAGCAGGACCAGGGCAGCAGGCGCAGCCACGATTCCTGATCCTGACGTAAACTTTATCAGTGGCAACCTGCCACATGAGAGACAGACACTCCGGGGATGATGCCCCGGATGATGAGTTAGTAACATACATTTACATAAATGTATACAGATAGAGAGGGAGAAGAAGAGAGGGAGGGGAGGAGAGAGGGAGGGGAGGAGAGAGGAAGAGAAGGAAGAGAGCAGGGAGGTGTCCCCCGGCAGTCTAACCCTATAGCAGCATAACTAGGGGCTGATCCAGGGCAAACCTGAGCCAGCCCTAACTATAAGCTTTATCAAAAAGGAAAATCTTTAGCCCACTCTTAAATGTGGAGAGTGTGTCTGCCTCCCGAACACAAACTGGAACCTGGTTCCACTGGAGAGGAGCTTGATAGCTGAAGGCTCTGGCTCCCATTGTACTCTTAGAGACTCTAGGAACCACAAGTAACCCTGCAGTCTGGGAGCGTAATGCTCTAGTTGGTTTATAAGGTACTATGAGATCTTTAAGATATGCTGGAGCCTGACCATTAATTGCTTTGTAAGTCAGGAGAAGGATTTTGAATTCTATTCTGTATTTTACCGGGAGCCAGTGCAGAGCCGCTAATACAGGAGTGATATGATCCCGTTTCCTTGTTCTTGTCAATACACGTGCCGCTGCATTTTGGATCAACTGAAGAGTCTTAAGCAACTTTTTGGGACAACCTGATAACAATGAGTTGCAGTAATCCAGCCTTGAAGTAACAAATGCATGGACTAGTTTTTCTCCATCATTTTGAGACAGGATGTGTCTTATTTTTGCAATGTTACGTAGATGAAAGAAGGCAGTCCTTGAGATTTGTTTTATGTGGGAGTTCAGACGTATCTTTTGACGATTTGTTTTATTTCTGAATTAAACTGTTTTAAATGTTAACACTCACAAAAAATAAATAAACAGAAATTAATCCATTATGCAACTTATTTAAATCATGTTTTCAAAGAAATAATCAGCTCCATCCTTTCGCTGAAATAGAATAATAAAAATAAAATAATTTACTCAGCAGTTCTTTGTAGTCATGCAGGTACAGATGTCATAAATCTCTATTTGCTGCTTGTTAAAATGATGTTTTATTGTGTGTTCTGCTGTGTTCATGGCCTTGAATGTGACTTTATAAGCAGAATGGGAAGTAGGAGGAGCTTACTGTAAACATAATTCCCACAGGGATCCAGTTTACTTCATATTTAAGATTCAAGCATTTGAAACATCAGCACAGTGTGAACATGGCTTACAGAAAGCTAACACCGTTGGTGGTTGCTCTGTTTGTTTCGTCGGGTGCTGAAGGTCAGACCATAACAGAGTCTGAACCTGCAGTTAGAAAACCTGGAGAATCCCACAGACTCACCTGCACAACATCTGGATTCTCATTAAGCAGCTACCCTATGAACTGGATCAGACAGGCTCCTGGAAAAACACTGGAGTGGATATCTTTAATACACACATCTAGTTCTCCTATCTATTACTCCCAGTCAGTCCAGGGTAGATTCACCATCTCCAGAGACGACTGAGAACATTAAATATAGTCTTTAGTACATTTATTGCAATGCTGATATAAAGTGTTTTCATTATCCACCATTAAAATGTCCACAAATATAACATACATCTCAAGGACATTAAGATCAAATGCTCGACTAACACTCATCAAATGGATCTAAATAAATACATAAATAAAACAATTTACAGCAAAAATAGAAATACATGATTTGAATTTACTGTCATTAATAAACTATTCAAATATACATTTCAGGTATGTTGTTTTGTTTTGAAATGAATATTTAATATGAAATCAGGACTTTGACAAAGACCCAGTGCAACACTAATCAAAGAGGACATTGAAAAAGATCCAGATGTTAATTACACAACAGATGTTTTTGCAATAATAAATCCTAATAAAATGAATAAGTTGATTCCAGACTCCGAACTGAAGCACAACAGCTGATCTTAAGACACTTAGGTGTTTGTATTCTGTAATTATATTAGTAATATGAACATGTTCCAAAATGGACCTTAAATATGACGGCAGTGAGAGCAGAATGACAATGGCACTAATGCCACTCATGCCACTAATGCCACTCATGCCACTAATGCCACTCATGCCACTAATGCCACTAATGCCACTCATGCCACTCATGCCACTAATGCCACTACTAAAACTAAAAAGACAACAGCAGATGATTTTGTGGTTTTTGACTTCCAGCTTGTGTTTGAGTCTCAGTTTTATTAAGACTGTGTAATGTTGTAATGTGTTTGTCTTTCTCTGTGTTATACGGATTGTGAAGAATAAAACATGAATTTTACAATATTGTTAGAAATAATAATAATATTATCTTACAGTATTTTGTGTTTGTGTTGTGTTTTGTAGTTAGATCAAAATGACGTAAAGTTCACCAGATGTCATTTCTCGGGCCTCTGTGTGCTCCCACTACATAGTTTACATATCTTAACATATTAATGTGGAAGACACATAACAATGTCACCATGTGACCTCGGTAATATCAGTAATAATAATATGAGGAGAAAAAAGAAACAAAATCAAAGTTATAAGAGATGCAATGAGAAGATTCTTTAAAGAAAGAAACATGCAAGAAAATATGGTCAGTAAAGAGAAAGCCATAATATATAAATAAGATTTAAGGAGAGACTGAGAAGACGACATTGTTCAATCTCTCCTCTGAATTCCACAAGTGATGGAGAAATAAAGCAAAGTTAGCAGGTGTGATCTGGGTCACTCCTTCTTGTGAGGAGGAGTCAATGCAAAACTCAGAGATCTTCCACCTCTACTTATGTGACTGCAGAGAGGAGGACAGAGAACAGTGGACACACAGTTCAACATGATGGACTACAGGACAGGACTGCTGCTTCTAACTTTCTGCTGGGCAGGTGAAGACTTTCACTGATGATGATTTGACATATTTTCATTTGTGCTACCAATGTAACGTGTGACACGCATATTTTTATTTTAACAGGTGTTGATGGTCAGACTCTGACAGAATCTGAACCAGCAGTTAAAAGGCCTGGAGAATCTCACAGATTAACATGTACAACATCTGGATTCACATTTAGTGACTACTATATGGCCTGGATCAGACAGGCTCCTGGAAAAGGACTGGAGTGGATCTCTGCTATCAGTAGTGGTGGTGGCACCACTTACTACTCTCAGTCAGTTCAGGGCCGGTTTACCATCTCCAGAGACAACAGCAGACAGCAGCTGTATCTGCAGATGAGCAGTCTGAAGACTGAAGATTCTGCTGTTTATTATTGTGCTCGAGACTCACAGTGACTGGAGCTGGTTGAGCAGCTGCACAAAATCCTGCAGTAAACATCTTTTGGGCTGGGAGAGCCCAAGCATGAATTTTCTTTGTTGTTTTATTTATATTATATTTAAAATATATATTTTATATCTTATAACTTTTTAGATGTTTACATTACAAACATATCTTAGATAATAAATTACCCTTTGTTCCTGCACTATACAAAGTCCTGAAAACTGTTCCTGAGAAATATTATTACTAAAGTTTAAAAACAAAAAACACAATAAAGATCACTTGTTCATAAAAGCGTCAAAGACAGCAGAACAATATGGCTGCTGAAATGAAACCTCCACAAATACTATACATTTCCACACAATTAAGAGACAATATTGTCCGTGGATGAAGTGCAATTTAAGAGGGTCATAATATGAGAGTGAAGAACAATGTTTCAGTTTGTTTTCTAGAATCACTAGAGGGCAGTCAGTGTCGAGTGTCTCTCTCCTCTGTTGCTACAAGTAGACACTCATCTGTGTTCTCATTGATCTTTACTGACCGACACTTGAACCCTTGAAAGAGATTCATATTGTTCTATAATTCAATCAATGGGTAAATAACACATGTTCACTCTCTCATCATGTACTGAAGTTTCATTCAAATCATTTCTGGGAGGAGCCAGCAGTGATCTACAAAGTGGAGTGATGACAGCATTTACCTTTATTGTTTACAAACAGCGTGAATGACCTTAAATCATACTGTTTATGGAGATAAATACTTTATATATAACGTTTTTGTTCATTTTTAAGATAGAAAAATAATATAATAATCAAAGAATGACTATTGTGTTTTAACTGCAGAGAAATGTTTAGAAAAGATGTGGAGAGAATAAAGTTTTCTGTATGTGAATACAAAGAAAATGTATCTACATCTCTCCATGGGCGGAAATAAAACTGTGTCTTTATTAGTTACAATATTTAATGTTTTTGTCACATGTCTATTGTCTTTGGCTATGATAAAAATAGTGTTACAGAAAAAATAATACAAATATTCTATATTTGATTAAGGCTGCTTTTTTTATGAAGATAAACTGTGTTGACTAAAACTAAAAGTAGTTTATGAAAGCATAAACTATAAGTTTTATAAATATGTCTTCAAACACTGAAACCATTAAAAGTATCTTATTATTACTTACATTTTCATCCCACATGATACTGGCTGCAGTAATTAATACAGTAACACGCAAATAAATGAATGAATAAATGCAGTAATTCATTAATATGTCACTTCAATACTTTAAGGCATTAATAGTTAAAATATTGAAAACAAAGTTTGAAGTTCTTTAATTTCTGTAAATGTAGAGACATTTTCTAAACATTACAATTAGGTGTGTAATAGAATTAAAATGTCAAATGAGCACAATCTTCCATTTGCTCCCGTTAGACCCACATTGATGCTTCATGTTTGATTCTATGCAAAGTCAGTGACCTTCCTTGTTCCTCAGCTATAAAAACATCACACCAGGCTGTCAGTGGAGTTCACAGCACATCACTTTCAACATGTTCTCTGTAGCTCTGCTGCTGCTGTTGGCAGCTGGATGTGAGTCTCTCTGCATTCGTCAAAAGCTTTTCTTTTACTGTATAACTTGATCGTTTGTGACAAAACATTTTATTTCCTTTATTTTTTAAACAGGTGTGAAGTGTGAACAGTTGACACAGCCGGCCTCTGTGACTGTGCAGCCAGGTCAACGTCTGACCATCAGCTGTCAGGTCTCTTATGCTCTGAGCAGCTACTACACAGCTTGGATCAGACAGCCTGCAGGGAAAGGACTGGAGTGGATTGGAATGAAACACACTGGAGCTTCATACTACAAAGATTCACTGAAGAACAAGTTCAGTATCGACTTGGACACTTCCAGCAAGACAGTGACTCTAAACGGACAGAATGTGCAGCCTGAAGACTCTGCTGTGTATTACTGTGCCAGAGACACACAGTGACACACACCATCAGTAGAGCTGAACAAAAACCCCTCAGTGCCTGAACACTTGTAACATGAAGCCACCAGAGGAGGAGCCCTCAGACCACTAATGACTCCAACACCAGCTCACTGTAACTTCAGAGTTTTTAATGGAAGGACTGTTTCCCTGTTTACTGTAACAATCACTGATATATAATTATATGTATGTATAACCTTTCACCCTTTGAAGGGATGGAATACACTCAGCAAACATCCTGGTTTTTAAAAGCCAGTGATATATGTAGAGTAGAAACGAACCCTCAAAAAGTTATTTTTAGGTAAGAAGAAATACATCTGAATGGTAAAGGCATTAGTAACTGAATCAGTGGTGTTCATGAGTCAAACTACAGAACAGTTTGTTTTCATTTACAATCTAAAGTGTGTTTGTCAGAGATTCAAGTTACACCTTCTCTTTGTGTGAATAAAGAACCACAGCTGAACTTTTCATCTTGATTTTAAATGATTTAAATAAACCTGTCAGCTGATTTAATAATCAATCAGTATGTAAATTGGCTTCCTTGTTGTTAATGTTGCTCATGTGAACATTAATACACACCGCACTCTGACGAGTTGATGGAAAATAATGTTTGCAGAGTTCATTGATTGTATAGAGACAATATTTGTATACTGATTACAGAGGAAGAGTTGAGTATTTTAATGTTTCTATCATTTAATTTCAATTCCACGACAGCCAACATCAATATAGAATTATATCTATATTATACATTATATATTTTATATATTTTTTTCTTTTGTTTTTTATAGTAATGTGATCTTAATGACATCTGGGATGTCTCAACACCTGTAAAAGCACATTAATGAATCCACATTAGATTTCTATGTATTTCACAGTAATACACAGTATCATGGATTAATTCCGTCCTCCAGGCCAGTGAGGAGGACTGGATCCCTTCCACTAATATTTTCTTTAACTTATTTAAACTGTTGCAAATCTAGTCTAACTCAGTCTTTTTAACGTAATCCTTAGTCAGGAAAAAATAAGATCTCTGTCAGAGAAAAGAACATCACTGGAGAAGTTTAAAGTCAGATACAACAGAGTTTAATCTCATGTACAAGTACACAAATCAACTCTGAGAACATCCCTGGAGATGCACTGACCCCTGGACTGTTTCAGCCCCCCTCTTTTACCTAATTTCACATACAAAACCAAAGTTGAGGCTAAAAGGTTGCATATTGTGTGCCGAGTCCAGAACTCTTGCTGGTAAATCAACCTGATATAGTCTGGCCTACGCCCTTTGACTCATCACCTGGAATGTGCCTGTCCTGTCCTTTAAACGTGTGTCTCTGGGTCTTTTCTCTAGTTGAAGTTAGTCCTGTCTTTTTAGCAGGCGCCTGGCCTTCTTATCTCATCCTCAATATACTAAGGGTCTCATAAATCTACTTTCTTTATGAGCTTGAATTGGGAGACTCACTCTTCATTCTCATCCTCCCTAATGCTATTATTCAGACCTTCTCCCAGATGTTTACAGAGGCTGTATTCTCACACTTATATTGATTAGAATTGAATATTACACATTTATATATATTTAAAATACAAACCACATACTTAGTAAATCCTACTACAATTATGTACTAATAAAACCTATTACAGAACACACTCTTATTACACCCCATAATAAAACACATACGAATAAAATCTGCCACAACAACAGATAGTTCCTACTAATATCAAAGCATGATTTTATCTTATATTACCCGTCATATTCAAAAGTACAAACCATAAATGACACAAAATGAGACTTGACATGACTTGAAAAGAGAAACAAGCTGAACAACATTTGATCAGACAGCAGGCTTGGCTGGATGAAATGTGCACAATCCAAATGATATCAAAACATTGGTTGATGGTATAACGTGGTGAAACGATGATAAAGCAAGTTTCAGAAATGCTAGTAGATATTGGTGATCAGAATAAAACTGTAGATTATTTATATTATAGTGAATGTTGTCATGGTCTGCACATTATGATCAAAGAGACTAATGAGAAACACTTGATCCCAAGATGAATTATGATTTAACACTTTGAATACATGTTGTATGTTAATGTGTCAAACGTCTGAACTAAGATGATCATTTGAGTATTATTAGAATAAATGTGGTTGTGGTGTTAATACTTAGAGATAATCTACACACATTTAAAAACACCAGACAAACATCAAAACAGCTGACTTTGAAGGTTGATCTTTAGACATTACTTCCCCATTTGTATGAACTATTTCCAGACCTGTTGTATCCTTCCAATGAGGAGGAGTCGATGCAAATCTCAGAGATCTTCCACCTCTACTTATGTGACTGCAGAGAGGAGGACAGAGAACAGTGGACACACAGTTCAACATGATGGACTACAGGACAGGACTGCTGCTTCTAACTTTCTGCTGGGCAGGTGAAGACTTTCACTGATGATGATTTGACATATTTTAATTTGTGCTACCAATGTAACGTGTGACACGTATATTTTTATTTTGACAGGTGTTGATGGTCAGACTCTGACAGAATCTGAACCAGCAGTTAAAAGGCCTGGAGACGCTCACAGATTAACATGTACAACATCTGGATTCACATTAAGCAGCTACCATATGAACTGGATCAGACAGGCTCCTGGAAAAGGACTGGAGTGGATTGCTTTTATACACACAGGCAGTTCTTCTATCTATTACTCCCAGTCAGTCCAGGGTAGATTCACCATCTCCAGAGACGACTCCAGCAGTAAAGTCTATCTGCAGATGAACAGTCTGAAGACCGAGGACACAGCAGTGTATTACTGTGCCAGAAGCACACAAGTGAGAGACAGTGACAGGAGACTCATACAAAAACTACTTCCTGTATTTAACACCACCACTGAGAACATTAACTTGTCTCAGTTTCTCATTTCTTTGATATACTGATTGTTCCTAAAATGTTTTTAACTGAATTTAACATCAACTCTTTTTTTATTTTTTTTATTTATGAAATACTTGGAAATAGCAATAATCCTGCTCTCGTCATTACTGTGCTGGTATAGAACAAGGAAGAATTACATTTTCATTATAAATTGTTGTAGTGTTTAATACAATGATGAAAACCAGCTCTGAGAAACATCATTATCAACAAACAACAATCATCATTTATCACATTAGTTAAAAAAGACGTCTTACTTTAACAATCACTTCCTCACAAAACAGCTAAGGACAGAAAAAACATCTGCTGAAATCTTTGCCCAGGCATTGATAAAATAAATACTACATTGTTACGGCCACGGCCTTATTTATCTGCAGGGATTACTTTGTGGATGCATGCACCTTGTTTTCCCTATTTAAGTATGCAGATTTGGATGTGTGACCACCGCCCCTTGATTGGCTGCGGCGACACCTCCTCCTCCCACCTTGATGACGACTGAGTGGTGATTGGTGTGCACCTGTTCCAGCTCTCCAATCCGGGGTCACGGGAAAGACCGGTGGACTACAAGTGCCAAGCCAGCTCGACAGTCCGGGCTGCTGGTGTTGTCAGCCAGATGCCTCGTACTTGTGTGGATACTAGTTTCCGTGTATCGTATATTGTTGTCTGAAATTCTGTGTACTGTATCCTAGTTGTCGAAACTAGGTTTATCTTTGAAGTTAACTGATTAGAAGTTTGCAGCATTTTCTGTTAGACGTTAGGGTGCCCCGGCGCTGTTTTGTTGTGGTCTTTTGTTATTAAGTTTTCACCCCGAGCTTTGTTTTAGAAATGTTTAGGTTGGGGGTTATTTTTGGGGGTTATTTTTGTTATTTATAAGAGCCCTCCTTTTGTTCTATTTGTGGTGTCGTTAAAAGCAATTGGTTGCCAAATATCCATATTCTATTAATAAATATACTTTATTTACCATCAACATCTGGTTATATGATACTCCCTTTTCCCTTGCCGAGCCGGGTCTTAACATGCATGTACACATTTAGGCTACATTAATGTTCCCATTATAAAAACACTATAAAGCAGTTAGTGTCATGTTTCTCCCTCCTCAACACATCACACAACATTTTATGAGCTGGATCAGCTGTGACTTCAGCTTCATGTGTTCATTTATGTAGTTCACCATCTAAACAGCTGGCAGACTGCAGGAGCTTCTGTTTATTGTTGTGTCTGTGAGACATTGAAATGAAAGCTGAATGAATAAATGATACTGCAAATAAGACAAACTTCCTATTAGGTCTCGGCCTGTTCGTTAGATGTTTTGTGTTGTGTTTGTACTTCGATGTCAAGAGTTCCAGCATTAGTCCCGTCTTCCTGTTTCCCAAGCGTTTGATTCCCCGGCTTCCGCGACCTTGTTTCCGTGACTCGATTCTGCCCTTGCCTGATCCTTGTCTGCTGTGCTGTTACGCTGAGTATCTGCCCGTGTACCAAACCTGTTTCTGTGACCCGACTCTGCTCCTGGATTACCCCTTGATACTTTGTATGTTCAAATGTCTATGTGTGTACCATAGCAACTGCAAAGTTTTCAGTAAAGATCATTTCCATTCAACACTTATCTGCCTCTGTGTCGTGCAATTGAGTCCCACCTCCCTTCTGTCTTGATCGTACCGTTACACTTCCACTTCTCAGAGGAAAAACTGTCTTTCTTTCTGACAAATTCTTGTCTTCGCAGTAATCCACCTCACTGAGGTGACTGAACACTTTTTAAATAAACGTGTATGAGACTCACAGAGCAGCTTGTTCTGTACACACACCATACATTCTTAATCTCGCTCCTAAATGTAAACAAGTGAAAAACTGTTCAAACACTCAAAAAAGGGAGAAACAACATGTCTCTCTCTCTCGCTCTCTCTCGCTCTCTCTCTCTCTGTCTCTTTCCAGCACTCTTCCTTTTCCGATAAATATTCTTTATGTATCAACACTGTATCTCTGAAATTTCAAAAATGCAAATTCACACACTGATGGACAATCCCCACCCATTCTGCATGCTGAATATATATCCTTCATAACAGCCTTTGTAGTTGTTCAGACAAGTTCCCACCATGACAGCTGTACAAAGTGTCGTCTTCTTGGCTCTCATTTCAGGTGAGTGAAGTCGGTGTCCAGCGGAGGAGAAAAGGAGCTTTGGAAGTCTGCTGGCTCCCCGTCATCTAAACTCTGTGTCTCTTTCAGCTGCTCAGAGCCAGTCCCTCACCTCCTCAGAGCCAGTGGTCAGCAGAGCTGGAGAACCAGTCTCTCTGTCCTGTAAGGTGGAAGGACTTTCTCTGGCTTGGCTGCACTGGATTCGTCAGAAACCAGGGAAAGGGCTGGAATGGATCGGACGCATTGATAGTGGAACAGGCACAATATTTGCCCAAAGTCTCCAAGGCCAGTTTACCATCACCAAAGACTCTTCCAAACATCTTGTGTACTTAGAGGTGAGGAGTCTGAAACAAGAAGACTCTGCAGTTTATTATTGTGCACGAGAGCCACAGTGACACACAAGACTACAAAGCTGTACAAAAACGGATCAACACTGATCTCTGTACAAGAAGCACTGAAGCATGTCAGCGCTGTGAAAACACACTTCCCATTGAATGACGGCCAACTAACAATGAAAGATATTTCATGTTTAAAAACATGTTTGTATTGAGACAGGTTATCATGACTCACAGCAATGCAATAACAGCAAAGACAGCAAATAAGCCTTCTGAGGAATGCAGGCTTATTACAACATCAATTCAACTACGGTGAACAATTTGCTTTAAAAAGCTCTGTATCGTCCAGAATATAGTTGTTCTGCATTACTATGAACTAACTTCATTAGTGAAGAAATATCTTCACATACAATCAAATCATAGCAGCATTACAAGCTTGTTAAATGAACTATCTAGATGGTGACACAAATGTGTATCACTGTGTACGTGTAAGCTCCACAGTGGTTCAAAGCACTAACAGACCTGCACAAATACTGCGACACCATGAGACTCAAAGTTAACATGAGATACTAGATTCTAAACAATAAATAAATAAATAAATAACAGAACAAAAGTGCTCCTGGGTCTGGATGTGACACATACAAAAAAGACAAAATGATAAATGAAACAATTGAAGTGAACTCTGACAGAGCCTGCATGAGCCCCTCCCTCCCCGTGATGTCCTGATGCAAATGTTCACTGTGTGTAGTGTACTTCTGTCCAGCTGTCTGCTCTTGTACTTTGTGTGGAGCATCAGAGGTCACATCTCCAGCCTCAGGATGATCAACACACTCACTCTTCTGCTGGTTGCTCTCTCTCTGCCCTGTGAGTTCTCCTGCTTCTTGTTGTTTTATCTTTCATCAGACAACATCCACTGATGGTCAGTCGGTCACAGCAGAGAACTTCCCAGATGACTGTCTCACTTTCATCTGTGGTTCCTCTCTCCTTTCATCTCATCAGGTTATACAGGTCAGAGTATGGAGTCCATTCCTTCCAGTTCAGTAGTGAAGAAGCCTGGAGAGACTCTCAGTCTCTCCTGCCGGGGATCTGGCTTCACATTTAGCTGCTGTGTTATGAACTGGATCAGACAACCTCCAGGCAAAGCACTGGATAGGGAGCGGCTACACTTCTGCGAGTAGAAATACTTATGCCGGCAGTGTGCAAGGACGTGTAGAAATAAGTAGAGATGATAGCAACAGCTTGGTGCACCTGAGACTGTCCAACTTAAAGCCAGAGGACTCTGCTGTGTATTACTGTGCGAAACACACACACACTGGTTAAAGGAAGCACAGAGGCTTTACAAAAACCTCAAACTATTTATATTCACAAGAACCTTCAGGTGGCAGCAGAAGACGAGAAGTCAGATGACAGTAAAGAAAGTATGACAGTGTCTCTAAACACACACTATGAAAGCAACAGCTGTTAGTGACGTCCTGTTCTGTAGGGTTACATTTAACATGTGCTTTTCCACAACAATAATGGATGATAATGTTCCCATTATTGATTTTTAACAGCAGGTAATGAGAATATATGTGGACATTTATGAATGTTATATACAATATATGGTTAACAATGGCTGCTTAGAGGATGAATGTTGACACCTGACTTGGGTATAAATAAACGTTACGGCTGAATAACTTAAATGACTTCATCATTTTAAAAATCATGATTATAATCGTAGTATTAAAGAATGGTATAAATCATATTGTATCAGGACTTGCTGTGTTTCTCTTTGAGGAGGAGTCTATGCAAAACTCTGACCTCTTCCATCTCTACATATGTACAATACGTACAATGACAATTTGGCTGAATTACAGTAACTGATGAGCTGTTTAAATGTCTGCAGGTACTGTTCAGCACCAGATTGATTACAAAAACCTTCTGATCACATATAAAGCCCTCAACAACCTCGCCCCCACCGATCTCTCAAACCTCCTCCAGGAATACACCCCCTCCCGCTCCCTGCGCTCATCCTCAGCCGGACTCCTGACTGTCCCCATTTCCCGCCTCAGCACCATGGGAGCCAGGGATTTTAGCTGCACCGCGCCCAGGCTCTGGAATTCTCTGCCTCCACACATCAAACAGTCTGACTCCATTACGACTTTCAAATCCCCCCTCAAAACCCACCTGTTTAAACCGGCCTACTCACTGTAAAACACAATCAACTTGTTATCACAGATCCTCCTTTCACTCCGTCACTCCACACTCTTGTCTTTCCTGTTTTATCTATGCTTATATTTATTTATGTCGATTTGACTCATTTATTTTCCGTCTTTGTTTTAGCTGTTTTAACTTTTAAATGCACTGTAAGATGACCTTGTGTGTCCTGAAAGGCGCCTCTAAATAAAATGTATTATTATTATTGTTAATATTATTATTTAAAAGTTACCCATTACAAGTTGAAATTATATGTTCACACATTTTCCTGTTTCAGAATTAAACCTTAATAAAAACATTTCCTGTTTTTCTGTGTTCACCATCGGCACTTGAGTGTATCCCAGCATGCATTTGGTGAAAGCCAAGGAAACAGGCAACACACACAGGGCTTCAGTAACAAATACATCTCTATATGTTTGATTGTCACAAGTGAGGAACTTTTATTGAATGTTGAAAGTAGCTACCAATCCTGTTTTAAACCTCCAGAGGGCAGACAAGGGCTTTAACACGTATAGTACTGCTGCTGTTAACTATCTGCTGGGCAGATGAAGAGTTTCACTGATCTGTATTCAACATGTTTATTAATTTGATACCAATTAAATGAATGTTGAATTCCTTTTTATATTTGAACAGCTGTTGATGGTCAGAATCTGAACCAGTGATTAAAAGGTCTGGAGAATCTCACAGATTGACCTGTACAACATCTGGATTCACATTCAGCAGCGACGAGTAATTACACCGAACACTTTGTGAGACAACAGAAATATTTCTAAACAGAGATAAGAAAGTGGAAATCATGTTACTAAATAGGCATCTTGCTTATTCAAGAACAAAGCTTCATTAAAACGCCTTCTCAGATGAATAATAAACAGCATTTGTGTATTTAAACGGTTCTGCTATTTGTCCAACCAGAGATTCACAAGTCTTTTTACTTCTTTAGTTTGCAGCAATTCATTTGTTTTGCATATCGTCAAACAGGTTTCAGTTCCTAAGTAGTTAACTTCCTCTCAAGCCTCCAAGTTTCTCTGTGGCTACAAACTGTCACAATTTGAATACTGAAACCTTCAAAAGTCTTTATTTTCATATTTATTTATATTATCTTGCTTTCACTTCATTCGTGTTTGTAGTAACAAAATAAAGAAACTAACAAAAACATATAAATCAATAAACAATGAATCTTAGAATTATAATCAAATCAAATTTATTTGTATAGCCCAATATCACAAATTATACATTTGTCTCAGTGTGCTTTACAGACTGTACAGGTTACGACACCCTCTGTCCTTAGACCCTCGCATCCCACAAGGAAAAACTTCCTAAATGAAACCCCATAATTAAAGGGGGAAAAATGGAAGAAACCTCAGGGAGAGCAACTGAGGAGGGGTCCCTCTCCTAGGACGGACAGACGTGCAATAGATGTCGTGTGTACAGGATAAACAACATAGTACAAATACAACATTTGACAGAAATGATGTTGTGTTGAAAAAAAAAGAGAAAGTTTGGATGAATCCAGGAAAATGTCAAAAAGGCTTCCAGGTGTCCAGCAGGACCAGGGCAGCAGGCGCAGCCACGATTCCTGATCCTGACGTAAACTTTATCAGTGGCAACCTGCCACATGAGAGACAGACACTCCGGGGATGATACCCCGGATGATGAGTTAGTATAAGCTTTATCAAAAAGGAAAGTCTTTAGCCCACTATGAGATCTTTAAGATATGCTGGAGCCTGACCATTAATTGCTTTGTAAGTCAGGGGAAGGATTTTGAATTCTATTCTGTATTTTACCGGGAGCCAGTGCAGAGCAGCTAATACAGGAGTAATATGATCCCGTTTCCTTGTTCTTGTCAATACACGTGCCGCTGCATTTTGGATCAACTGAAGAGTCTTAAGCGACTTTTTGGGACAACCTGATAACAATGAGTTGCAGTAATCCAGCCTTGAAGTAACAAATGCATGGACTAGTTTTTCTGCATCATTTTGAGACAGGATGTGTCTTATTTTTGCAATGTTACATAGATGAAAGAAGGCAGTCCTTGAGATTTGTTTTATGTGGGAGTTCAGACGTATCTTTTGACGATTTGTTTTATTTCTGAATTAAACTGTTTTAAATGTTAACACTCACTAAAAGAAAACAAACCGAAGTTAATCCATTATGCAACTTATTTAAATCATGTTTTCAAAGAAATAATCAGCTCCATCCTTTCGCTGAAATAGAATAATAAAAATAAAATAATTTACTCAGCAGTTCTTTGTAGTCATGCAGGTACAGATGTCTTAAATCTCTATTTGCTGCTTGTTTAAATGATGTTTTATTGTGTGTTCTGCTGTGTTCATGGCCTTGCATGTGACTTTATAAGCAGAATGGGAAGTAGGAGGAGCTTACTGTAAACATAATTCCCACAGGGATCCAGTTTACTTCATATTTAAGATTCAAGCATTTGAAACATCAGCACAGTGTGAACATGGCTTACAGAAAGCGAACACTGTTGGTGGTTGCTCTGTTTGTTTCATCGGGTGCTGAAGGTCAGACCATAACAGAGTCTGAACCTGCAGTTAGAAAAAACCTGGAGAATCCTACAGACTCACGTGCACAACATCTGGATTCTCATTAAGCAGCTACCCTATGAACTGGATCAGACAGGCTCCTGGAAAAACACTGGAGTGTATTGCTTTAATACACACATCTAGTTCTCCTATCTATTACTCCCAGTCAGTCCAGGGTAGATTCACCATCTCCAGAGACGACTGAGAACATTAAATATAGTCTTTAGTACATTTATTGCAATGCTGATATAAAGTGTTTTCATTAAGATCAAATGCTCCACTAACACTCATCAAATGGATCAAAATAAATACATAAATAAAACAATTTACAGCAAAAATAGAAATACATGATTTGAATTTACTGTCATTAATAAACTATTCAAATATACATTTCAGGTATGTTGTTTTATTTTGAAATTAATATTTAATATGAAATCAGGACTTTGACAAAGACCCAGTGCAACACTAATCAAAAAGGACATTGAAAAAGATCCAGATGTTAATTACACAACAGATGTTTTTGCAATAATAAATCCTAATAAAATTAATAAGTTGATTCCAGACTCCGAACTGAAGCACAACAGCTGATCTTAAGACACTTAGGTGTTTGTATTCTGTAAGTATATTAGTAATACTAACAGGTTCCAAAATGGACCTTAAATATGACGGCAGTGAGAGCAGAATGACAATGCCACTAATGCCACTAATGCCACTAATGCCACTAATGCCACTAAAGTCACTAATGCCACTAATGCCACTAATGCCACTAATGCCACTCATGCCACTCATGCCACTAATGCCACTAATGCCACTACTAAAACTAAAAAGACAACAGCAGATGATTTTGTGGTTTTTGACTTCCAGCTTGTGTTTGAGTCTCAGTTTTATTGAAACTGTTTAATGTTGTAATGTGTTTGTCTTTCTCTGTGTTATACGGATTGTGAAGAATAAAACATGAATTTTACAATATTGTTAGAAATAATAATAATAATATTATCTTACAGTATTTTGTGTCAGTAAGTTGGCTAATTACACATTTGTGTGATCAAAATGACGTAAAGTTCACCAGATGTCATTTCTCGGGCCTCTGTGTGCTCCCACTACATAGTTTACATATCTTAACATATTAATGTGGAAGACACACAGATTTACATAACAATGTGACCATGTGACCTCGGTAATATCAGTAATAAAAACATGGGGAGAAAAAAGAAAAAAAATCAAAGTTATAAGAGATGCAATGAGAAGAGTCTTTAAAAAAGAAACACGCAAGAAAATATGGTCAGTAAAGAGAAAGCCGTAATATATAAATAAGAGACTGAGAAGACGACATTGTTCAATCTGTCCTCTGAATTCCACAAGTGATGGAGAAATAAAGCAAAGTTAGCAGGTGTGATCTGGGTCACTCCTTCTTGTGAGGAGGAGTCAATGCAAAACTCAGAGATCTTCCACCTCTACTTATGTGACTGCAGAGAGGAGGACAGAGAACAGTGGAGACACAGTTCAACATGATGGACTACAGGACAGGACTGCTGCTTCTAACTTTCTGCTGGGCAGGTGAAGATATCTCTAAAAATTGGGTTGAATCTTGATTCATAAAGTTGCCAATTTACAACACGTCACTATTTTCTTGTTTGTATTGACAGGTGTTGATGGTCAGACTCTGACAGAATCTCAACCAGCAGTTAAAAGGCCTGGAGAATCTCACAGATTGACCTGTACAACATCTGGATTCACATTTAGTAGCTACTGGATGCACTGGATCAGACAGGCTCCTGGAAAAGGACTGGAGTGGATCTCTACTATTAATGAGGGTGGTGGCAGCACTTACTACTCTCAGTCAGTTCAGGGCCGGTTTACCATCTCCAGAGACAACAGCAGACAGCAGCTGTATCTGCAGATGAGCAGTCTGAAGACTGAAGACTCTGCTGTGTATTACTGTGCCAGAGACACACAGTGACACACACCATCAGTAGAGCTGAACAAAAACCCCTCAGTGCCTGAACACTTGTAACATGAAGCCACCAGAGGAGGAGCCCTCAGACCACTAATGACTCCAACACCAGCTCACTGTAACTTCAGAGTTTTTAATGGAAGGACTGTTTCCCTGTTTACTGTAACAATCACTGATATATAATTATATGTATGTATAACCTTTCACCCTTTGAAGGGATGGAATACACTCAGCAAACATCCTGGTTTTTAAAAGCCAGTGATATATGTAGAGTAGAAACGAACCCTCAAAAAGTCATTTTTAGGTAAGAAGAAATACATCTGAATCGTAAAGGCATTAGTAACTGAATCAGTGGTGTTCATGAGTCAAACTACAAAAAAGTTTGTTTATCTAAAGTGTGTTTGTCAGAGATTCAAGTTACACCTTCTCTTTGTGTGAATAAAGAACCACAACTGAACTTTTCATCTTGATTTTAAATGATTTAAATAAACCTGTCAGCTGATTTACCATCAATCAGTATGTAAATTGGCTTCCTTGTTGTTAATGTTGCTCATGTGAACATTAATACACACCGCACTCTGACGAGTTCATGGAAAATAATGTTTGTAGAGTTCATTGATTGTATAGAGGCAATATTTGTATACTGATTACAGAGGAAGAGTTGAGTATTTTAATGTTTCTATGTACATTTCATTTCAATTCTACATTATATATTATGTATTTAATATAATATATTTTTTATTTCATTTTAATGTTTTCTGTTTTGTTTTTATTATTATTTTCCATCATTCCAGAAATTAGTTGCCAACACTTTAATATTGTACAGTTTCCTCTGCTGTCGTAGAGATACTCTAGTTAAGGACATGTGTGTCACATGCTCCCTTTCTAAACCTGTGAGGCAGGTTTATGCAAACTCTTCCTCTCTTATAAACACACCATCAGCATCTTGTTGCAGAACACCAGGACAGTTTGATATATTTCTGAAACTCTCAGATCAGAAAGCACTGAACAGTGTTTCTCACACAATGGGAAAGACAATTATCTGGAGTTTATTATTTGTAGTTACTTTTCATGGTGAGAAAACCTAATTCTGATTTTCTTCTACTTTAAATGTTCGACCTGGTATTTACAAGTTTGTTGGATGATGAGCAACATTTCTTTACTTACAGGAGTTTGGAGTGAGATCAAACTGGACCAGTCTCCCTCTGAGGTGAAAAGACCTGGAGAGACAGTGAAGATGTCATGTATCATATCTGGTTTCAGCATGACAAGCTATATATTAGCTGGATACGTCAGAGGCCAGGGAAAGCTCTGGAGTGGGTTGGATGGATGAACACAGGTACAAACTCTGCTAACTATGGCAGCTCCTTTCAAAGCCGTTTCATCATGACCGAAGATGTGCCCAGCAGCACTCAGTACCTCGAGGTCAACAGCCTGACAGCAGAAGATGCTGCTGATTATTATTGTGCTCGACACTCACAGTGACTGAAGACAGTGGAGCAGCTGCACAAAAACCTCCACAACAAACAGCAATGTGATCTTAATGACATCTGCGTTTTCTCAACACCTGCAAAAGCACTTTAATGAATCCACATTAGATTTCTGTGTATTTCACAGTAAGAGACAGATAGTTCCTACTAATATCAAAGCATGATTTTATCTTATATTACCCGTCATATTCAAAAGTACAAACCATAAATGATATGAAATCAGTTTGAAAAGAGAAACAAGCTGAACAACATTTGATCAGACAGCAGGCTTGGCTGGATGAAATGTGCACAATCCAAATGATATCAAAACATTGGTTGATGGTATAACGTGGTGAAACGATGATAAAGTAAGTTTCAGAAATGCTAGTAGATATTGGTGATCAGAATAAAACTGTAGATTATTTATATTATAGTGAATGTTGTCATGGTCTGCACATTATGATCAAAGAGACTAATGAGAAACACTTGATCCCAAGATGAATTATGATTTAACACTTTGAATACATGTTGTATGTTAATGTGTCAAACGTCTGAACTAAGATGATCATTTGAGTATTATTAGAATAAATGTGGTTGTGGTGTTAATACTTATAGATATTCTACACACATTTAAAAACACCAGACAAACAGCTGACTTTGAAGGTTGATCTTTAGACATTACTTCCCCATTTGTATGAACTATTTCCAGACCTGTTGTATCCTTCCAATGAGGAGGAGTTAATGCAAATCTCAGAGATCTTCCACCTCTACTTATGTGACTGCAGAGAGGAGGACAGAGAACAGTGGACACATAGTTCAACATGATGGACTACAGGACAGGACTGCTACTTCTAACTTTCTGCTGGGCAGGTGAAGACTTTCACTGATGATGATTTGACATATTTTCATTTGTGCTACCAATGTAATGTGTGACACGTATATTTTTATTTTGACAGGTGTTGATGGTCAGACTCTGACAGAATCTGAACCAGCAGTTAAAAGGCCTGGAGAATCTCACAGATTAACATGTACAACATCTGGATTCACATTAAGCAGCTACCCTATGAACTGGGTCAGACAGGCTCCTGGAAAAGGACTGGAGTGGATTGCTTTTATACACACAGGCAGTACTTCTATCTATTACTCCCAGTCAGTCCAGGGTAGATTCACCATCTCTAGAGACGACTCCAGCAGTAAAGTCTATCTGCAGATGAACAGTCTGAAGACCGAGGACACAGCAGTGTATTACTGTGCCAGACACACACAATGAGAGACAGTGACAGGAGACTCATACAAAAACTACTTCCTGTATTTAACACCACCACTGAGAACATTAACTTGTCTCAGTTTCTCATTTCTTTGATATACTGATTGTTCCTAAAATGTTTTTAACTGAATTTAACATCAACTCTTTTTTAATTTTTTTTATTAATGAAATACTTGGAAATAGCAATAATCCTGCTCTCGTCATTACTGTGCTGGTATAGAACAAGGAAGAATTACATTTTCATTATAAATTGTTGTAGTTTTTAATACAATGATGAAAACCGGCTCTGAGAAACATTATTATCAACAAACAACAATCATCATTTATCATATTAATTAAAAAATACGTCTTACTTTAACAATCACTTCCTCACAAAACAGCTAAGGACAGAAAAAACATCTGCTGAAATCTTTGCCCAGGCATGGATAAAATAAATACTTCATGTACACATTTCGGCTACATTAATGTTCCCATTATAAAAACACTATAAAGCAGTTAGTGTCATGTTTCTCCCTCCTCAACACAACACACAACATTTTATGAGCTGGATCAGCAGTGACTTCAGCTTCATGTGTTCATTTATGTAGTTCACCATCTCAACTAGATTTCAAGATAAACAGCTGGCAGACTGCAGGAGCTTCTGTTTATTATTGTGCCTGTGAGACATTGAAATGAAAGCTGAATGAATAAATGATACTGCAATAAGACAAACTTCCTATTAGGTCTCGGCCTGTTCGTTAGATGTTTTGTGTTGTGTTTGTACTTCCTGTTTTATTTTGTTAATTACCTGTTCTCTGTTGTTTCTACTTCCTACCCCCAGGTGTTCCCAATCTGTTCGTTAGTGTCCTCATCTGTGTCTCGTTCCCTCTCACTTCTTGGTGTGTATATAGAGTCTGTTTTGTTTGTCTCTTGCTGCCAGTTCGTCTTCGTACTTCGATGTCAAGAGTTCCAGCATTAGTCCCGTCTTCCTATTTCCCAAGCGTTTGATTCCCCGGCGTCCTCGACCTTGTTTCCGTGACTCGATTCTGCCCTTGCCTGATCCTTGTCTGCTGTGCTGTTACGCTGAGTATCTGCCCTTGTACCAAACCTGTTTCCGTGACCCGACTCTGCTCCTGGATTACCCCTTGATACTTTGTATGTTCAAATGTCTATGCGTGTACCATAGCAACTGCAAAGTTTTCAGTAAAGACCATTTCCATTCATCACTTATCTGTCTCTGTGTCATGCAATTGAGTCCCACCTCCCTTCTGTCTTGATCGTACCGTTACAGTACAAACTGGCCAAAGATATGGACTCAGCCGACTCAGAAGGTTAAGACGGTGCTCAGTGCTCAAGGCATTCGTCTCCACAATCTGGATGAGCAGCTGTCATCCTTGTGCGTCGGAGTGAGGTCTCTGACAGACAATCAGACGGCATTCCAGAGCGACATAGGTGGACCAGCTGGCCAAGCAGCTCCAAAAGCTGGGGACATGCGTCCAGTCACTATGTTCTGCGATGGCCAGGCCGCTACCGGTCATGGTGCGGCGGTCACCCCTCCCGTCACCACGGCTACTCCCCTGCCAATGATTCCTCTCTCCAGACCCGAATGCTTCTCCGGAGATTTGGAGAATTGCAGAACGTTCTTAACCCAATGTTATTTACATTTTGAATTACAAGCTGCTTCTTTTCCAACTGAGCGTTCCAAGGTGGCGTATGTGATTTATTACCTGTCAGGATGGGATACGGCAGAATGGGCCAGGGAGGTACCAATTTGTCAATCCTTAGGATCCTTCACAGAGACTCTAAGGAAGATCTTCGACCACACGTCTCCGGGTCGAGAGGCAGCCCATGCACTCACCAGTATTCGACAGGGGAACCGGCGGACTTCGGACTATGCTGTGGAATTCCGGACATTGGCGGCCGACAGTGGATGGAATGAGCAGGCGTTGTTCGACGCATTCAGGAGTGGACACTCGGATCATATCAATGATGAGCTAGCACCATTGGAATTGCCCACAGGTCTGGACTCTGTTATTGCCCAGTGCATCCGAATCGACAACCGATTCCGGGAGAGAGAACGAGAACTATCGACGGTCGCAGCTCACAGATACGAGGGACGGGGTGGTTCCGGTCACACTTTCGCCCAAGGCCCGGGGTATTCTTGGATTCAGAGACCACCTTATTCGGCGACAGTAACCTCACCAGACGAGGAGATGCAGTTTGGCCGCACCAGAGTGTCTCATGTGGAGAGACAGCACCGGATGAGAGAGGGTCGCTGCATCTATTGTGCTGAGTTTGGACATTTTGTTAATAGATGTCCAGTAAAAGGCCAAGGCTCACCAGTAAAGAGGGCACTGGTGAGCCGAGCAGTTTCTGGAGGACCCTCTCAAGCGCTGACATCTGCCACGCTCATCTCGTCGTCAGAGACCATGATTCATCCTGTGCTGATCGATTCCGGAGCAGACGAGAGTTTTATGGATGGGGTAATGGCTAAGAGGTTGGGTTTGGATTTGCACTCATTACCCGAGGTGTTGGAAGCCAAGGCTCTGGACGACAGAGTACTGTGTTGAGTTTCCCATATCACTCAACCTGTGCAACAGATTATGGCTAATGGACATTCGGAACAGATTGAGTTCCATGTGTTTGAAGATCACACACACCCGATAATTCTGGGGTATCCGTGGCTAGTCCAGCACAACCCTCACATGGACTGGGCCGGAGGAGAGGTATTGGGATGGCACCAGAGGTGTTCAACCACGTGTTTTCCAGGCTGCAAGGAACGAGGTCTGGGAATGACTACTTTGGACAAAAGACCCAGTGGAAGTCTGGAGAGGGACTTTCCAGATTTGCCCAAGGTTCCAGCGTGCTATTGGGGCTTAAAGAGGTCTTCAGTAAGACCCGGGCCACGGCTCTGCCACCTCACCGAGAGTATGACTGCCCGGTTGACCTACTTCCGGGCGCTGCAACTCCAAAGGGTCATTTGTATTCCCTGTCTGCGCCAGAGAGAGACTATGAGGGAGGACATCGAGGGAGCCTTGAAAGCTGGGATTATTCGTCCTTTGTCTTCACCCGCTGGTGCGGGATTCTTTTTCGTGGAGAAGGACAAGTCCCTAGGACCCTGTATTGACTATCGAGGTTCGAACAAAATCACTGTGAAGAATCGGTATCCCCTTCCACTTATTTCTTCGGCATTTGAGCTGTTACAAGGGGCCAAGATATTCACCACACTGGACCTATGCAACGCGTATCATTTGGTGAGGATAAGGGAGGGGGATGAGTGGAAGACCGCATTCAATACTCCCAGTGGACACTACGAATACCTTGTAATGCCTTTTGGACTGACCAACGCGCCAGCGGTGTTCCAGGCCCTGGTTAATGACGTTCTCTGGGATATGCTTAATCGATTTGTGTTCATGTATCTGGATGACAGCCTCATTTTTTCACCAGATGAGGAGACCCACATACAGCACGTCGGTCAAGTGTTACGACGCCTTCTCCACAACCTGCTGTTTGTCAAGGCGGAGAAATGTGAGTTCCACGTCAAGACTCTTTAGTTTCTGGGATTTATCATCGCTGAGGATAGCATTCGAATGGATGAGGCGAAGGTCAGTGCGGTCACTCAGTGGCCTACCCCCACCAGTCGGAAGCTGGTGCAAAGGTTCCTGGGGTTATCAAACTTTTATCGAAGATTCATTAGGAATTACAGCACTGTCGTAGCGCCTCTACACGCCTTGACCTCACTTTCTGTCAAGTTCTGTTGGAATGAGGGGGCTGAGAAGGCATTTCAATGACTGAAGACAAGCTTAATTTCCGCTCCCATCCTGACCTTGCCAGATCCCCAGAGACAGTTTGTGGTGGAGGTGGACGCGTCAGATGTGGGGGTGGGAACAGTTCTGTCCCAACGATCTGTTTCGGACAATAAATTGCACCCATGTGCATTTTTGTCCAAGAAGCTGTCACCAGCAGAAAGAAATTACGATGTCGGCAACAGGGAGTTACTTGCCATTAAGGTGGCGCTCGAGGAGTGGCGACACTGGCTGGAAGCAGCAGAGCAGCCGTTCCTGGTTCTCACGGACCACAAGAACTTGCAGTACATTCAGTCGGTGAAGAGACTGAATTCCCGGCAAGCCCGATGGGCTTTGTTTTTCACCCGCTTCAAGTTCACACTAACCTATCGGCCGGGGTCTAAGAACATTAAGGCGGATGCACTATCCTGCCTTTTTGATCCCAATCCGACCCCCAGACTCCCTTCATTCGTGATGCCGCCTTCTCGTGTTGTGGGAGCGGTAACCTGGGCAATCGAGGAGAAGGTAAGAAAGGCCAATATAGACATTCAGATTCCTGAGGGGGGTCCTGATAATCGTCTATTTGTGCCAGAGCAGTTGTGCCCACAGGTGATTCATTGGGCCCATACATCCTTCGTTTCCTGTCATCCCGGGGTTAGGAAGACCTTGTTCGTCATTCGGCAGTGGTTCTGGTGGCCGTCCATGGAGAGGGCGGTCAGGGAGTATGTGGCTGCCTGTCCGGTGTGTGCACGCAACAAGTCTTCATGTCAACCGCCATCGGGTCTTCTACGACCCCTTCAAGTGCCACATCGTCCTTGGACAGAGATTTCTATGGATTTCGTCACTGGACTACCCATTTCAGAGGGACAATCCACTATCCTAACCGTGGTTGACAGGTTCAGTAAAATGGCACATTTCATTGCATTGCCCAAACTTCCGTCGGCGAAAGAGACGGCGGAGGTACTTCTCTCTCAGGTGTTCCGGATCCATGGGTTCCCGAGGGATGTGGTTTCCGATCGGGGTCCTCAATTTGTCTCGTTTTTGGAAAGATTTTTGTGAACTTTTGGGAGCCAAGGTTAGCCTTACATCTGGGTACCATCCCCAGTCGAACGGACAGTCTGAGAGGATGAACCAGGAGTTAGAGACTTGTCTACGGTGTCTCATCTCCCAGAACCCCACAACCTGGAGCAAGCACCTAATCTGGGTTGAGTATGCCCATAATACCTTACCTGTCTCTTCTTCTGGTTTGTCCCCTTTCCAGTGTGCGTATATGGGTATCAGCCACCTCTGTTTCCGGACCAGGAGTTGGAGACCAGTGTTCCGTCAGCCCAAGCTATGGTTCGTCGTCGGATATGGAGTCGGGCAAGACAAGCTCTCCTCCGCACCTCCGCCATCTATAAAAGGGCAGCTGATAAGAGGAGAATCCCTGCACCCAGTTATGCTCCAGGACAGAGGGTGTGGTTGTTCACCAAGGACCTTCCTCTACGGGTGGAGTCTCGCAAATTGGCTCCACGGTTTGTGGGCCCGTTCCCGTTTTCCAGGGTCAGCAACCCTGTAGCCGTGAGACTGCAATTACCACGGTCCATGAGAGTACACCCACCTTTCATGTGTCTATAATAAAACCTGTGAAGGAGAGTAATTTGGTTCCCACAACCAAACCCCCCCCCCCCCCCCCCCCCGGTTCTTCGAGGGGGGGAACGTCTACACCAGGGGTCGGCAACCCGCGGCTCCGGAGCCGCATGCGGCTCTTTCATCTGTCTGATGCGGCTCCCTGTGGCTTTTGAAAATAAATAAAGATGATTATTTAATTAAAATGTATTTTATTTTAGTTTGTTCGTTTTTAAAATGTAATTCTAAATTTGAAGATTATGGTGATCTTGTAACATCTAAATAAAACGTGTTAAAAAATGTTATGTCGCTGTTACGCTGTTACTATGCGTCACAACCGCCTATGTGCGACACCCGCCAGCGCGCGATTTCTTGAACTTTTCGAATCCCAGGTAGGACAACTATGGAGAATTCTAAGAAGAGAAAAGTGTCTGAAGAAAACAGAACGTTCAATGGACAGATTCATTTGCTTTCACTGCTGACGAGACTGGTTTACCAGTATGCTTAATATGTAATGAGAAGCATGAGAGCTGACTGCACGCGCCAGTAAAAGGATGACGGCACACAGAGAGAGGACGGCATTTTTGGTTTGCTGACGGTGGATAATTTAAGTTCAGCGTTTTTTTTTCATAAATACAAGAAGGACTCAAATAGACAGAGTATTTTACTTGAAAGTAACCTTCAACCCAACGTCAACGTCTTTTTTTCGGAGCTCAAAATGTTTTGTTGCATGCAGAAATGTAATTTTGTTTTCTCTGCAGTCGTTCATTGATTTCATAAATGCAACACATTATAGTTTGTTTATACATAGCATAAAGGCAAAAAAAACGTTATATGCAGTGTTATTTCATTTTAAATGTCAAAAGGGTTTTGTGGCTCCCAGTGTTTTCTTTACTGTGGGAAACGGGTCCAAATGGCTCTTTGAGTGGTAAAGGTTGCCGACCCCTGGTCTACACGGACAAGTTCGTTAGATGTTTTGTGTTGTGTTTGTACTTCCTGTTTTATTTTGTTAATTACCTGTTCTCTGTTGTTTCTACTTCTTACCCCCAGGTGTTCCCAATCTGTTCGTTAGTGTCCTCACCTGTGTCTCGTTCCCTCTCACTTCTTGGTGTGTATATAGAGTCTGTTTTGTTTGTCTCGTTGCCAGTTCGTCTTCGTACTTCGATGTCAAGAGTTCCAGCATTAGTCCAGTCTTCCTGTTTCCCAAGTGTTTGATTCCCCGGCTTCTTCGACCTTGTTTCTGTGACTCGATTCTGCCCTTGCCTGATCCTTGTCTGCTGTGCTGTTACGCTGAGTATCTGCCCGTGTACCAAACCTGTTTCCGTGACCCGACTCTGCTCCTGGATTACCCCTTGATACTTTGTATGTTCAAATGTCTATGTGTGTACCATAGCAACTGCAAAGTTCAGTAAAGACCATTTCCATTCAACACTTATCTGCCTCTGTCGTGCAATTGAGTCCCACCTCCCTTCTGTCTTGATCGTACCATTACACTTCCACTTCTCAGAGGAAAAACTGTCTTCCTTTCTGACAAATTATTGTCTTCGCAGTAATCCACCTCACTGAGGTGACTGAACAGTTTTTAAATAAACTTTTTTAAAGAACTTCCCAGATGACTGTCTCACTTTCTTCTGTGGTTCCTCTCTCCTTTCATCTCATCGGGTTGTACAGGTCAGAGTATGGAGTCCATTCCTTCCAGTTCAGTAGTGAAGAAGCCTGGAGAGACTCTCAGTCTCTCCTGCCGGGGATCTGGCTTCACATTTAGCTGCTGTGTTATGAACTGGATCAGACAACCTGCAGGAAAAGCACTGGAATGGATAGGGAGTGGCTACACTTCTGCGAGTAGAAATAGTTATGCCGGCAGTGTGCAAGGATGTGTAGAGATGATCGCAACAGCTTGGTGCATCTGAGACTGTCCAACTTAAAGCCAGAGGACTCTGCTGTGTATTACTGTGCGGGTAGGGTTACATTTAACATGTGCTTTTCCACAACAATGGATGATAATGTTCCCATTATTGATTTTTTAACAGCAGGTAATGAGAATATATGTGGACATTTATGGATGCTTGGATGATGAATGTTGACACCTGACTTGGGTATAAATAAACGTTACGGTTGAATAACTTGAATGACTTCATCATTTTAAAATGATTATAATCGTATTAAAGAATGGTATAAATCATATTGTATCAGGACTTGCTGTGTTTCTCTTTGAGGAGGAGGAGTCTATGCAAAACTCTGACCTCTTCCATCGCTACATATGTGTTGCAGAGTGACGGACAGACTGTACACTGGACAGACAACGGGCTTCTACAATGTTCACACCTGATTATTTGGTGGTTTTTCTCATCCTGTCGATTAACTCTGCAGGTAAGAACAATAAATGTTTTTTCGACAAACCTCCTGGTACAATGACAATTTGGCTGAATTACAGTAACTGATGAGCTGTTTAAATGTCTGTAGGTACTGTTCAGCACCAGATTGATTACAAAAACCTTCTGCTCACATGCAAAGCCCTCAACAACCTCGCCCACACCTATCTCTCAAACCTCCTCCAGGAATACTCCCCCTCCCGCTCCCTGCGCTCATCCTCAGCCGGACTCCTGACTGTCCCCACCTCAGCACCAGGGGAGCCAGGGCTTTTAGCTGCACCGCGCCCAGGCTCTGGAATTCTCTGCCTCCACACATCAAACAGTCTGACTCCATTACGACTTTCAAATCCAACCTCAAAACCCACCTGTTTAAACCGGCCTACTCACTGTAAAACACAATGAACTTGTTATCACAGATCCTCCTTTCACTCCGTCACTCCACACTCTTGTCTTGCCTGTTTTATCTATGTCGGTGTGACTAATTTATTTTCCGTCTTTGTTTTAGCTGTTTTAACTTTTAAATGCACTGTAAGGCGACTTTGGGTATCCTGAAAGGCGCCTCTAAATAAAAGGTATTAATATTATTATTATTTAAAAGTTACCCATTACAAGTTGAAATTATATGTTCACACATTTTCCTGTTTCAGAATTAAATCTTAACAAAAACGTTTCCTGTTTTTCTGTGTTCACCATCAACACTTGAGTGTATCCCATCATGCATTGGGTGAAAGCCAAGGAAACAGGCAACACGCACAGGGCTTCAGTAACAAATACATCTCTATATATTTGTCACAAGTGAGGAACTTTTATTGAATGTTGAAAGTAGCTACCGTTCCTGTTTTAAACCTCCAGAGGGCAGACAAGGGCTTTCACACGTATAGTACTGCTGCTGTTAACAATCTTCTGGGCAGATACAGAGTTTCACTGATCTGTATTCAACATGTTTATTAATTGTATACCAATTAAATGAATGTTGAATTCCTTTTTATATTTGAACAGCTGTTGATGGTCAGAATCTGAACCAGTGATTAAAAGGTCTGGAGAATCTCACAGATTGACCTGTACAACATCTGGATTCACATTCAGCAGCGACGAGTAATTACACAAGAAGATTACACCGAACACTTTATGAGACAAGAGAAATAATTCTAAACAGCGATAAGAAAGTAGAAATCATGTTACTAAATAGGCATCTTGCTTATTCAAGAACAAAGCTTCATTAAAACGCCTCCTCAGATGAATAATAAACAGCATTTGTGTATTTAAACGGTTCTGCTAATTTGTCCAACCAGAGATTCACAAGTCTTTTTACTTCTTTAGTTTGCAGCAATTAGTTTCTTTTGCATATCGTCAGACAGGTTTCAGTTCCTAAGTAGTTAACTTCCTCTCAAGCCTCCAAGTTTCTCTGTGGCTACAAACTGTCACAATTTGAATACTGAAACCTTGAAAAGTCTTTATTTTCATATTTATTTATTTTATCTTGCTTTCACTTCACTCGTGTTTGTAGTAACAAAATAAAGAAACTAACAAAAACATACAACAAAAACTTAGAATTATAATCAGACAAATCTTTTGACAATTTGTTTTATTTCTGAATTAAACTGTTTTAAATGTTAACAATCACTAAAAGAAAACAAACAGAAGTTAATCCATTATGCAACTTATTTAAATCATGTTTTCAAAGAAATAATCAGCTCCATCCTTTCGCTGAAATAGAATAATAAAAATAAAATAATTTACTCAGCAGTTCTTTGTAGTCATGCAGGTACAGATGTCTTAAATCTCTATTTGCTGCTTGTTTAAATTATGTTTTATTGTGTATTCTGCTGTGTTCATGGCCTTGAATGTGACTTTATAAGCAGAATGGGAAGTAGGAGGAGCTTACTGTAAACATAATTCCCACAGGGATCCAGTTTACTTCATATTTAAGATTCAAGCATTTGAAACATCAGCACAGTGTGAACATGGCTTACAGAAAGCGAACACTGTTGGTGGTTGCTCTGTTTGTTTCTTCGGTGCTGAAGGTCAGACCAAAACAGAGTCTGAACCTGCAGTTAGAAAACCTGGAGAATCCCAAAGACTCACCTGCACAACATCTGGATTCTCATTAAGCAGCTACCCTATGAACTGGATCAGACAGACTCCTGGAAAAACACTGGAGTGTATTGCTTTAATACACACATCTAGTTCTCCTATCTATTACTCCCAGTCAGTCCAGGGTAGATTCACCATCTCCAGAGACGACTGAGAACATTAAATATAGTCTTTAGTACATTTATTGCAATGCTGATATAAAGTGTTTTCATTATCCACCATTAACATGTCCACAAATATAACATACATCTCAAGGACATTAAGATCAAATGCTCCACTAACACTCATCAAATGGATCTAAATAAATACATAAATAAAACAATTGAAATCAAAAATAGAAATACATCATTTTAATTGGTTGAATTTACATTCATTAATAAACTATTCAAATATACATTTCAGGTATGTTGTTTTGTTTTGAAATGAATATTTAATATGAAATCAGGACTTTGACAAAGACCCAGTGCAACACTAATCAAAGAGGACATTGAAAAAGATCCAGATGTTAATTACACAACAGATGTTTTTGCAATAATAAATCCTAATAAAATGAATTAGTTGATTCCAGACTCCGAACTGAAGCACAACAGCTGATCTTAAGACACTTATGTGTTTGTATACTGTAAGTATATTAGTAATACTAACATGTTCAAAAATGGACCTTAAATATGACGGCAGTGAGAGCAGAATGACAATGGCACTAATGCCACTCATGCCACTAATGCCACTAATGCCAGTCATGCCACTCATGCCACTAATGCCACTCATGCCACTCATGCCACTAATGCCACTCATGCCACTAATGCCACTAATGCCACTCATGCCACTCATGCCACTCATGCCACTAATGCCACTCATGCCACATATGCCACTACAAAAACTAAAAAGACAACAGCAGATGATTTTGTGGTTTTTGACTTCCAGCTTGTGTTTGAGTCTCAGTTTTATTAAGACTGTGTAATGTTGTAATGTGTTTGTCTTTCTCTGTGTTATACGGATTGTGAAGAATAAAACATGAATTTTACAAGATTGTTAGAAATAATAATAATATTATCTTACAGTGTTTTGTGTTAGTAAGTTGGCTAATTCCACAATTGTGTGATCAAAATGACGTAAAGTTCACCAGATGTCATTTCTCGGGCCTCTGTGTGCTCCCACTACCAAGTTTACATATCTTAACATATTAATGTGGAAGACACACAGATTTACATAACAATGTCACCGTGTGACCTCGGTAATATCATTAATAAAAACATGGGGAGAAAAAAGAAAAAAAATCAAAGTTATAAGAGATGCAATGAGAAGATTCTTGAAAAAAGAAACATGCAAGAAAATATGGTCAGTAAAGAGAAAGCCATAATATATAAATAAGATTTAAGGAGAGACTGAGAAGACGACATTGTTCAATCTCTCCTCTGAATTCCACAAGTGATGGAGAAATAAAGCAAAGTTAGCAGGTGTGATCTGGGTCACTCCTTCTTGTGAGGAGGAGTCAATGCAAAACTCAGAGATCTTCCACCTCTACTTATGTGACTGCAGAGAGGAGGACAGAGAACAGTGGACACACAGTTCAACATGATGGACTACAGGACAGGACTGCTGCTTCTAACTTTCTGCTGGGCAGGTGAAGACTTTCACTGATGATGATTTGACATATTTTCATTTGTGCTACCAATGTAACGTGTGACACGCATATTTTTATTTTGACAGGTGTTGATGGTCAGACACTGACAGAATCTGAACCAGCCCTTAAAAGTCCTGGAGAATCTCACAGATTAACATGTACAACATCTGGATTCACATTCAGCAGCTATAGTATGCACTGGATCAGACAGGCTCCTGGAAAAGGACTGGAGTGGATCTCTGCTATCAGTGGTGGTGGCAGCACTTACTACTCTCAGTCAGTTCAGGGCCGGTTTACCATCTCCAGAGACAACAGCAGACAGCAGCTGTATCTGCAGATGAGCAGTCTGAAGACTGAAGATTCTGCTGTTTATTATTGTGCTCGAGACTCACAGTGACTGGAGCTGGTTGAGCAGCTGCACAAAATCCTGCAGTAAACATCTTTTGGGCTGGGAGAGCCCAAGCATGAATTTTCTTTGTTGCAGTATTTATATTATATTTAAAAAATATATTTTATATCTTATAACTTTTTAGATGTTTACATTACAAACATATCTTAGATAATAAATTACCCTTTGTTCCTGCACTATACAAAGTCCTGAAAACTGTTCCTGAGAAATATTATTACTAAACTTTAAAAACAAAAAACACAATAAAGATCACTTGTTCATAAAAGCGTCAAAGACAGCAGAACAATATGGCTGCTGAAATGAAACCTCCACAAATACTATAAATTTCTACACAATTAAGAGACAATATTGTCCGTGGATGAAGTGCAATTTAAGAGGGTCGTAATATGAGAGTGAAGAACAATGTTGCAGTTTGTTTTCTAGAATCACTAGAGGGCAGTCAGTGTCGAGTGTCTCTCTCCTCTGTTGCTACAAGTAGACACTCATCTGTGTTCTCATTGATCTTTACTGACCGACACTTGAACCCTTGAAAGAGATTCATATTGTTCTATAATTCAATCAATGGGTAAATAACACATGTTCACTCTCTCATCATGTACTGAAGTTTCATTCAAATCATTTCTGGGAGGAGCCAGCAGTGATCTACAAAGTGGAGTGATGACAGCATTTACCTTTATTGTTTACAAACAGCGTGAATGACCTTAAATCATACTGTTTATGGAGATAAATACTTTATATATAATGTTTTTGTTCATTTTTAAGATAGAAAAATAATATAATAATCAAAGAATGACTATTGTGTTTTAACTGCAGAGAAATGTTTAGAAAAGATGTGGAGAGAATAAAGTTTTCTGTATGTGAATACAAAGAAAATGTATCTACATCTCTCCATGGGCGGAAATAAAACTGTGTCTTTATTAGTTACAATATTTAATGTTTTTGTCACATGTCTATTGTCTTTGGATATGATAAAAATAGTGTTACAGAAAAAATAATACAAATATTCTATATTTGATTAAGGCTGCTTTTTTTATGAAGATAAACTGTGTTGACTAAAACTAAAAGTAGTTTATGAAAGCATAAACTATAAGTTTTATAAATATGTCTTCAAACACTGAAACCATTAAAAGTATCTTATTATTACTTACATTTTCATACCACATGATCCTGGCTGCAGTAATTAATACAGTAACACGCAAATAAATGAATGAATAAATGCAGTAATTCATTAATATGTCACTTCAATACTTTAAGGCATTAATAGTTAAAATATTGAAAACAAAGTTTGAAGTTCTTTAATTTCTGTAAATGTAGAGACATTTTCTAAACATTACAATTAGGTGTGTAATAGAATTAAAATGTCAAATGAGCACAATCTTCCATTTGCTCCCGTTAGACCCACATTGATGCTTCATGTTTGATTCTATGCAAAGTCAGTGACCTTCCTTGTTCCTCAGCTATAAAAACATCACACCAGGCTGTCAGTGGAGTTCACAGCACATCACTTTCAACATGTTCTCTGTAGCTCTGCTGCTGCTGTTGGCAGCTGGATGTGAGTCTCTCTGCATTCTTCAAAAGCTTTTCTTTTACTGTATAACTTGATCGTTTGTGACAAAACATTTTCTTTCCTTTATTTTTTAAACAGGTGTGAAGTGTGAACAGTTGACACAGCCGGCCTCTGTGACTGTGCAGCCAGGTCAACGTCTGACCATCAGCTGTCAGGTCTCTTATGCTCTGAGCAGCTACAGGACAGCTTGGATCAGACAGCCTGCAGGGAAAGGACTGGAGTGGATTGGAATGAAATACACTGGAGATTCATACTACAAAGATTCACTGAAGAACAAGTTCAGTATCGACTTGGACACTTCCAGCAAGACAGTGACTCTAAACGGACAGAATGTGCAGCCTGAAGACTCTGCTGTGTATTACTGTGCCAGAGACACACAGTGACACACACCATCAGTAGAGCTGAACAAAAACCCCTCAGTGCCTGAACACTTGTAACATGAAGCCACCAGAGGAGGAGCCCTCAGACCACTAATGACTCCAACACCAGCTCACTGTAACTTCAGAGTTTTTAATGGAAGGACTGTTTCCCTGTTTACTGTAACAATCACTGATATATAATTATATGTATGTATAACCTTTCACCCTTTGAAGGGATGGAATACACTCAGCAAACATCCTGGTTTTTAAAAGCCAGTGATATATGTAGAGTAGAAACGAACCCTCAAAAAGTCATTTTTAGGTAAGAAGAAATACATCTGAATCGTAAAGGCATTAGTAACTGAATCAGTGGTGTTCATGAGTCAAACTACAGAACAGTTTGTTTTCATTTACAATCTAAAGTGTGTTTGTCAGAGATTCAAGTTACACCTTCTCTTTGTGTGAATAAAGAACCACAACTGAACTTTTCATCTTGATTTTAAATGATTTAAAGAAACCTGTCAGCTGATTTACTATCAATCAGTATGTAAATTGGCTTCCTTGTTGTTAATGTTGCTCATGTGAACATTAATGCACACCGCACTCTGACGAGTTGAAGGAAAATAATGTTTGTAGAATTCATTGATTGTATAGAGGCAATATTTTCATACTGATTACAGAGGAAGAGTTGAGTATTTTAATGTTTCTATCATTTAATTTCAATTCCACAACATCCACCATCAATATAGAATTATATCTATATTATACATTATATATTTTATATATATTTTTCTTTTGTTTTTTATAGTAATGTGATCTTAATGACTTCTGGGATTTCTCAACACCTGCAAAAACACTTTAATGAATCCACATTAGATTTCTATGTATTTCACAGTTATACACAGTATCATGGATTAATTCCGTCCTCCGGGCCAGTGAGGAGGACTGGATCCCTTCCACTAATATTTTCTTTAACTTATTTAAACTGTTGCAAATCTAGTCTAACTCAGTCTTTTTAACGTAATCCTTAGTCAGGAAAAAAGAAGATCTCTGTCAGAGAAAAGAATATCACTGGAGAAGTTTAAAGTCAGATACAACAGAGTTTAATCTCATGTACAAGTACACAAATCAACTCTGAGAACATCCCCGGAGATGCACTGACCCCTGGACTGATTCAGCCCCCCTCTTTTACCTAATTTCACATACAAAACCAAAGTTGAGGCTAAAAGGTTGCATAGTGTGTCCCGAGTCCAGGACTCTTGCTGGTAAATCAACCTGATATAGTCTGGCCTACGCCCTTTGACTCATCACCTGGAATGTGCCTGTCCTGTGCTTTAAACGTGTGTCTCTGGGTCTTTTCTCTAGTTGAAGTTAGTCCTGTCTTTTTAGCAGGCGCCTGGCCTTCTTATCTCATCCTCAATATACTAAGGGTCTCATAAATCTACTTTCTTTATGAGCTTGAATTGGGAGACTCACTCTTCATTCTCATCCTCCCTAATGCTATTATTCAGACCTTCTCCCAGATGTTTACAGAGGCTGTATTCTCACACTTATATTGATTAGAATTGAATATTACACATTTATATATATTTAAAATACAAACCATATACTTAGTAAATCCTACTACAATTATGTACTAATAAAACCTATTACAGAACACACTCTTATTACACCCCATAATAAAACACATACGAATAAAATCTGCCACAACAACAGATAGTTCCTACTAATATCAAAGCATGATTTTATCTTATATTACCCGTCATATTCAAAAGTACAAACCATAAATGACATGAAATGAGACTTGACATGACTTGAAAAGAGAAACAAGTTGAACAACATTTGATCAGACAGCAGGCTTGGCTGGATGAAATGTGCACAATCCAAATGATATCAAAACATTGGTTGATGGTATAACGTGGTGAAACGATGATAAAGCAAGTTTCAGAAATGCTAGTAGATATTGGTGATCAGAATAAAACTGTAGATTATTTATATTATAGTGAATGTTGTCATGGTCTGCACATTATGATCAAAGAGACTAATGAGAAACACTTGATCCCAAGATGAATTATGATTTAACACTTTGAATACATGTTGTATGTTAATGTGTCAAACGTCTGAACTAAGATGATCATTTGAGTATTATTAGAATAAATGTGGTTGTGGTGTTAATACTTATAGATAATCTACACACATTTAAAAACACCAGACAAACATCAAAACAGCTGACTTTGAAGGTTGATCTTTAGACATTACTTCCCCATTTGTATGAACTATTTCCAGACCTGTTGTATCCTTCCAATGAGGAGGAGTTAATGCAAATCTCAGAGATCTTCCACCTCTACTTATGTGACTGCAGAGAGGAGGACAGAGAACAGTGGACACACAGTTCAACATGATGGACTACAGGACAGGACTGCTGCTTCTAACTTTCTGCTGGGCAGGTGAAGATATCTCTAAAAATTGGGTTGAATCTTTATTCAAAAAGTTGCCAATTTACAACACGTCACTATTTTCTTGTTTATTTTAACAGGTGTTGATGGTCAGACTCTGACAGAATCTCAACCAGCAATTAAAAGGCCTGGAGAATCTCACAGATTGACCTGTAGAGCCTCTGGATTCACATTAAGCAGCTACTATATGGCCTGGGTCAGACAGGCTCCTGGAGAAGGACTGGAGTGGGTTGCTTATATTGGCACATTTAGTTCTTCTATCTATTACTCCCAGTCAGTCCAGGGTAGATTCACCATCTCCAGAGATGACTCCAGCAGTAAAGTCTATCTGCAGATGAACAGTCTGAAAACCGAGGACACAGCAGTGTATTACTGTGCCAGAGACCCACAGTGAGAGACAGTGACAGGAGACTCATACAAAAACTACTTCCTGTATTTAACACCACCACTGAGAACATTAACTTGTCTCAGTCTCTCATTTCTTTGATATACTGATTGTTCCTAAAATGTTTTTAACTGAATTTAACATCAACTCTTTTTTTTTCAAATCTCTATAAAATACTATTCATTGTATTTATTTCCACAACTAACACTGATCTATACTTGCATATGTTGTTAAACATTAAACTATTCAAGTATTGAAAAACAAATCACTTGAATATTCTTCAGAAGTTGAATTTCTCCTCTGAATTTAGGTTGTGTAAAAATAATAATAATAATATTATGCATAACAACCAGTAGTTAAAAGGCCTGGAGTATCTCACAGATTGACATGTACAACATCTGACGTCCGGTTATGGCGGCTCGCTAGGAAGACGCAACTATCAGTGCTCCGCCAATTTCTGTCTTAAATCCTAATTTTACCCACGTTTTATGTCAACCCATCATTTCTATTCGGAAAAGACGGTTAAATGCCGGCTGCAGCAGGGAAATCAGCTAAAGGACAACCAAAACATCTCCAGTCTAAGCTAAAAAACTTCGGAGCATCCAAGCTACATGTGGAAGCAAAAGAAAGTTATGCTAGCGCTAGCATTGCGCCAGCCATGACCTCTGTTGAGACGGGCGAGGCAGGGCGGTGGGAAGCAGGCTCGGAGGAAATCCTGATTGCCATAGGCTCTCTAAAGTCGGACTTTTCCACAAGACTTGATGACATGCTAACAGCAATAGAGGGGATGAGAAAAGGAGATACGGGAATGCTCAGAACGAATGGCAGAGGCTGAAGTAAGAATCTCATCTACCGAGGACAACGTGAGCTCCCTGCAAGCTAAAGGGAACAGCTTGAAGCTAATAACACGAAGCTAGAAGATAAAGTTGAAGACTTGGAGGCAAGATCCAGGTTATCTAATTTGAGAGTGGTGAACTTGCCAGAAGATGCTGAAAGAGGGGATGCTTGTGCTTTCCTCGAAAAATGGATCCCAGACGTGTTAGATTTGGCACCGCTAAATTCAAAGTTTGTACTGGAGAGAGCTCACAGAATCGGCCAGAGGAGGGATGCAAATGCCCCAGCAAGAACTTTGATCATGAAATCCTTAAACTACAGGGACAGGATGGTTGTAATGAAGGCAGCCAGGGCAAAACAACAGATTCTATTTAAAGACCAGCAGGTGAGATTTTATCCAGACTTGGCTGCAGGAGTGCACAAGCGGCAGAAGATGTTCGATAATGTTCGTCAGAAACTACGGAACCGGGGGATTCGGTATGGCATGCTATTGCCGGCTAGGCTCCTGGTGACCTACAAGGACAAGTCGCACACTTTTGAGAACCTGTCTGCTGTGGGGAACTTCATCGAGCGCATTGCAAGAGAGGAGGGACAGGCTGAGTAACGTAACCTGTGGCTGCGACCGGCTAAAGGGCTAATATGGGCTAACATATGTGCAGGTATCAGGACTTCTTTTCTTTAAGTATTTGCGGTCGGGCATCTTGGATATGTCTGGACATATCGAACTACTTGAACTGAATGACTGACACTGACCAAATGTTCTGTTTATATGTTCTGGTGGTCACGAGTGTTTTCTCACCATATATAACATTGGGGTCTGATACCACACATGGGACGCTAATTATGTTAGCCCTGACCTAGCACTTATTTCTGGGTTGTTTTTATTTATTTATTTTTATGTATACACCATACTTCTCAGTATCTCACCAACGTTGCATTGCGTATTTAAATTACAAGCTTGAAAGCAATAGCTTTAAATGAGGTTGAGTTAATAAGTACTACTGAGGCCAGCTCTTATTGTCACTGATAACTAGCTACATTTGTGATAAGCCCTGTAATGGTTGTTTAACACAACGGGTAAGTGCCGTATGACAAGGGTATGTGGAGCCTTCAGTTTAAAAATTGAAGGATGAACGCATATTTATTTTATTTTGGTACTTCTATAATCTGGAATGTTACGGCATAACATATGTTGGCTCCTCCTGAGATCACTGCCCATTAGTTAAGTATGGTGGAACTACTTTTGGTGGGACTTCTTATGATTACATGGTGGTTAGTAATGTAAACCAAAGGTTAGGAATAGAAGTATAGTCGAGCTGAAGCACGTGCTGTATGAGTACAGTGACTGTCAGCTATAAGAGGAAGTATCAACATGAGGACATGAGGAGGGGGGGGCTGCCCATTAGGGTGGAGGCATTCGGGAAAGGGGTTAAAGGTTCACAGGGTTGGATGTGGTTTGGAACATCCGTGTTATGTTTTTTAAATGTATTTTTTTAAATGAATTTTTATTTTTATGTACATGTGGGTAACCTAATCTGTGTCAAAGGTCATGTCTCAGGGTGTGGAGGTTAAATTTACTTCCTGGAATTGCAGAGGCCTGCAAAAACTTTCAAAAATCAACCAGGTTATGAATAGAGTTAAAAGTCTGCAATCTAAAATAGTTTTTTTGCAAGAGACACATTTACTGCCAAAGAATGATATTAGAATTAGGAGGAGGTGGACGGGATGTGTGTATTCAGCAACATTTTCTACTCAGGCTAGGGGTGTTATGATGTTAATTCACAAATCGGTACCTTTTCAGGTAGCAAATTTAATCAAGGACAAGGCTGGTAGATACTTAATTGTACAGGGTACTCTACTAACAGAAAACCTGAATCTAGTTAACATATATACCCCCAATAATGATGATCCAACATTTTTCAGGGACCTGTTTTATACGCTTTCAACATTTACTGGTAATTACATCATAGCAGGGGATTTTAATTGTGTATTGGATCCAACAACAGATCGGTCAGGAGGCATAGATAAATCACACACCAAAAGCAGGGAAGTATTACTTAATATTATGAAAGATTTCAATTTGAAGGACATCTGGAGAGAATTAAAGCCTGATGCTATAGAGTATTCTTGCTATTCTGCTTCTTACCAATCTTATTCCCATATTGATTACTTTTTGATATCAACAAATTTGGCTTCTAAAATTAAAGACGGCACTTATGATGGAATCCTTATTTCGGACCATGCACCAAACTCACTGCTTTATGTCGACTCAAGGCTGACGAGAGATCCTCCTAATCCTCCTAACGACCAAGGAGAGAAGCCTGGAAAGATATTAGCGTGGCTTATTAAACAATTACAAACTGAAAGATCCATTATGTTAATACAGAATAATAAAGGGAGATGATATAAATACAGATTTGACAAGTCAAAATAACTTCTTAGACACTCTCAATATACCTAGTATCCCAACAGAACTCAGACCTAGTCTGGAAGCTGAATTATCATTACAAGAGATCTCTGATGCAATTGATAACATGACATCTGGGAAGGCTGCAGGGCCAGATGGCCTACCTATAGATATCTACCAAAGGTTTAAATATAAAGTACAAACGCCCCTCTTAAATATGTTATTAGAATCTTTTACAAATGAAATCCTTCCGCCATCACTGAGAGAAGCCTTGATGACATTGTTACCAAAACCAGGGAAACCCTGCAATAGATGTGAAAACCTAAGACCAATAAGCCTTCTCAACTCGGACGTAAAGGTGTTATGTAAAGTCCTTGCAAAAAGGTTGGAAGGCCTGCTCCCAGGAATGATTAAGGAAGATCAGAATGGGTTTATTAAGTGGTGCCGAGGGTTTCATAATGTCAGGAGGGTACTGAACATTCTACATAGCCAAAAGGAAATGCCAGATACTGCTCTCTTATCGTTAGATGCCGAGAAGGCATTCGATAGGGTCGAATGGCCATATCTTTTTGATGTCCTCGAACGCTTTGGATGTGGTAAACTTTTTTGTAAATGGGTTAAATTGTTGTACACTGACCCTGTTGCAGAAATACTTACAAATAATACAACCTCGAAACAAATTAAGATCCACAAGGGGTGCCGTCAGGGGTGTCCTCTATCACCACTTTTGTTTATAATGGCAATAGAACCGCTGGCCATAGCTGTTCGGTCTCATCCAAAGATCTCTGGTATAACTATAGGTCAAACAGACCACCGCTTTATATGCTGATGACGTCATAGTGTTTCTCAGGGAGTTGGAGAGATCAATTCCAGTGTTATTGGAAGTGATAGGAAAATTTGGTGAATTTTCCGGTTACAAAATGAATCATTCCAAATCGTCCATAATGTTATTAAATTCCAAAGAGAGAAGTAATCCGACTGCATCAGTCTCCCAGTTTAAAGTTGCAGATAATTTTACATATTTAGGTGTAAAAATAGTGCCCAATATAACAGATGTGGTGAATTCTAATTACGATCCTATTATGGAGTCAATTACCAGCACAATTGATAGATGGAAGCCGATGTCCATCTCCTTAATTGGGAGAATTAATATATTAAAAATGAACATACTCCCCAAGTTTTTGTATCTATTCCAAAACATCCCCTTGCCTCCTCCTCCAAACTTATTTTCAAAGTTAAGGAAATTATTTTTAATTTACTTTATTTAATTAAACGAGCCCGCTTGTACTTAACCCTCCTGTACATGCCCTATGATAGAGGGGGCCTTGCATGTATTGACTATCGAGGTTTGAACAAAATCACTGTGAAGAATCGGTATCCCCTTCCACTTATTTCTTCGGCATTTGAGCTGTTACAAGGGGCCAAGATATTCACCAAACTGGACCTACGCAACGCGTATCATTTGGTGAGGATAAGGGAGGGGGATGAGTGGAAGACCGCATTCAATACTCCCAGTGGACACTACGAATACCTTGTAATGCCTTTTGGACTGACCAATGCTCCAGCGGTGTTCCAGGCCCTGGTTAGTGACGTTCTCCGGGATATGCTTAATCGATTTGTGTTCGTGTATCTGGATGACATCCTCATTTTTTCACCAGATGAGGAGACCCACATACAGCACGTCGGTCAAGTGTTACGACGCCTTCTCGACAACCTGCTGTTTGTCAAGGCGGAGAAATGTGAGTTCCACGTCAAGACTGTTTTGTTTCTGGGATTTATCATCGCTGAGGATAGCATTCGAATGGATGAGGCGAAGGTCAGTGCGGTTCCTGGGGTTTTCTAACTTTTATTGAAGATTCATTAGGAATTACAGCACTGTCGCAGCGCCTCTACACGCCTTGATCTCACTTTCTGTCAAGTTCTGTTGGAATGAGGGGGCTGAGAAGGCATTTCAACGACTGAAGACAAGCTTCGTTTCCGCTCCCATCCTGACCTTGCCAGACCCCCAGAGACAGTTTGTGGTAGAGGTGGACACGTCAGATGTGGGGGTAGGAGCAGTTCTGTCCCAACGATCTGTTTCGGACAATAAATTGCCGCCTTCTCGTGTTGTGGGAGCGGTAACCTGGGCAATCGAGGAGAAGGTAAGAAAGACCAATATAGACATTCAGATTCCTGAGGGGGATCCCGATAATCGTTTGTTTGTGCCAGAGCAGTTGTGCCCACAGGTGATTCATTGGGCCCATACATCCCTCGTTTCCTGTTCGGAGGACCCTGTTCGTCATTCGGCAGCGGTTCTGGTGGCTGTCCATGGAGAGGGCGGTCAGGGAGTAAGTGGCTGCCTGTCCGGTGTGTGCACGCAGCAAGTCCTCACGTCAACCGCCATCGGGTCTTCTACGACCCCTTCAAGTGCCACATCGTCCTTGGGCAGAGATTTCGTCACTGGACTACCCATTTCAGAGGGACAATCCACTATCCTAACCGTGGTTGACAGGTTCAGTAAAATGGCACATTTCATTGCATTGCCCAAACTTCCGTCGGCGAAAGAGACGGCGGAGGTACTTCTCTCTCAGGTGTTCCGGATCCATGGTTTTCCCGAGGGATGTGGTTTCCGATCGGGGTCCTCAATTTGTCTCTCGTTTTTGGAAAGATTTTTATGAACTTTTGGGAGCCAAGGTTAGCCTTACATCTGGGTACCATCCCCAGTCGAACGGACAGTCTGTGATGATGAACCAGGAGTTAGACTTGTCTACGGTGTCTCATCTCCCAGAACCCCACAACCTGGAGCAAGCACCTAATCTGGGTTGAGTATACCCATAAGTATACCTTACCTGTCTCTTCTTCTGGTTTGTCCCCTTTCCAGTGTGCGTATGGGTATCAGCCACCTCTGTTTCCGGACCAGGAGTTGGAGGCCAGTGTTCTGTCAGCCCAAGCTATGGTTCGTCGTTGTCGTCGGATGTGGAGTCGGGCAAGGCAAGCTCTCCTCCGCAGCTCCGCCACCTATAAAAGGGCAGCTGATAAGAGGAGAATCCCTGCACCCAGTTATGCTCCAGGACAGAGGGTGTGGTTGTCCACCAAGGACTTTCCTCTACGGGTGGAGTCACGCAAATTGGCTCCACTGTATGTGGGCCCGTTCCCGATCTCCAGGGTCATCAACCCTGTAGCAGTGATGCTGCAATTACCACGGTCCATGAGAGTACACCCCACCTTTCATGTGTCTAGAATAAAACCTGTGAAGGAGAGTAATTTGGTATCCCACAACCAAATCCCCACCTCCCCCCCGGTTCTTCGAGGGGGGAACGTCTACACGGTCAAGCGTCTCCTGGCAGTGAGAAAAAGGGGCAGGGGTCGTCAATACCTGGTGAATTGGGAGGGGAGACAGTGGGTGGCTACCAAGAACATTGTGGACCATACTCTGATCAAGGATTTCCACCGCCAGCATCCTGATGCACCTGTGACGTCAGGTGCCTGTCCCTAGAGGGGGGGGGTACTATTAGGTCTCGGCCTGTTCGTTAGATGTTTTGTGTTGTGTTTGTACTTCCTGTTTTTTGTTAATTACCTGTTCTCTGTTGTTTCTACTTCTTACCCCCAGGTGTTCCCAATCTGTTTGTTAGTGTCCTCACCTGTGTCTCGTTCCCTCTCACTTCTTGGTGTGTATATAGAGTTTATTTTGTTTGTCTCGTTGCCAGTTCGTCTTCGTACTTCGATGTCAAGAGTTCCAGCATTAGTCCCGTCTTCCTGTTTCCCAAGCGTTTGAATCCCCGGCTTCCTCGACCTTGTTTCCGTGACTCGATTCTGCCCTTGCCTGATCCTTGTCTGCTGTGCTGTTATGCTGAGTATCTGCCCGTGTACCAAACCTGTTTCCGTGACCCGACTCTGCTCCTGGATTACCCCTTGATACTTTGTATGTTCAACTGTCTATGCGTGTACCATAGCAACTGCAAAGTTTTCAGTAAAGATCATTTCCATTCAACACTTATCTGCCTCTGTGTCGTGCAATTCAGTCCCACCTCCCTTCTGTCTTGATCGTACCGTTACACTTCCACTTCTCAGAGGAAAAACTGTCTTCCTTTCTGATAAATTCTTGTCTTCGCAGTAATCCACCTCACTGAGGTGACTGAACACTTTTTAAATAAACGTGTCGGTCACAGCAGAGAACTTCCCAGATGACTGTCTCACTTTCTGCTGTGGTTCCTCTCTCCTTTCATCTCATCAGGTTGTACAGGTCAGAGTATGGAGTCCATTCCTTCCAGTTCAGTAGTGAAGAAGCCTGGAGAGACTCTCAGTCTCTCCTGCCGGGGATCTGGCTTCACATTTAGCTGCTGTGTTATGAACTGGATCAGACAACCTGTAGGAAAAGCACTGGAATGGATAGGGAGCAGCTACACTTCTGCGAGTAGAAATACTTATGCTGGCAGTGTGCAAGGACGTGTAGAGATGATAGCAACAGCTTGGTGCATCTGAGACTGTCCAACTTAAAGCCAGAGGACTCTGCTGTGTATTACTGTGCAAAACACACACTGGTTAAAGGAAGCACAGAGGCTTTACAAAAACCTCAAACTATTTATATTCACAAGAACCTTCAGGTGGCAGCAGAAGACGAGAAGTCAGATGACAGTAAAGAAAGTATGACAGTGTCTCTAAACACACACTATGAAAGCAACAGCTGTTAGTGACGTCCTGTTCTGTAGGGTTACATTTAACATGTGCTTTTCCACAACAATAATGGATGATAATGTTCCCATTATTGATTTTAAACAGCAGGTAATGAGAATATATGTGGACATTTATGAATGATATATCCAATATATGGTTAACAATGGCTGCTTAGAGGATGAATGTTGACACCTGACTTGGGTATAAATAAACGTTACGGCTGAATAACATCATTTTAAAAATCATGATTATAATCGTAGTATTAAAGAATGGTATAAATCATATTGTATCAGGACTTGCTGTGTTTCTCTTTGAGGAGGAGGAGTCTATGCAAAACTCTGACCTCTTCCATCTCTACATATGTGTTGCAGAGTGACGGACAGACACTAAATCTGTGACGTACACACTGTAGACTGGACAGAGACAACTGGCTTCTACAATGTTCACACCTGATTATTTGGTGGTTTTTCTCATCCTGTCGATTAACTCTGCAGGTAAGAACAATAAATGTTTTTTCGACAAACCTCCTGGTACAATGACAATTTGGCTGAATTACAGTAACTGATGAGCTGTTTATATGTCTGTAGGTACTATTCAGCACCAGATTGATGACAAAAACCTTCTGCTCACATACAAAGCCCTCAACAACCTCGCCCCCACCTATCTCTCAAACCTCCTCCAGGAATACACCCCCTCCCGCTCCCTGCGCTCATCCTCAGCCGGACTCCTGACTGTCCCCGCCTCAGCACCATGGGAGCCAGGGATTTTAGCTGCACCGCGCCCAGGCTCTGGAATTCTCTGCCTCCACACATCAAACAGTCTGACTCCATTACGACTTTCAAATCCCCCCTCAAAACCCACCTGTTTAAACCGGCCTACTCACTGTAAAACACAATCAACTTGTTATCACAGATCCTCCTTTCACTCCGTCACTCCACACTCTTGTCTTTCCTGTTTTATCTATGCTTATATTTATTTATGTCGATTTGACTCATTTATTTTCCGTCTTTGTTTTAGCTGTTTTAACTTTTAAATGCACTGTAAGATGACCTTGTGTGTCCTGAAAGGCGCCTCTAAATAAAATGTATTATTATTATTGTTAATATTATTATTTAAAAGTTACCCATTACAAGTTGAAATTATATGTTCACACATTTTCCTGTTTCAGAATTAAACCTTAATAAAAACATTTCCTGTTTTTCTGTGTTCACCATCGGCACTTGAGTGTATCCCAGCATGCATTTGGTGAAAGCCAAGGAAACAGGCAACACACACAGGGCTTCAGTAACAAATACATCTCTATATGTTTGATTGTCACGAGTGAGGAACTTTTATTGAATGTTGAAAGTAGCTACCAATCCTGTTTTAAACCTCCAGAGGGCAGACAAGGGCTTTAACACGTATAGTACTGCTGCTGTTAACTATCTGCTGGGCAGATGAAGAGTTTCACTGATCTGTATTCAACATGTTTATTAATTTGATACCAATTAAATGAATGTTGAATTCCTTTTTATATTTGAACAGCTGTTGATGGTCAGAATCTGAACCAGTGATTAAAAGGTCTGGAGAATCTCACAGATTGACCTGTACAACATCTGGATTCACATTCAGCAGCGACGAGTAATTACACCGAACACTTTGTGAGACAACAGAAATATTTCTAAACAGAGATAAGAAAGTGGAAATCATGTTACTAAATAGGCATCTTGCTTATTCAAGAACAAAGCTTCATTAAAACGCCTTCTCAGATGAATAATAAACAGCATTTGTGTATTTAAACGGTTCTGCTATTTGTCCAACCAGAGATTCACAAGTCTTTTTACTTCTTTAGTTTGCAGCAATTAATTTGTTTTGCATATCGTCAAACAGGTTTCAGTTCCTAAGTAGTTAACTTCCTCTCAAGCCTCCAAGTTTCTCTGTGGCTACAAACTGTCACAATTTGAATACTGAAACCTTCAAAAGTCTTTATTTTCATATTTATTTATATTATCTTGCTTTCACTTCATTCGTGTTTGTAGTAACAAAATAAAGAAACTAACAAAAACATATAAATCAATAAACAATGAATCTTAGAATTATAATCAAATCAAATTTATTTGTATAGCCCAATATCACAAATTATACATTTGTCTCAGTGTGCTTTACAGACTGTACAGGTTACGACACCCTCTGTCCTTAGACCCTCGCATCCCACAAGGAAAAACTTCCTAAATGAAACCCCATAATTAAAGGGGGAAAAATGGAAGAAACCTCAGGGAGAGCAACTGAGGAGGGGTCCCTCTCCTAGGACGGACAGACGTGCAATAGATGTCGTATGTACAGGATAAACAACATAGTACAAATACAACATTTGACAGAAATGATGTTGTGTTGAAAAAAAAAGAGAAAGTTTGGATGAATCCAGGAAAATGTCAAAAAGGCTTCCAGGTGTCCAGCAGGACCAGGGCAGCAGGCGCAGCCACGATTCCTGATCCTGACGTAAACTTTATCAGTGGCAACCTGCCACATGAGAGACAGACACTCCGGGGATGATACCCCGGATGATGAGTTAGTATAAGCTTTATCAAAAAGGAAAGTCTTTAGCCCACTATGAGATCTTTAAGATATGCTGGAGCCTGACCATTAATTGCTTTGTAAGTCAGGGGAAGGATTTTGAATTCTATTCTGTATTTTACCGGGAGCCAGTGCAGAGCAGCTAATACAGGAGTAATATGATCCCGTTTCCTTGTTCTTGTCAATACACGTGCCGCTGCATTTTGGATCAACTGAAGAGTCTTAAGCGACTTTTTGGGACAACCTGATAACAATGAGTTGCAGTAATCCAGCCTTGAAGTAACAAATGCATGGACTAGTTTTTCTGCATCATTTTGAGACAGGATGTGTCTTATTTTTGCAATGTTACATAGATGAAAGAAGGCAGTCCTTGAGATTTGTTTTATGTGGGAGTTCAGACGTATCTTTTGACGATTTGTTTTATTTCTGAATTAAACTGTTTTAAATGTTAACACTCACTAAAAGAAAACAAACCGAAGTTAATCCATTATGCAACTTATTTAAATCATGTTTTCAAAGAAATAATCAGCTCCATCCTTTCGCTGAAATAGAATAATAAAAATAAAATAATTTACTCAGCAGTTCTTTGTAGTCATGCAGGTACAGATGTCTTAAATCTCTATTTGCTGCTTGTTTAAATGATGTTTTATTGTGTGTTCTGCTGTGTTCATGGCCTTGCATGTGACTTTATAAGCAGAATGGGAAGTAGGAGGAGCTTACTGTAAACATAATTCCCACAGGGATCCAGTTTACTTCATATTTAAGATTCAAGCATTTGAAACATCAGCACAGTGTGAACATGGCTTACAGAAAGCGAACACTGTTGGTGGTTGCTCTGTTTGTTTCATCGGGTGCTGAAGGTCAGACCATAACAGAGTCTGAACCTGCAGTTAGAAAAAACCTGGAGAATCCTACAGACTCACGTGCACAACATCTGGATTCTCATTAAGCAGCTACCCTATGAACTGGATCAGACAGGCTCCTGGAAAAACACTGGAGTGTATTGCTTTAATACACACATCTAGTTCTCCTATCTATTACTCCCAGTCAGTCCAGGGTAGATTCACCATCTCCAGAGACGACTGAGAACATTAAATATAGTCTTTAGTACATTTATTGCAATGCTGATATAAAGTGTTTTCATTAAGATCAAATGCTCCACTAACACTCATCAAATGGATCAAAATAAATACATAAATAAAACAATTTACAGCAAAAATAGAAATACATGATTTGAATTTACTGTCATTAATAAACTATTCAAATATACATTTCAGGTATGTTGTTTTATTTTGAAATTAATATTTAATATGAAATCAGGACTTTGACAAAGACCCAGTGCAACACTAATCAAAAAGGACATTGAAAAAGATCCAGATGTTAATTACACAACAGATGTTTTTGCAATAATAAATCCTAATAAAATTAATAAGTTGATTCCAGACTCCGAACTGAAGCACAACAGCTGATCTTAAGACACTTAGGTGTTTGTATTCTGTAAGTATATTAGTAATACTAACAGGTTCCAAAATGGACCTTAAATATGACGGCAGTGAGAGCAGAATGACAATGCCACTAATGCCACTAATGCCACTAATGCCACTAATGCCACTAAAGTCACTAATGCCACTAATGCCACTAATGCCACTAATGCCACTCATGCCACTCATGCCACTAATGCCACTAATGCCACTACTAAAACTAAAAAGACAACAGCAGATGATTTTGTGGTTTTTGACTTCCAGCTTGTGTTTGAGTCTCAGTTTTATTGAAACTGTTTAATGTTGTAATGTGTTTGTCTTTCTCTGTGTTATACGGATTGTGAAGAATAAAACATGAATTTTACAATATTGTTAGAAATAATAATAATAATATTATCTTACAGTATTTTGTGTCAGTAAGTTGGCTAATTACACATTTGTGTGATCAAAATGACGTAAAGTTCACCAGATGTCATTTCTCGGGCCTCTGTGTGCTCCCACTACATAGTTTACATATCTTAACATATTAATGTGGAAGACACACAGATTTACATAACAATGTGACCATGTGACCTCGGTAATATCAGTAATAAAAACATGGGGAGAAAAAAGAAAAAAAATCAAAGTTATAAGAGATGCAATGAGAAGAGTCTTTAAAAAAGAAACACGCAAGAAAATATGGTCAGTAAAGAGAAAGCCGTAATATATAAATAAGAGACTGAGAAGACGACATTGTTCAATCTGTCCTCTGAATTCCACAAGTGATGGAGAAATAAAGCAAAGTTAGCAGGTGTGATCTGGGTCACTCCTTCTTGTGAGGAGGAGTCAATGCAAAACTCAGAGATCTTCCACCTCTACTTATGTGACTGCAGAGAGGAGGACAGAGAACAGTGGAGACACAGTTCAACATGATGGACTACAGGACAGGACTGCTGCTTCTAACTTTCTGCTGGGCAGGTGAAGATATCTCTAAAAATTGGGTTGAATCTTGATTCATAAAGTTGCCAATTTACAACACGTCACTATTTTCTTGTTTGTATTGACAGGTGTTGATGGTCAGACTCTGACAGAATCTCAACCAGCAGTTAAAAGGCCTGGAGAATCTCACAGATTGACCTGTACAACATCTGGATTCACATTTAGTAGCTACTGGATGCACTGGATCAGACAGGCTCCTGGAAAAGGACTGGAGTGGATCTCTGCTATTAATGAGGGTGGTGGCAGCACTTACTACTCTCAGTCAGTTCAGGGCCGGTTTACCATCTCCAGAGACAACAGCAGACAGCAGCTGTATCTGCAGATGAGCAGTCTGAAGACTGAAGACTCTGCTGTGTATTACTGTGCCAGAGACACACAGTGACACACACCATCAGTAGAGCTGAACAAAAACCCCTCAGTGCCTGAACACTTGTAACATGAAGCCACCAGAGGAGGAGCCCTCAGACCACTAATGACTCCAACACCAGCTCACTGTAACTTCAGAGTTTTTAATGGAAGGACTGTTTCCCTGTTTACTGTAACAATCACTGATATATAATTATATGTATGTATAACCTTTCACCCTTTGAAGGGATGGAATACACTCAGCAAACATCCTGGTTTTTAAAAGCCAGTGATATATGTAGAGTAGAAACGAACCCTCAAAAAGTCATTTTTAGGTAAGAAGAAATACATCTGAATCGTAAAGGCATTAGTAACTGAATCAGTGGTGTTCATGAGTCAAACTACAAAAAAGTTTGTTTATCTAAAGTGTGTTTGTCAGAGATTCAAGTTACACCTTCTCTTTGTGTGAATAAAGAACCACAACTGAACTTTTCATCTTGATTTTAAATGATTTAAATAAACCTGTCAGCTGATTTACCATCAATCAGTATGTAAATTGGCTTCCTTGTTGTTAATGTTGCTCATGTGAACATTAATACACACCGCACTCTGACGAGTTCATGGAAAATAATGTTTGTAGAGTTCATTGATTGTATAGAGGCAATATTTGTATACTGATTACAGAGGAAGAGTTGAGTATTTTAATGTTTCTATGTACATTTCATTTCAATTCTACATTATATATTATGTATTTAATATAATATATTTTTTATTTCATTTTAATGTTTTCTGTTTTGTTTTTATTATTATTTTCCATCATTCCAGAAATTAGTTGCCAACACTTTAATATTGTACAGTTTCCTCTGCTGTCGTAGAGATACTCTAGTTAAGGACATGTGTGTCACATGCTCCCTTTCTAAACCTGTGAGGCAGGTTTATGCAAACTCTTCCTCTCTTATAAACACACCATCAGCATCTTGTTGCAGAACACCAGGACAGTTTGATATATTTCTGAAACTCTCAGATCAGAAAGCACTGAACAGTGTTTCTCACACAATGGGAAAGACAATTATCTGGAGTTTATTATTTGTAGTTACTTTTCATGGTGAGAAAACCTAATTCTGATTTTCTTCTACTTTAAATGTTCGACCTGGTATTTACAAGTTTGTTGGATGATGAGCAACATTTCTTTACTTACAGGAGTTTGGAGTGAGATCAAACTGGACCAGTCTCCCTCCGAGGTGAAAAGACCTGGAGAGACGGTGAAGATGTCATGTATCATATCTGGTTATAGCATGACAAGCTACAATATTCACTGGATACGTCAGAGGCCAGGGAAAGCTCTGGAGTGGGTTGGATGGATGAACACAGGTACAAACTCTGCTAACTATGGCAGCTCCTTTCAAAGCCGTTTCATCATGACCGAAGATGTGCCCAGCAGCACTCAGTACCTCGAGGTCAACAGCCTGACAGCAGAAGATGCTGCTGATTATTATTGTGCTCGACACTCACAGTGACTGAAGACAGTGGAGCAGCTGCACAAAAACCTCCACAACAAACAGCAATGTGATCTTAATGACATCTGCGTTTTCTCAACACCTGCAAAAGCACTTTAATGAATCCACATTAGATTTCTGTGTATTTCACAGTAAGAGACAGATAGTTCCTACTAATATCAAAGCATGATTTTATCTTATATTACCCGTCATATTCAAAAGTACAAACCATAAATGATATGAAATCAGTTTGAAAAGAGAAACAAGCTGAACAACATTTGATCAGACAGCAGGCTTGGCTGGATGAAATGTGCACAATCCAAATGATATCAAAACATTGGTTGATGGTATAAGCGTGGTGAAACGATGATAAAGTAAGTTTCAGAAATGCTAGTAGATATTGGTGATCAGAATAAAACTGTAGATTATTTATATTATAGTGAATGTTGTCATGGTCTGCACATTATGATCAAAGAGACTAATGAGAAACACTTGATCCCAAGATGAATTATGATTTAACACTTTGAATACATGTTGTATGTTAATGTGTCAAACGTCTGAACTAAGATGATCATTTGAGTATTATTAGAATAAATGTGGTTGTGGTGTTAATACTTATAGATATTCTACACACATTTAAAAACACCAGACAAACAGCTGACTTTGAAGGTTGATCTTTAGACATTACTTCCCCATTTGTATGAACTATTTCCAGACCTGTTGTATCCTTCCAATGAGGAGGAGTTAATGCAAATCTCAGAGATCTTCCACCTCTACTTATGTGACTGCAGAGAGGAGGACAGAGAACAGTGGACACACAGTTCAACATGATGGACTACAGGACAGGACTGCTACTTCTAACTTTCTGCTGGGCAGGTGAAGACTTTCACTGATGATGATTTGACATATTTTCATTTGTGCTACCAATGTAATGTGTGACACGTATATTTTTATTTTGACAGGTGTTGATGGTCAGACTCTGACAGAATCTGAACCAGCAGTTAAAAGGCCTGGAGAATCTCACAGATTAACATGTACAACATCTGGATTCACATTAAGCAGCTACCCTATGAACTGGGTCAGACAGGCTCCTGGAAAAGGACTGGAGTGGATTGCTTTTATACACACAGGCAGTACTTCTATCTATTACTCCCAGTCAGTCCAGGGTAGATTCACCATCTCTAGAGACGACTCCAGCAGTAAAGTCTATCTGCAGATGAACAGTCTGAAGACCGAGGACACAGCAGTGTATTACTGTGCCAGACACACACAATGAGAGACAGTGACAGGAGACTCATACAAAAACTACTTCCTGTATTTAACACCACCACTGAGAACATTAACTTGTCTCAGTTTCTCATTTCTTTGATATACTGATTGTTCCTAAAATGTTTTTAACTGAATTTAACATCAACTCTTTTTTAATTTTTTTTATTAATGAAATACTTGGAAATAGCAATAATCCTGCTCTCGTCATTACTGTGCTGGTATAGAACAAGGAAGAATTACATTTTCATTATAAATTGTTGTAGTTTTTAATACAATGATGAAAACCGGCTCTGAGAAACATTATTATCAACAAACAACAATCATCATTTATCATATTAATTAAAAAATACGTCTTACTTTAACAATCACTTCCTCACAAAACAGCTAAGGACAGAAAAAACATCTGCTGAAATCTTTGCCCAGGCATGGATAAAATAAATACTTCATGTACACATTTCGGCTACATTAATGTTCCCATTATAAAAACACTATAAAGCAGTTAGTGTCATGTTTCTCCCTCCTCAACACAACACACAACATTTTATGAGCTGGATCAGCAGTGACTTCAGCTTCATGTGTTCATTTATGTAGTTCACCATCTCAACTAGATTTCAAGATAAACAGCTGGCAGACTGCAGGAGCTTCTGTTTATTATTGTGCCTGTGAGACATTGAAATGAAAGCTGAATGAATAAATGATACTGCAATAAGACAAACTTCCTATTAGGTCTCGGCCTGTTCGTTAGATGTTTTGTGTTGTGTTTGTACTTCCTGTTTTATTTTGTTAATTACCTGTTCTCTGTTGTTTCTACTTCCTACCCCCAGGTGTTCCCAATCTGTTCGTTAGTGTCCTCATCTGTGTCTCGTTCCCTCTCACTTCTTGGTGTGTATATAGAGTCTGTTTTGTTTGTCTCTTGCTGCCAGTTCGTCTTCGTACTTCGATGTCAAGAGTTCCAGCATTAGTCCCGTCTTCCTATTTCCCAAGCGTTTGATTCCCCGGCGTCCTCGACCTTGTTTCCGTGACTCGATTCTGCCCTTGCCTGATCCTTGTCTGCTGTGCTGTTACGCTGAGTATCTGCCCTTGTACCAAACCTGTTTCCGTGACCCGACTCTGCTCCTGGATTACCCCTTGATACTTTGTATGTTCAAATGTCTATGCGTGTACCATAGCAACTGCAAAGTTTTCAGTAAAGACCATTTCCATTCATCACTTATCTGTCTCTGTGTCATGCAATTGAGTCCCACCTCCCTTCTGTCTTGATCGTACCGTTACAGTACAAACTGGCCAAAGATATGGACTCAGCCGACTCAGAAGGTTAAGACGGTGCTCAGTGCTCAAGGCATTCGTCTCCACAATCTGGATGAGCAGCTGTCATCCTTGTGCGTCGGAGTGAGGTCTCTGACAGACAATCAGACGGCATTCCAGAGCGACATAGGTGGACCAGCTGGCCAAGCAGCTCCAAAAGCTGGGGACATGCGTCCAGTCACTATGTTCTGCGATGGCCAGGCCGCTACCGGTCATGGTGCGGCGGTCACCCCTCCCGTCACCACGGCTACTCCCCTGCCAATGATTCCTCTCTCCAGACCCGAATGCTTCTCCGGAGATTTGGAGAATTGCAGAACGTTCTTAACCCAATGTTATTTACATTTTGAATTACAAGCTGCTTCTTTTCCAACTGAGCGTTCCAAGGTGGCGTATGTGATTTATTACCTGTCAGGATGGGATACGGCAGAATGGGCCAGGGAGGTACCAATTTGTCAATCCTTAGGATCCTTCACAGAGACTCTAAGGAAGATCTTCGACCACACGTCTCCGGGTCGAGAGGCAGCCCATGCACTCACCAGTATTCGACAGGGGAACCGGCGGACTTCGGACTATGCTGTGGAATTCCGGACATTGGCGGCCGACAGTGGATGGAATGAGCAGGCGTTGTTCGACGCATTCAGGAGTGGACACTCGGATCATATCAATGATGAGCTAGCACCATTGGAATTGCCCACAGGTCTGGACTCTGTTATTGCCCAGTGCATCCGAATCGACAACCGATTCCGGGAGAGAGAACGAGAACTATCGACGGTCGCAGCTCACAGATACGAGGGACGGGGTGGTTCCGGTCACACTTTCGCCCAAGGCCCGGGGTATTCTTGGATTCAGAGACCACCTTATTCGGCGACAGTAACCTCACCAGACGAGGAGATGCAGTTTGGCCGCACCAGAGTGTCTCATGTGGAGAGACAGCACCGGATGAGAGAGGGTCGCTGCATCTATTGTGCTGAGTTTGGACATTTTGTTAATAGATGTCCAGTAAAAGGCCAAGGCTCACCAGTAAAGAGGGCACTGGTGAGCCGAGCAGTTTCTGGAGGACCCTCTCAAGCGCTGACATCTGCCACGCTCATCTCGTCGTCAGAGACCATGATTCATCCTGTGCTGATCGATTCCGGAGCAGACGAGAGTTTTATGGATGGGGTAATGGCTAAGAGGTTGGGTTTGGATTTGCACTCATTACCCGAGGTGTTGGAAGCCAAGGCTCTGGACGACAGAGTACTGTGTTGAGTTTCCCATATCACTCAACCTGTGCAACAGATTATGGCTAATGGACATTCGGAACAGATTGAGTTCCATGTGTTTGAAGATCACACACACCCGATAATTCTGGGGTATCCGTGGCTAGTCCAGCACAACCCTCACATGGACTGGGCCGGAGGAGAGGTATTGGGATGGCACCAGAGGTGTTCAACCACGTGTTTTCCAGGCTGCAAGGAACGAGGTCTGGGAATGACTACTTTGGACAAAAGACCCAGTGGAAGTCTGGAGAGGGACTTTCCAGATTTGCCCAAGGTTCCAGCGTGCTATTGGGGCTTAAAGAGGTCTTCAGTAAGACCCGGGCCACGGCTCTGCCACCTCACCGAGAGTATGACTGCCCGGTTGACCTACTTCCGGGCGCTGCAACTCCAAAGGGTCATTTGTATTCCCTGTCTGCGCCAGAGAGAGACTATGAGGGAGGACATCGAGGGAGCCTTGAAAGCTGGGATTATTCGTCCTTTGTCTTCACCCGCTGGTGCGGGATTCTTTTTCGTGGAGAAGGACAAGTCCCTAGGACCCTGTATTGACTATCGAGGTTCGAACAAAATCACTGTGAAGAATCGGTATCCCCTTCCACTTATTTCTTCGGCATTTGAGCTGTTACAAGGGGCCAAGATATTCACCACACTGGACCTATGCAACGCGTATCATTTGGTGAGGATAAGGGAGGGGGATGAGTGGAAGACCGCATTCAATACTCCCAGTGGACACTACGAATACCTTGTAATGCCTTTTGGACTGACCAACGCGCCAGCGGTGTTCCAGGCCCTGGTTAATGACGTTCTCTGGGATATGCTTAATCGATTTGTGTTCATGTATCTGGATGACAGCCTCATTTTTTCACCAGATGAGGAGACCCACATACAGCACGTCGGTCAAGTGTTACGACGCCTTCTCCACAACCTGCTGTTTGTCAAGGCGGAGAAATGTGAGTTCCACGTCAAGACTCTTTAGTTTCTGGGATTTATCATCGCTGAGGATAGCATTCGAATGGATGAGGCGAAGGTCAGTGCGGTCACTCAGTGGCCTACCCCCACCAGTCGGAAGCTGGTGCAAAGGTTCCTGGGGTTATCAAACTTTTATCGAAGATTCATTAGGAATTACAGCACTGTCGTAGCGCCTCTACACGCCTTGACCTCACTTTCTGTCAAGTTCTGTTGGAATGAGGGGGCTGAGAAGGCATTTCAATGACTGAAGACAAGCTTAATTTCCGCTCCCATCCTGACCTTGCCAGATCCCCAGAGACAGTTTGTGGTGGAGGTGGACGCGTCAGATGTGGGGGTGGGAACAGTTCTGTCCCAACGATCTGTTTCGGACAATAAATTGCACCCATGTGCATTTTTGTCCAAGAAGCTGTCACCAGCAGAAAGAAATTACGATGTCGGCAACAGGGAGTTACTTGCCATTAAGGTGGCGCTCGAGGAGTGGCGACACTGGCTGGAAGCAGCAGAGCAGCCGTTCCTGGTTCTCACGGACCACAAGAACTTGCAGTACATTCAGTCGGTGAAGAGACTGAATTCCCGGCAAGCCCGATGGGCTTTGTTTTTCACCCGCTTCAAGTTCACACTAACCTATCGGCCGGGGTCTAAGAACATTAAGGCGGATGCACTATCCTGCCTTTTTGATCCCAATCCGACCCCCAGACTCCCTTCATTCGTGATGCCGCCTTCTCGTGTTGTGGGAGCGGTAACCTGGGCAATCGAGGAGAAGGTAAGAAAGGCCAATATAGACATTCAGATTCCTGAGGGGGGTCCTGATAATCGTCTATTTGTGCCAGAGCAGTTGTGCCCACAGGTGATTCATTGGGCCCATACATCCTTCGTTTCCTGTCATCCCGGGGTTAGGAAGACCTTGTTCGTCATTCGGCAGTGGTTCTGGTGGCCGTCCATGGAGAGGGCGGTCAGGGAGTATGTGGCTGCCTGTCCGGTGTGTGCACGCAACAAGTCTTCATGTCAACCGCCATCGGGTCTTCTACGACCCCTTCAAGTGCCACATCGTCCTTGGACAGAGATTTCTATGGATTTCGTCACTGGACTACCCATTTCAGAGGGACAATCCACTATCCTAACCGTGGTTGACAGGTTCAGTAAAATGGCACATTTCATTGCATTGCCCAAACTTCCGTCGGCGAAAGAGACGGCGGAGGTACTTCTCTCTCAGGTGTTCCGGATCCATGGGTTCCCGAGGGATGTGGTTTCCGATCGGGGTCCTCAATTTGTCTCGTTTTTGGAAAGATTTTTGTGAACTTTTGGGAGCCAAGGTTAGCCTTACATCTGGGTACCAACCCCAGTCGAACGGACAGTCTGAGAGGATGAACCAGGAGTTAGAGACTTGTCTACGGTGTCTCATCTCCCAGAACCCCACAACCTGGAGCAAGCACCTAATCTGGGTTGAGTATGCCCATAATACCTTACCTGTCTCTTCTTCTGGTTTGTCCCCTTTCCAGTGTGCGTATATGGGTATCAGCCACCTCTGTTTCCGGACCAGGAGTTGGAGACCAGTGTTCCGTCAGCCCAAGCTATGGTTCGTCGTCGGATATGGAGTCGGGCAAGACAAGCTCTCCTCCGCACCTCCGCCATCTATAAAAGGGCAGCTGATAAGAGGAGAATCCCTGCACCCAGTTATGCTCCAGGACAGAGGGTGTGGTTGTTCACCAAGGACCTTCCTCTACGGGTGGAGTCTCGCAAATTGGCTCCACGGTTTGTGGGCCCGTTCCCGTTTTCCAGGGTCAGCAACCCTGTAGCCGTGAGACTGCAATTACCACGGTCCATGAGAGTACACCCACCTTTCATGTGTCTATAATAAAACCTGTGAAGGAGAGTAATTTGGTTCCCACAACCAAACCCCCCCCCCCCCCCCCCCCCCCCGGTTCTTCGAGGGGGGGAACGTCTACACCAGGGGTCGGCAACCCGCGGCTCCGGAGCCGCATGCGGCTCTTTCATCTGTCTGATGCGGCTCCCTGTGGCTTTTGAAAATAAATAAAGATGATTATTTAATTAAAATGTATTTTATTTTAGTTTGTTCGTTTTTAAAATGTAATTCTAAATTTGAAGATTATGGTGATCTTGTAACATCTAAATAAAACGTGTTAAAAAATGTTATGTCGCTGTTACGCTGTTACTATGCGTCACAACCGCCTATGTGCGACACCCGCCAGCGCGCGATTTCTTGAACTTTTCGAATCCCAGGTAGGACAACTATGGAGAATTCTAAGAAGAGAAAAGTGTCTGAAGAAAACAGAACGTTCAATGGACAGATTCATTTGCTTTCACTGCTGACGAGACTGGTTTACCAGTATGCTTAATATGTAATGAGAAGCATGAGAGCTGACTGCACGCGCCAGTAAAAGGATGACGGCACACAGAGAGAGGACGGCATTTTTGGTTTGCTGACGGTGGATAATTTAAGTTCAGCGTTTTTTTTTTCATAAATACAAGAAGGACTCAAATAGACAGAGTATTTTACTTGAAAGTAACCTTCAACCCAACGTCAACGTCTTTTTTTCGGAGCTCAAAATGTTTTGTTGCATGCAGAAATGTAATTTTGTTTTCTCTGCAGTCGTTCATTGATTTCATAAATGCAACACATTATAGTTTGTTTATACATAGCATAAAGGCAAAAAAAACGTTATATGCAGTGTTATTTCATTTTAAATGTCAAAAGGGTTTTGTGGCTCCCAGTGTTTTCTTTACTGTGGGAAACGGGTCCAAATGGCTCTTTGAGTGGTAAAGGTTGCCGACCCCTGGTCTACACGGACAAGTTCGTTAGATGTTTTGTGTTGTGTTTGTACTTCCTGTTTTATTTTGTTAATTACCTGTTCTCTGTTGTTTCTACTTCTTACCCCCAGGTGTTCCCAATCTGTTCGTTAGTGTCCTCACCTGTGTCTCGTTCCCTCTCACTTCTTGGTGTGTATATAGAGTCTGTTTTGTTTGTCTCGTTGCCAGTTCGTCTTCGTACTTCGATGTCAAGAGTTCCAGCATTAGTCCAGTCTTCCTGTTTCCCAAGTGTTTGATTCCCCGGCTTCTTCGACCTTGTTTCTGTGACTCGATTCTGCCCTTGCCTGATCCTTGTCTGCTGTGCTGTTACGCTGAGTATCTGCCCGTGTACCAAACCTGTTTCCGTGACCCGACTCTGCTCCTGGATTACCCCTTGATACTTTGTATGTTCAAATGTCTATGTGTGTACCATAGCAACTGCAAAGTTCAGTAAAGACCATTTCCATTCAACACTTATCTGCCTCTGTCGTGCAATTGAGTCCCACCTCCCTTCTGTCTTGATCGTACCATTACACTTCCACTTCTCAGAGGAAAAACTGTCTTCCTTTCTGACAAATTATTGTCTTCGCAGTAATCCACCTCACTGAGGTGACTGAACAGTTTTTAAATAAACTTTTTTAAAGAACTTCCCAGATGACTGTCTCACTTTCTTCTGTGGTTCCTCTCTCCTTTCATCTCATCGGGTTGTACAGGTCAGAGTATGGAGTCCATTCCTTCCAGTTCAGTAGTGAAGAAGCCTGGAGAGACTCTCAGTCTCTCCTGCCGGGGATCTGGCTTCACATTTAGCTGCTGTGTTATGAACTGGATCAGACAACCTGCAGGAAAAGCACTGGAATGGATAGGGAGTGGCTACACTTCTGCGAGTAGAAATAGTTATGCCGGCAGTGTGCAAGGATGTGTAGAGATGATCGCAACAGCTTGGTGCATCTGAGACTGTCCAACTTAAAGCCAGAGGACTCTGCTGTGTATTACTGTGCGGGTAGGGTTACATTTAACATGTGCTTTTCCACAACAATGGATGATAATGTTCCCATTATTGATTTTTTAACAGCAGGTAATGAGAATATATGTGGACATTTATGAATAATATGGATGCTTGGATGATGAATGTTGACACCTGACTTGGGTATAAATAAACGTTACGGTTGAATAACTTGAATGACTTCATTTTAAAATGATTATAATCGTATTAAAGAATGGTATAAATCATATTGTATCAGGACTTGCTGTGTTTCTCTTTGAGGAGGAGGAGTCTATGCAAAACTCTGACCTCTTCCATCGCTACATATGTGTTGCAGAGTGACGGACAGACTGTACACTGGACAGACAACGGGCTTCTACAATGTTCACACCTGATTATTTGGTGGTTTTTCTCATCCTGTCGATTAACTCTGCAGGTAAGAACAATAAATGTTTTTTCGACAAACCTACTGGTACAATGACAATTTGGCTGAATTACAGTAACTGATGAGCTGTTTAAATGTCTGTAGGTACTGTTCAGCACCAGATTGATTACAAAAACCTTCTGCTCACATGCAAAGCCCTCAACAACCTCGCCCACACCTATCTCTCAAACCTCCTCCAGGAATACTCCCCCTCCCGCTCCCTGCGCTCATCCTCAGCCGGACTCCTGACTGTCCCCACCTCAGCACCAGGGGAGCCAGAGCCAGAGCCTGGGCACCGCGCCCAGGCTCTGGAATTCTCTGCCTCCACACATCAAACAGTCTGACTCCATTACGACTTTCAAATCCAACCTCAAAACCCACCTGTTTAAACCGGCCTACTCACTGTAAAACACAATGAACTTGTTATCACAGATCCTCCTTTCACTCCGTCACTCCACACTCTTGTCTTGCCTGTTTTATCTATGTCGGTGTGACTAATTTATTTTCCGTCTTTGTTTTAGCTGTTTTAACTTTTAAATGCACTGTAAGGCGACTTTGGGTATCCTGAAAGGCGCCTCTAAATAAAAGGTATTAATATTATTATTATTTAAAAGTTACCCATTACAAGTTGAAATTATATGTTCACACATTTTCCTGTTTCAGAATTAAATCTTAACAAAAACGTTTCCTGTTTTTCTGTGTTCACCATCAACACTTGAGTGTATCCCATCATGCATTGGGTGAAAGCCAAGGAAACAGGCAACACGCACAGGGCTTCAGTAACAAATACATCTCTATATATTTGTCACAAGTGAGGAACTTTTATTGAATGTTGAAAGTAGCTACCGTTCCTGTTTTAAACCTCCAGAGGGCAGACAAGGGCTTTCACACGTATAGTACTGCTGCTGTTAACAATCTTCTGGGCAGATACAGAGTTTCACTGATCTGTATTCAACATGTTTATTAATTGTATACCAATTAAATGAATGTTGAATTCCTTTTTATATTTGAACAGCTGTTGATGGTCAGAATCTGAACCAGTGATTAAAAGGTCTGGAGAATCTCACAGATTGACCTGTACAACATCTGGATTCACATTCAGCAGCGACGAGTAATTACACAAGAAGATTACACCGAACACTTTATGAGACAAGAGAAATAATTCTAAACAGCGATAAGAAAGTAGAAATCATGTTACTAAATAGGCATCTTGCTTATTCAAGAACAAAGCTTCATTAAAACGCCTCCTCAGATGAATAATAAACAGCATTTGTGTATTTAAACGGTTCTGCTAATTTGTCCAACCAGAGATTCACAAGTCTTTTTACTTCTTTAGTTTGCAGCAATTAGTTTCTTTTGCATATCGTCAGACAGGTTTCAGTTCCTAAGTAGTTAACTTCCTCTCAAGCCTCCAAGTTTCTCTGTGGCTACAAACTGTCACAATTTGAATACTGAAACCTTGAAAAGTCTTTATTTTCATATTTATTTATTTTATCTTGCTTTCACTTCACTCGTGTTTGTAGTAACAAAATAAAGAAACTAACAAAAACATACAACAAAAACTTAGAATTATAATCAGACAAATCTTTTGACAATTTGTTTTATTTCTGAATTAAACTGTTTTAAATGTTAACAATCACTAAAAGAAAACAAACAGAAGTTAATCCATTATGCAACTTATTTAAATCATGTTTTCAAAGAAATAATCAGCTCCATCCTTTCGCTGAAATAGAATAATAAAAATAAAATAATTTACTCAGCAGTTCTTTGTAGTCATGTAGGTACAGATGTCTTAAATCTCTATTTGCTGCTTGTTTAAATTATGTTTTATTGTGTATTCTGCTGTGTTCATGGCCTTGAATGTGACTTTATAAGCAGAATGGGAAGTAGGAGGAGCTTACTGTAAACATAATTCCCACAGGGATCCAGTTTACTTCATATTTAAGATTCAAGCATTTGAAACATCAGCACAGTGTGAACATGGCTTACAGAAAGCGAACACTGTTGGTGGTTGCTCTGTTTGTTTCTTCGGTGCTGAAGGTCAGACCAAAACAGAGTCTGAACCTGCAGTTAGAAAACCTGGAGAATCCCAAAGACTCACCTGCACAACATCTGGATTCTCATTAAGCAGCTACCCTATGAACTGGATCAGACAGACTCCTGGAAAAACACTGGAGTGTATTATTTTAATACACACATCTAGTTCTCCTATCTATTACTCCCAGTCAGTCCAGGGTAGATTCACCATCTCCAGAGACGACTGAGAACATTAAATATAGTCTTTAGTACATTTATTGCAATGCTGATATAAAGTGTTTTCATTATCCACCATTAACATGTCCACAAATATAACATACATCTCAAGGACATTAAGATCAAATGCTCCACTAACACTCATCAAATGGATCTAAATAAATACATAAATAAAACAATTGAAATCAAAAATAGAAATACATCATTTTAATTGGTTGAATTTACATTCATTAATAAACTATTCAAATATACATTTCAGGTATGTTGTTTTGTTTTGAAATGAATATTTAATATGAAATCAGGACTTTGACAAAGACCCAGTGCAACACTAATCAAAGAGGACATTGAAAAAGATCCAGATGTTAATTACACAACAGATGTTTTTGCAATAATAAATCCTAATAAAATGAATTAGTTGATTCCAGACTCCGAACTGAAGCACAACAGCTGATCTTAAGACACTTATGTGTTTGTATACTGTAAGTATATTAGTAATACTAACATGTTCAAAAATGGACCTTAAATATGACAGCAGTGAGAGCAGAATGACAATGGCACTAATGCCACTCATGCCACTAATGCCACTAATGCCAGTCATGCCACTCATGCCACTAATGCCACTCATGCCACTCATGCCACTAATGCCACTCATGCCACTAATGCCACTAATGCCACTCATGCCACTAATGCCACTCATGCCACTCATGCCACTCATGCCACTAATGCCACTCATGCCACTAATGCCACTACAAAAACTAAAAAGACAACAGCAGATGATTTTGTGGTTTTTGACTTCCAGCTTGTGTTTGAGTCTCATTTTTATTGAGACTGTTTAATGTTGTAATGTGTTTGTCTTTCTCTGTGTTATACGGATTGTGAAGAATAAAACATGAATTTTATAATATTGTTAGAAATAATAATAATATCATCTTACAGTATTTTGTGTTAGTAAGTTGGCTAATTACACATTTGTGTGATCAAAATGACGTAAAGTTCACCAGATGTAATTTCTCTGGCCTCTGTTTGCTCCCACTACATAGTTTACATATCTTAACATATTAATGTGGAAGACACGCAGATTTACATCACAATGTCACCATGTGACCTCGGTAATATCAGTAATAATAATATGAGGAGAAAAAAGAAAAAAAATCAAAGTTATAAGCGATGCAATGAGAAGATTCTTTAAAAAAGAAAATATGGTCAGTAAAGAGAAAGCCATAATATATAAATAAGATTTAAGGAGAGACTGAGAAGACGACATTGTTCAATCTCTCCTCTGAATTCCACAAGTGATGGACAAATAAAGCAAAGTTAGCAGGTGTGATCTGGGTCACTCCTTCTTGTGAGGAGGAGTCAATGCAAAACTCAGAGATCTTCCACCTCTACTTATGTGACTGCAGAGAGGAGGACAGAGAACAGTGGACACACAGTTCAACATGATGGACTACAGGACAGGACTGCTGCTTCTAACTTTCTGAGTGGTGATTGGTGTGCACCTGTTCCAGCTCTCCAATCCGGGGGCACGGGAAAGACCGGTGGACTACAAGTGCCAAGCCAGCTCGACAGTCCGGGCTGCTGGTGTTGTCAGCCAGATGCCGCGTATTTGTGTGGATACTAGTTTCCGTGTATCGTATATTGTTGTCTGAAATTCTGTGTACTGTATCCTAGTTGTCGAAACTAGGTTTATCTTTGAAGTTAACTGATTAGAAGTTTGCAGCATTTTCTGTTAGACGTTAGGGTGCCCCGGCGCTGTTTTGTTGTGGTCTTTTGTTATTAAGTTTTCACCCCGAGCTTTGTTTTAGAAATGTTTAGGTTGGGGGTTATTTTTGTTATTTATGTTAAGAGCCCTCCTTTTGTTCTATTTGTGGTGTCGTTAAAAGCAATTGGTTGCCAATTATCCATATTCTATTAATAAATATACTTTATTTACCATCAACATCTGGTTATATGATACTCCCTTTTCCCTTGCCGAGCCGGGTCTTAACATACATGTACACATTTCGGCTACATTAATGTTCCCATTATAAAAACACTATAAAGCAGTTAGTGTCATGTTTCTCCCTCCTCAACACATCACACAACATTTTAGGAGCTGGATCAGCTGTGACTTCAGCTTCATGTGTTCATTTATGTAGTTCACCATCTAGATTTCAAGATAAACAGCTGGTAGACTGCAGGAGCTTCTGTTTATTATTGTGCCTGTGAGACATTGAAATGAAAGCTGAATGAATAAATGATACTGCAAATAAGACAAACTTCCTATTAGGTCTCGGCCTGTTCGTTAGATGTTTTGTGTTGTGTTTGTACTTCCTGATTTATTTTGTTAATTACTTGTTCTCTGTTGTTTCTACTTCCTACCCCCAGGTGTTCCCAATCTGTTCGTTAGTGTCCTCACCTGTGTCTCGTTCCCTCTCACTTCTTGGTGTGTTTATAGAGTCTGTTTTGTTTGTCTCTCGTTGCCAGTTCGTCTTCGTACTTTGATGTTAAGAGTTCCAGCATTAGTCCCGTCTTCCTGTTTCCCAAGCGTTTGATTCCCCGGCTTCCTCGACCTTGTTTCCGTGAATCGATTCTGCCCTTGCCTGATCCTTGTCTGCTGTGCTGTTACACTGAGTATCTGCCCGTGTACCAAACCTGTTTCCGTGACCCGACTGGATTACCCTTTGATACTTTGTATGTTCAACGGTCTATGCGTGTACCATAGCAACTGCAAAGTTTTCAGTAAAGATCATTTCCATTCAACACTTATCTGCCTCTGTGTCGTGCAATTCAGTCCCACCTCCCTTCTGTCTTGATCGTACCGTTACACTTCCACTTCTCAGAGGAAAAACTGTCTTTCCTTTCTGACAAATTCTTGTCTTCGCAGTAATCCATCTCACTGAGGTGACTGAACACTTTTTAAATAAACGTGTATGAGACTCACAGAGCAGCTTGTTCTGTACACACACCATACATTCTTAATCTCGCTCCTAAATGTAAACAAGTGAAAAACTGTTCAAACACTCAAAAAAGGGAGAAACAACATGTCTCTCTCTCTGTCTCTCTCCAGCACTCCTCCTTTTCCGATAAATATTCTTTATGTATCAACACTGTATCTCTGAAATTTCAAAAATGCAAATTCACACACTGATGGACAATCCCCACCCATTCTGCATGCTGAATATATATCCTTCATAACAGCCTTTGTAGTTGTTCAGACAAGTTCCCACCATGACAGCTGTACAAAGTGTCGTCTTCTTGGCTCTCATTTCAGGTGAGTGAAGTCGGTGTCCAGCGGAGGAGAAAAGGAGCTTTGGAAGTCTGCTGGCTCCCCGTCATCTAAACTCTGTGTCTCTTTCAGCTGCTCAGAGCCAGTCCCTCACCTCCTCAGAGCCAGTGGTCAGCAGAGCTGGAGAACCAGTCTCTCTGCCCTGTAAGGTGGAAGGACTTTCTCTGGCTTGGCTGCACTGGATTCGTCAGAAACCAGGGAAAGGGCTGGAATGGATCGGACGCATTGATAGTGGAACAGGCACAATATTTGCCCAAAGTCTCCAAGGCCAGTTTACCATCACCAAAGACTCTTCCAAACATCTTGTGTACTTAGAGGTGAGGAGTCTGAAACAAGAAGACTCTGCAGTTTATTATTGTGCACGAGAGCCACAGTGACACACAAGACTACAAAGCCGTACAAAAACGGATCAACACTGATCTCTGTACAAGAAGCACTGAAGCATGTCAGCGCTGTGAAAACACACTTCCCATTGAATGACGGCCAACTAACAATGAAAGATATTTCATGTTTAAAAACATGTTTGTATTGAGACAGGTTATCATGACTCACAGCAATGCAATAACAGCAAAGACAGCAAATAAGCCTTCTGAGGAATGCAGGCTTATTACAACATCAATTCAACTACGGTGAACAATTTGCTTTAAAAAGCTCTGTATCGTCCAGAATATAGTTGTTCTGCATTACTATGAACTAACTTCATTAGTGAAGAAATATCTTCACATACAATCAAATCATAGCAGCATTACAAGCTTGTTAAATGAACTATCTAGATGGTGACACAAATGTGTATCACTGTGTACGTGTAAGCTCCACAGTGGTTCAAAGCACTAACAGACCTGCACAAATACTGCGACACCATGAGACTCAAAGTTAACATGAGATACTAGATTCTAAACAATAAATAAATAAATAAATAACAGAACAAAAGTGCTCCTGGGTCTGGATGTGACACATACAAAAAAGACAAAATGATAAATGAAACAATTGAAGTGAACTCTGACAGAGCCTGCATGAGCCCCTCCCTCCCCGTGATGTCCTGATGCAAATGTTCACTGTGTGTAGTGTACTTCTGTCCAGCTGTCTGCTCTTGTACTTTGTGTGGAGCATCAGAGGTCACATCTCCAGCCTCAGGATGATCAACACACTCACTCTTCTGCTGGTTGCTCTCTCTCTGCCCTGTGAGTTCTCCTGCTTCTTGTTGTTTTATCTTTCATCAGACAACATCCACTGATGGTCAGTCGGTCACAGCAGAGAACTTCCCAAATGACTGTCTCACTTTCATCTGTGGTTCCTCTCTCCTTTCATCTCATCAGGTTGTACAGGTCAGAGTATGGAGTCCATTCCTTCCAGTTCAGTAGTGAAGAAGCCTGGAGAGACTCTCAGTCTCTCCTGCCGGGGATCTGGCTTCACATTTAGCTGCTGTGTTATGAACTGGATCAGACAACCTGCAGGCAAAGCACTGGAATGGATAGGGAGCGGCTACACTTCTGCGAGTAGAAATACTTATGCCGGCAGTGTGCAAGGACGTGTAGAAATAAGTAGAGATGATAGCAACAGCTTGGTGCACCTGAGACTGTCCAACTTAAAGCCAGAGGACTCTGCTGTGTATTACTGTGCGAAACACACACTGGTTAAAGGAAGCACAGAGGCTTTACAAAAACCTCAAACTATTTATATTCACAAGAACCTTCAGGTGGCAGCAGAAGACGAGAAGTCAGATGACAGTAAAGAAAGTATGACAGTGTCTCTAAACACACACTATGAAAGCAACAGCTGTTAGTGACGTCCTGTTCTGTAGGGTTACATTTAACATGTGCTTTTCCACAACAATAATGGATGATAATGTTCCCATTATTGATTTTTAACAGCAGGTAATGAGAATATATGTGGACATTTATGAATGTTATATCCAATATATGGTTAACAATGGCTGCTTAGAGGATGAATGTTGACACCTGACTTGGGTATAAATAAACGTTACGGCTGAATAACTTAAATGACTTCATCATTTTAAAAATCATGATTATAATCGTAGTATTAAAGAATGGTATAAATCATATTGTATCAGGACTTGCTGTGTTTCTCTTTGAGGAGGAGTCTATGCAAAACTCTGACCTCTTCCATCTCTACATATGTGTTGCAGAGTGACGGACAGACACTAAATCTGTGACGTACACACTGTAGACTGGACAGAGACAACTGGCTTCTACAATGTTCACACCTGATTATTTGGTGGTTTTTCTCATCCTGTCGATTAACTCTGCAGGTAAGAACAATAAATTTTTCGACAAACCTCCTGGTACAATGACAATTTGGCTGAATTACAGTAACTGATGAGCTGTTTAAATGTCTGCAGGTACTGTTCAGCACCAGATTGATTACAAAAACCTTCTGATCACATATAAAGCCCTCAACAACCTCGCCCCCACCGATCTCTCAAACCTCCTCCAGGAATACACCCCCTCCCGCTCCCTGCGCTCATCCTCAGCCGGACTCCTGACTGTCCCCATTTCCCGCCTCAGCACCATGGGAGCCAGGGATTTTAGCTGCACCGCGCCCAGGCTCTGGAATTCTCTGCCTCCACACATCAAACAGTCTGACTCCATTACGACTTTCAAATCCCACCTCAAAACCCACCTGTTTAAACCGGCCTACTCACTGTAAAACACAATCAACTTGTTATCACAGATCCTCCTTTCACTCCGTCACTCCACACTCTTGTCTTGCCTGTTTTATCTATGCTTATATTTATTTATGTCGATTTGACTCATTTATTTTCCGTCTTTGTTTTAGCTGTTTTAACTTTTAAATGCACTGTAAGATGACCTTGTGTGTCCTGAAAGGCGCCTCTAAATAAAATGTATTATTATTATTATTATTATTAATATTATTATTTAAAAGTTACCCATTACAAGTTGAAATTATATGTTCACACATTTTCCTGTTTCAGAATTAAACCTTAATAAAAACATTTCCTGTTTTTCTGTGTTCACCATCGGCACTTGAGTGTATCCCAGCATGAATTGGGTGAAAGCCAAGGAAACAGGCAACACGCACAGGGCTTCAGTAACAAATACATCTCTATATGTTTGATTGTCACAAGTGAGGAACTTTTATTGAATGTTGAAAGTAGCTACCGTTCCTGTTTAGAACCTCTAGAGGGCAGACAAGAGCTTTAACACGTATAGGACTGCTGCTGTTAACAATCTTCTGGGCAGATACAGAGTTTCACTGATCTGTATTCAACATGTTTCTTAATTTGATACCAATTAAATGAATGTTGAATTCCTTTTTATATTTGAACAGCTGTTGATGGTCAGAATCTGAACCAGTGATTAAAAGGTCTGGAGAATCTCACAGATTGACCTGTACAACATCTGGATTCACATTCAGCAGCGACGAGTAATTACACAAGAAGATTACACCGAACACTTTGTGAGACAACAGAAATATTTCTAAACAGAGATAAGAAAGTGGAAATCATGTTACTAAATAGGCATCTTGCTTATTCAAGAACAAAGCTTCATTAAAACGCCTCCTCAGATGAATAATAAACAGCATTTGTGTATTTAAACAGTTCTGCTATTTGTCCAACCAGAGATTCACAAGTCTTTTTACTTCTTTAGTTTGCAGCAATTCATTTTTTTTGCATATCGTCAAACAGGTTTCAGTTCCTAAGTAGTTAACTTCCTCTCAAGCCTCCAAGTTTCTCTGTGGCTACAAACTGTCACAATTTGAATACTGAAACCTTCAAAAGTATTTATTTTCATATTTATTTATATTATCTTGCTTTCACTTCACTCGTGTTTGTAGTAAAAAAATAAAGAAACTAACAAAAACATATAAATTCTTAAACAATGAATCTTAGAATTATAATCAAATCAAATTTATTTGTATAGCCCAATATCACAAATTATACATTTGTCTCAGTGTGCTTTACAGACTGTACAGGTTATGACACCCTCTGTCCTTAGACCCTCGCATCGCACAAGGAAAAACTTCCTAAAAGAAACCCCATAATTAAAAATGGGGAAAAATGGGGAAAAATGGAAGAAACCTCAGGGAGAGCAACTGAGGAGGGATCCCTCTCCCAGGACGGACAGACGTGCAATAGATGTCGTATGTACAGGATAAACAACATAGTACAAATACAACATTTGACAGAAATTATGTTTTGTTGAAAAAAAAAGAGAAAGTTTGCATGAATCCAGGAAAATGTCAAAAAGGCTTCCGGGGTCCAGCAGGACCAGGGCAGCAGGCGCAGCCACGATTCCTGATCCTGACGTAAACTTTATCAGTGGCAACCTGCCACATGAGAGACAGACACTCCGGGGATGATGCCCCGGATGATGAGTTAGTAACATACATTTACATAAATGTATACAGATAGAGAGGGAGAAGAAGAGAGGGAGGGGAGGAGAGAGGGAGGGGAGGAGAGAGGAAGAGAAGGAAGAGAGCAGGGAGGTGTCCCCCGGCAGTCTAACCCTATAGCAGCATAACTAGGGGCTGATCCAGGGCAAACCTGAGCCAGCCCTAACTATAAGCTTTATCAAAAAGGAAAATCTTTAGCCCACTCTTAAATGTGGAGAGTGTGTCTGCCTCCCGAACACAAACTGGAACCTGGTTCCACTGGAGAGGAGCTTGATAGCTGAAGGCTCTGGCTCCCATTGTACTCTTAGAGACTCTAGGAACCACAAGTAACCCTGCAGTCTGGGAGCGTAATGCTCTAGTTGGTTTATAAGGTACTATGAGATCTTTAAGATATGCTGGAGCCTGACCATTAATTGCTTTGTAAGTCAGGAGAAGGATTTTGAATTCTATTCTGTATTTTACCGGGAGCCAGTGCAGAGCCGCTAATACAGGAGTGATATGATCCCGTTTCCTTGTTCTTGTCAATACACGTGCCGCTGCATTTTGGATCAACTGAAGAGTCTTAAGCAACTTTTTGGGACAACCTGATAACAATGAGTTGCAGTAATCCAGCCTTGAAGTAACAAATGCATGGACTAGTTTTTCTCCATCATTTTGAGACAGGATGTGTCTTATTTTTGCAATGTTACGTAGATGAAAGAAGGCAGTCCTTGAGATTTGTTTTATGTGGGAGTTCAGACGTATCTTTTGACGATTTGTTTTATTTCTGAATTAAACTGTTTTAAATGTTAACACTCACAAAAAATAAATAAACAGAAATTAATCCATTATGCAACTTATTTAAATCATGTTTTCAAAGAAATAATCAGCTCCATCCTTTCGCTGAAATAGAATAATAAAAATAAAATAATTTACTCAGCAGTTCTTTGTAGTCATGCAGGTACAGATGTCATAAATCTCTATTTGCTGCTTGTTAAAATGATGTTTTATTGTGTGTTCTGCTGTGTTCATGGCCTTGAATGTGACTTTATAAGCAGAATGGGAAGTAGGAGGAGCTTACTGTAAACATAATTCCCACAGGGATCCAGTTTACTTCATATTTAAGATTCAAGCATTTGAAACATCAGCACAGTGTGAACATGGCTTACAGAAAGCTAACACCGTTGGTGGTTGCTCTGTTTGTTTCGTCGGGTGCTGAAGGTCAGACCATAACAGAGTCTGAACCTGCAGTTAGAAAACCTGGAGAATCCCACAGACTCACCTGCACAACATCTGGATTCTCATTAAGCAGCTACCCTATGAACTGGATCAGACAGGCTCCTGGAAAAACACTGGAGTGGATATCTTTAATACACACATCTAGTTCTCCTATCTATTACTCCCAGTCAGTCCAGGGTAGATTCACCATCTCCAGAGACGACTGAGAACATTAAATATAGTCTTTAGTACATTTATTGCAATGCTGATATAAAGTGTTTTCATTATCCACCATTAAAATGTCCACAAATATAACATACATCTCAAGGACATTAAGATCAAATGCTCGACTAACACTCATCAAATGGATCTAAATAAATACATAAATAAAACAATTTACAGCAAAAATAGAAATACATGATTTGAATTTACTGTCATTAATAAACTATTCAAATATACATTTCAGGTATGTTGTTTTGTTTTGAAATGAATATTTAATATGAAATCAGGACTTTGACAAAGACCCAGTGCAACACTAATCAAAAAGGACATTGAAAAAGATCCAGATGTTAATTACACAACAGATGTTTTTGCAATAATAAATCCTAATAAAATGAATAAGTTGATTCCAGACTCCGAACTGAAGCACAACAGCTGATCTTAAGACACTTAGGTGTTTGTATTCTGTAATTATATTAGTAATATGAACATGTTCCAAAATGGACCTTAAATATGACGGCAGTGAGAGCAGAATGACAATGGCACTAATGCCACTCATGCCACTAATGCCACTCATGCCACTAATGCCACTCATGCCACTAATGCCACTAATGCCACTCATGCCACTCATGCCACTAATGCCACTACTAAAACTAAAAAGACAACAGCAGATGATTTTGTGGTTTTTGACTTCCAGCTTGTGTTTGAGTCTCAGTTTTATTAAGACTGTGTAATGTTGTAATGTGTTTGTCTTTCTCTGTGTTATACGGATTGTGAAGAATAAAACATGAATTTTACAATATTGTTAGAAATAATAATAATATTATCTTACAGTATTTTGTGTTTGTGTTGTGTTTTGTAGTTAGATCAAAATGACGTAAAGTTCACCAGATGTCATTTCTCGGGCCTCTGTGTGCTCCCACTACATAGTTTACATATCTTAACATATTAATGTGGAAGACACATAACAATGTCACCATGTGACCTCGGTAATATCAGTAATAATAATATGAGGAGAAAAAAGAAACAAAATCAAAGTTATAAGAGATGCAATGAGAAGATTCTTTAAAGAAAGAAACATGCAAGAAAATATGGTCAGTAAAGAGAAAGCCATAATATATAAATAAGATTTAAGGAGAGACTGAGAAGACGACATTGTTCAATCTCTCCTCTGAATTCCACAAGTGATGGAGAAATAAAGCAAAGTTAGCAGGTGTGATCTGGGTCACTCCTTCTTGTGAGGAGGAGTCAATGCAAAACTCAGAGATCTTCCACCTCTACTTATGTGACTGCAGAGAGGAGGACAGAGAACAGTGGACACACAGTTCAACATGATGGACTACAGGACAGGACTGCTGCTTCTAACTTTCTGCTGGGCAGGTGAAGACTTTCACTGATGATGATTTGACATATTTTCATTTGTGCTACCAATGTAACGTGTGACACGCATATTTTTATTTTAACAGGTGTTGATGGTCAGACTCTGACAGAATCTGAACCAGCAGTTAAAAGGCCTGGAGAATCTCACAGATTAACATGTACAACATCTGGATTCACATTTAGTGACTACTATATGGCCTGGATCAGACAGGCTCCTGGAAAAGGACTGGAGTGGGTCTCTTATATTGATGAAGGTGGTGGCAGCACTTACTACTCTCAGTCAGTTCAGGGCCGGTTTACCATCTCCAGAGACAACAGCAGACAGCAGCTGTATCTGCAGATGAGCAGTCTGAAGACTGAAGATTCTGCTGTTTATTATTGTGCTCGAGACTCACAGTGACTGGAGCTGGTTGAGCAGCTGCACAAAATCCTGCAGTAAACATCTTTTGGGCTGGGAGAGCCCAAGCATGAATTTTCTTTGTTGTTTTATTTATATTATATTTAAAATATATATTTTATATCTTATAACTTTTTAGATGTTTACATTACAAACATATCTTAGATAATAAATTACCCTTTGTTCCTGCACTATACAAAGTCCTGAAAACTGTTCCTGAGAAATATTATTACTAAAGTTTAAAAACAAAAAACACAATAAAGATCACTTGTTCATAAAAGCGTCAAAGACAGCAGAACAATATGGCTGCTGAAATGAAACCTCCACAAATACTATACATTTCTACACAATTAAGAGACAATATTGTCCGTGGATGAAGTGCAATTTAAGAGGGTCGTAATATGAGAGTGAAGAACAATGTTGCAGTTTGTTTTCTAGAATCACTAGAGGGCAGTCAGTGTCGAGTGTCTCTCTCCTCTGTTGCTACAAGTAGACACTCATCTGTGTTCTCATTGATCTTTACTGACCGACACTTGAACCCTTGAAAGAGATTCATATTGTTCTATAATTCAATCAATGGGTAAATAACACATGTTCACTCTCTCATCATGTACTGAAGTTTCATTCAAATCATTTCTGGGAGGAGCCAGCAGTGATCTACAAAGTGGAGTGATGACAGCATTTACCTTTATTGTTTACAAACAGCGTGAATGACCTTAAATCATACTGTTTATGGAGATAAATACTTTATATATAATGTTTTTGTTAATTTTTAAGATAGAAAAATAATATAATAATCAAAGAATGACTATTGTGTTTTAACTGCAGAGAAATGTTTAGAAAAGATGTGGAGAGAATAAAGTTTTCTGTATGTGAATACAAAGAAAATGTATCTACATCTCTCCATGGGCGGAAATAAAACTGTGCCTTTATTAGTTACAATATTTAATGTTTTTGTCACATGTCTATTGTCTTTGGCTATGATTAAAATAGTGTTACTGAAAAAAGAATACAAATATTCTATATTTGATTAAGTCTGCTTTTTTTATGAAGATAAACTGTGTTGACTAAAACTAAAAGTAGTTTATGAAAGCATGAACTATAAGTTTTATAAATATGTCTTCAAACACTGAAACCATTAAAAGTATCTTATTATTACTTACATTTTCATCCCACATGATCCTGGCTGCAGTAATTAATACAGTAACACGCAAATAAATGAATGAATAAATGCAGTAATTCATTAATATGTCACTTCAATACATGAAGGCATTAATAGTTAAAATATTGAAAACAAAGTTTGAAGTTCTTTAATTTCTGTAAATGTAGAGACATTTTCTAAACATTACAATTAGGTGTGTAATAGAATTAAAATGTCAAATGAGCACAATTTTCCATTTGCTCCCGTTAGACCCACATTGATGCTTCATGTTTGATTCTATGCAAAGTCAGTGACCTTCCTTGTTCCTCAGCTATAAAAACATCACACCAGGCTGTCAGTGGAGTTCACAGCACATCACTTTCAACATGTTCTCTGTAGCTCTGCTGCTGCTGTTGGCAGCTGGATGTGAGTCTCTCTGCATTCGTCAAAAGCTTTTCTTTTACTGTATAACTTGACCGTTTGTGTCAAAACATTTTCTTTCCTTTTTATTTTTTAAACAGGTGTGAAGTGTGAACAGTTGACACAGCCGGCCTCTGTGACTGTGCAGCCAGGTCAACGTCTGACCATCAGCTGTCAGGTCTCTTATGCTCTGAGCAGCTACTACACAGCTTGGATCAGACAGCCTGCAGGGAAAGGACTGGAGTGGATTGGATTGAAATACACTGGAGCTTCATTCTACAAAGATTCACTGAAGAACAAGTTCAGTATCGACTTGGATACTTCCAGCAAGACAGTGACTCTAAACGGACAGAATGTGCAGCCTGAAGACTCTGCTGTGTATTACTGTGCCAGAGACACACAGTGACACACACCATCAGTAGAGCTGAACAAAAACCCCTCAGTGCCTGAACACTTGTAACATGAAGCCACCAGAGGAGGAGCCCTCAGACCACTAATGACTCCAACACCAGCTCACTGTAACTTCAGAGTTTTTAATGGAAGGACTGTTTCCCTGTTTACTGTAACAATCACTGATATATAATTATATGTATGTATAACCTTTCACCCTTTGAAGGGATGGAATACACTCAGCAAACATCCTGGTTTTTAGAAGCCAGTGATATATGTAGAGTAGAAACGAACCCTCAAAAAGTTATTTTTAGGTAAGAAGAAATACATCTGAATGGTAAAGGCATTAGTAACTGAATCAGTGGTGTTCATGAGTCAAACTACAGAACAGTTTGTTTTCATTTACAATCTAAAGTGTGTTTGTCAGAGATTCAAGTTACACCTTCTCTTTGTGTGAATAAAGAACCACAACTGAACTTTTCATCTTGATTTTAAATGATTTAAATAAACCTGTCAGCTGATTTACCATCAATCAGTATGTAAATTGGCTTCCTTGTTGTTAATGTTGCTCATGTGAACATTAATACACACCGCACTCTGACGAGTTGATGGAAAATAATGTTTGCAGAGTTCATTGATTGTATAGAGACAATATTTGTATACTGATTACAGAGAGTAGAGAGAGAGTATTTTAATGTTTCTATGTAGATTTCATTTCAATTCTACATTATACATTATGTATTTAATATAATATATTTTTTATTTCATTTTAATGTTTTGTTTTTTGTTTTTATTATTATTTTCCATCATTCCAGAAATTAGTTGCCAGCACTTTAATATTGTACAGTTTCCTCTGCTGTTGTAGAGATACTCTACTTATGGACATGTGTGTCACATGCTCCCTTTCTAAACCTGTGAGGCAGGTTTATGCAAACTCTTCCTCTCTTATAAACACACCATCAGCATCTTGTTGCAGAACACCAGGACAGTTTGATATATTTCTGAAACTCTCAGATCAGAAAGCACTGAACAGTGTTTCTCACACAATGGGAAAGACAATTATCTGGAGTTTATTATTTGTAGTTACTTTTCATGGTGAGAAAACCTAATTCTGATTTTCTTCTACTTTAAATGTTCGACCTGGTATTTACAAGTTTGTTGGATGATGAGCAACATTTCTTTACTTACAGGAGTTTGGAGTGAGATCAAACTGGACCAGTCTCCCTCCGAGGTGAAAAGACCTGGAGAGACAGTGAAGATGTCATGTATCATATCTGGTTTCAGCATGACAAGCGCTTTTATTAGCTGGATACGTCAGAGGCCAGGGAAAGCTCTGGAGTGGGTTGGAAGGATGAACACAGGTACAAACTCTGCTATCTATGGCAGCTCCTTTCAAAGCCGTTTCATCATGACCGAAGATGTGCCCAGCAGCACTCAGTACCTCGAGGTCAACAGCCTGACAGCAGAAGATGCTGCTGATTATTATTGTGCTCGAGACTCACAGTGACTGAAGACAGTGGAGCAGCTGCACAAAAACCTCCACAACAAACAGCAATGTGATCTTAATGACATCTGCGTTTTCTCAACATCTGCAAAAGCACTTTAATGAATCCACATTAGATTTCTGTGTATTTCACAGTAAGAGACAGATAGTTCCTACTAATATCAAAGCATGATTTTACCTTATATTACCCGTCATATTCAAAAGTACAAACCATAAATGATATGAAATCAGTTTGAAAAGAGAAACAAGCTGAACAACATTTGATCAGACAGCAGGCTTGGCTGGATGAAATGCGCTCAATCCAAATGATATCAAAACATTGGTTGATGGTATAACGTGGTGAAACGATGATAAAGCAAGTTTCAGAAATGCTAGTAGATATTGGTGATCAGAATAAAACTGTAGATTATTTATATTATAGTGAATGTTGTCATGGTCTGCACATTATGATCAAAGAGACTAATGAGAAACACTTGATCCCAAGATGAATTATGATTTAACACTTTGAATACATGTTGTATGTTAATGTGTCAAACGTCTGAACTAAGATGATCATTTGAGTATTATTAGAATAAATGTGGTTGTGGTGTTAATACTTAGAGATAATCTACACACATTTAAAAACACCAGACAAACATCAAAACAGCTGACTTTGAAGGTTGATCTTTAGACATTACTTCCCCATTTGTATGAACTATTTCCAGACCTGTTGTATCCTTCCAATGAGGAGGAGTTAATGCAAATCTCAGAGATCTTCCACCTCTACTTATGTGACTGCAGAGAGGAGGACAGAGAACAGTGGACACACAGTTCAACATGATGGACTACAGGACAGGACTGCTGCTTCTAACTTTCTGCTGGGCAGGTGAAGACTTTCACTGATGATGATTTGACATATTTTCATTTGTGCTACCAATGTAACGTGTGACTTGCATATTTTTATTTTGATAGGTGTTGATGGTCAGACTCTGACAGAATCTGAACCAGCAGTTAAAAGGCCTGGAGACGCTCACAGATTAACATGTACAACATCTGGATTCACATTTAGTAGCTATGGTATGCACTGGATCAGACAGGCTCCTGGAAAAGGACTGGAGTGGATCTCTGCTGCTGACACTGGGAGCGGAAAATACTATTCTCAGTCAGTTCAGGGCCGGTTTACCATCTCCAGAGACAACAGCAGACAGCAGCTGTATCTGCAGATGAGCAGTCTGAAGACTGAAGACTCTGCTGTTTATTATTGTGCTCGAGACTCACAGTGACTGAAGACAGTGGAGCAGCTGCACAAAAACCTCCACAACAAACAGCAATGTGATCTTAATGACATCTGCGTTTTCTCAACACCTGCAAAAGCACTTTAATGAATCCACATTAGATTTCTGTGTATTTCACAGTAAGAGACAGATAGTTCCTACTAATATCAAAGCATGATTTTATCTTATATTACCCGTCATATTCAAAAGTACAAACCATAAATGACATGAAATCAGTTAGAAAAGAGAAACAAGCTGAACAACATTTGATCAGACAGCAGGCTTGGCTGGATGAAATGTGCACAATCCAAACGATATCAAAACATTGGTTGATGGTATAACGTGGTGAAACGATGATAAAGCAAGTTTCAGAAATGCTAGTAGATATTGGTGATCAGAATAAAACTGTAGATTATTTATATTATAGTGAATGTTGTCATGGTCTGCACATTATGATCAAAGAGACTAATGAGAAACACTTGATCCCAAGATGAATTATGATTTAACACTTTGAATACATGTTGTATGTTAATGTGTCAAACGTCTGAACTAAGATGATCATTTGAGTATTATTAGAATAAATGTGGTTGTGGTGTTAATACTTATAGATAATCTACACACATTTAAAAACACAAAAAATCAAAACAGCTGACTTTGAAGGTTGATCTTTAGACATTACTTCCCCATTTGTATGAACTATTTCCAGACCTGTTGTATCCTTCCAATGAGGAGGAGTTAATGCAAATCTCAGAGATCTTCCACCTCTACTTATGTGACTGCAGAGAGGAGGACAGAGAACAGTGGACACACAGTTCAACATGATGGACTACAGGACAGGACTGCTGCTTCTAACTTTCTGCTGGGCAGGTGAAGATATCTCTAAAAATTGCGTTGAATCTTTATTCAATAAGTTGCCAATTTACAACACGTCACTATTTTATTGTTTGTATTAACAGGTGTTGATGGTCAGACTTTGACAGAATCTCAACCAGCAGTTAAAAGGCCTGGAGAATCTCACAGATTGACCTGTACAGCCTCTGGATTCACATTAAGCAGCTACCATATGAACTGGATCAGACAGGCTCCTGGAGAAGGACTGGAGTGGGTCTCTGCTATTAATGAACGTGGTGGCAGCACTTACTACTCTCAGTCAGTTCAGGGCCGGTTTACCATCTCCAGAGACAACAGCAGACAGCAGCTGTATCTGCAGATGAGCAGTCTGAAGACTGAAGATTCTGCTGTTTATTATTGTGCTCGAGACTCACAGTGACTGGAGCTGGTTGAGCAGCTGTATAAAATCCTGCAGTAAACATCTTTTGGGCTGGGAGAGCCCAAGCATGAATTTTCTTTGTTGTAGTATTTATATTATATTAAAAAAATATATTTTATATTTTATAACTTTTTAGATGTTTACATTACAAACATATCTTAGTAATAAATTACCCTTTGTTCCTGCACTATACAAAGTCCTGAAAACTGTTCCTGAGAAATATTATTACTAAAGTTTAAAAACAAAAAACACAATAAAGATCACTTGTTCATAAAAGCGTCAAAGACAGCAGAACAATATGGCTGCTGAAATGAAACCTCCACAAATACTATACATTTCTACACAATTAAGAGACAATATTGTCCGTGGATGAAGTGCAATTTAAGAGGGTCGTAATATGAGAGTGAAGAACAATGTTTCAGTTTGTTTTCTAGAATCACTAGAGGGCAGTCAGTGTCGAGTGTCTCTCTCCTCTGTTGCTACAAGTAGACACTCATCTGTGTTCTCATTGATCTTTACTGACCGACACTTGAACCCTTGAAAGAGATTCATATTGTTCTATAATTCAATCAATGGGTAAATAACACATGTTCACTCTCTCATCATGTACTGAAGTTTCATTCAAATCATTTCTGGGAGGAGCCAGCAGTGATCTACAAAGTGGAGTGATGACAGCATCTATCTTTATTGTTTACAAACAGCGTGAATGACCTTAAATCATACTGTTTATGGAGATAAATACTTTATATATAATGTTTTTGTTAATTTTTAAGATAGAAAAATAATATAATAATCAAAGAATGACTATTGTGTTTTAACTGCAGAGAAATGTTTAGAAAAGATGTGGAGAGAATAAAGTTTTCTGTATGTGAATACAAAGAAAATGTATCTACATCTCTCCATGGGCGGAAATAAAACTGTGTCTTTATTAGTTACAATATTTAATGTTTTTGTCACATGTCTATTGTCTTTGGATATGATAAAAATAGTGTTACAGAAAAAATAATACAAATATTCTATATTTGATTAAGGCTGCTTTTTTTATGAAGATAAACTGTGTTGACTAAAACTAAAAGTAGTTTATGAAAGCATGAAATATAAGTTTTATAAATATGTCTTCAAACACTGAAACCATTAAAAGTATCTTATTATTACTTACATTTTCATCCCACATGATACTGGCTGCAGTAATTAATACAGTAACACGCCAATAAATGAATGAATAAATGCAGTAATTCATTAATATGTCACTTCAATACTTTAAGGCATTAATAGTTAAAATATTGAAAACAAAGTTTGAAGTTCTTTAATTTCTGTAAATGTAGAGACATTTTCTAAACATTACAATTAGGTGTGTAATAGAATTAAAATAGTCAAATGAGCACAATCTTCCATTTGCTCCCGTTAGACCCACATTGATGCTTCATGTTTGATTCTATGCAAAGTCAGTGACCTTCCTTGTTCCTCAGCTATAAAACATCACACCAGGCTGTCAGTGGAGTTCACAGCACATCACTTTCAACATGTTCTCTGTAGCTCTGCTGCTGCTGTTGGCAGCTGGATGTGAGTCTCTCTGCATTCTTCAAAAGCTTTTCTTTTACTGTATAACTTGACCGTTTGTGACAAAACATTTTCTTTCCTTTATTTTTTAAACAGGTGTGAAGTGTGAACAGTTGACACAGCCGGCCTCTGTGACTGTGCAGCCAGGTCAATGTCTGACCATCAGCTGTCAGGTCTCTTATGATCTGACCAGCTACCACACAGCTTGGATCAGACAGCCTGCAGGGAAAGGACTGGAGTGGATTGGAATGAAATCCACTGGATATTCATACTACAAAGATTCACTGAAGAACAAGTTCAGTATCGACTTGGACACTTCCAGCAAGACAGTGACTCTAAACGGACAGAATGTGCAGCCTGAAGACTCTGCTGTGTATTACTGTGCCAGAGACACACAGTGACACACACCATCAGTAGAGCTGAACAAAAACCCCTCAGTGCCTGAACACTTGTAACATGAAGCCACCAGAGGAGGAGCCCTCAGACCACTAATGACTCCAACACCAGCTCACTGTAACTTCAGAGTTTTTAATGGAAGGACTGTTTCCCTGTTTACTGTAACAATCACTGATATATAATTATATGTATGTATAACCTTTCACCCTTTGAAGGGATGGAATACACTCAGCAAACATCCTGGTTTTTAAAAGCCAGTGATATATGTAGAGTAGAAACGAACCCTCAAAAAGTCATTTTTAGGTAAGAAGAAATACATCTGAATCGTAAAGGCATTAGTAACTGAATCAGTGGTGTTCATGAGTCAAACTACAGAACAGTTTGTTTTCATTTACAATCTAAAGTGTGTTTGTCAGAGATTCAAGTTACACCTTCTCTTTGTGTGAATAAAGAACCACAACTGAACTTTTCATCTTGATTTTAAATGATTTAAATAAACCTGTCAGCTGATTTACCATCAATCAGTATGTAAATTGGCTTCCTTGTGTGTTGCCTCATAAAGCAGTGAAGAGTGTGTGTGTCAGTGAGAGGACAGAAGAGCTCACATCAGTTCAGATTCAACATCCACCATGTTCTCTGTAGCTCTGCTGCTGCTGGCTGCTGGATCCTGTGAGGAGCTTTCAGTGGATTCACACTAATATACCCTTTAGAAACACTGAGCCGTCAGATGAATGATGGAGATAATGTTGATTTGTGTTTCCACAGGTGTGAACAGTCTTGATCTCATCCAGACAGACTCAATGGTTGTGCAGCCTGGACAGTCTTTGTCCATCACCTGTCGGATCTCTGGTTATTCTTTGACTGATGACAGCTATGCAACAGGTTGGATCAGACAGTGTGAAAGAAAACCAATGGACTGGATTTCCCATCAGTGGGGAACAAGCGGCCTTCGTCAAAATAATGCTCTGAAGAACAAGTTCAGCTTCAGCAGAGACACCTCTGCTCAAACAGTGACTCTAAAAGGACAGAATCTGCAGCCTGAGGACACAGCTGTGTATTACTGTGTACGTCAGCACCACAGTGATACACACCACCATCAGACCTGCACAAATACTCAGCCCCCATGTGACTCAACCACACACACATGTTGTTAATGTTGCTCATGTGAACATTAATGCACACCGCACTCTGACGAGTTGATGAAAAATAATGTTTGCGGAGTTCATTGATTGTATAGAGGCAATATTTTCATACTGATTACAGAGGAAGAGTTGAGTATTTTAATGTTTCTATCATTTCATTTCAATTCCACGACAGCCACCATCAATATAGAATTATATCTATATTATACATTAGATATTTTATATATATTTTTCTTTTGTTTTTTATAGTAATGTGATCTTAATGACATCTGGGTTTTCTCAACACCTGCAAAAGCACTTTAATGAATCCACATTAGATTTCTATGTATTTCACAGTTATACACAGTATCATGGATTAATTCCGTCCTCCGGGCCAGTGAGGAGGACTGGATCCCTTCCACTAATATTTTCTTTAACTTATTTAAACTGTTGCAAATCTAGTCTAACTCAGTCTTTTTAACGTAATCCTTAGTCAGGAAAAAAGAAGATCTCTGTCAGAGAAAAGAACATCACTGGAGAAGTTTAAAGTCAGATACAACAGAGTTTAATCTCATGTACAAGTACACAAATCAACTCTGAGAACATCCCCGGAGATGCACTGACCCCTGGACTGATTCAGCCCCCCTCTTATACCTAATTTCACATACAAAACCAAGGTTGAGGCTAAAAGGTTGCATATTGTGTGCCGAGTCCAGAACTCTTGCTGGTAAATCAACCTGATATATTCTGGCCTACGCCCTTTGACTCATCACCTGGAATTTGCCTGTCCTGTCCTTTAAACGTGTGTCTCTGGGTCTTTTCTCTAGTTGAAGTTAGTCCTGTCTTTTTAGCAGGCGCCTGGCCTTCTTATCTCCTCCCTAATGCTATTATTCAGACCTTCTCCCAGATGTTTACAGAGGCTGTATTCTCACACTTATATTGATTATAATTGAATATTACACATTTATATATATTTAAAATACAAACCATATACTTAGTAAATCCTACTACAATTATGTACTAATAAAACCTATTACAGAACACACTCTTATTACACACCATAATAAAACACATACTAATAAAATCTGCCACAACAACAGATAGTTCCTACTAATATCAAAGCATGATTTTATCTTATATTACCCGTCATATTCAATAGTACAAACCATAAATGACATGAAATCAGTTTGAAAAGAGAAACAAGCTGAACAACATTTGATCAGACAGCAGGCTTGGCTGGATGAAATGTGCACAATCCAAATGATATCAAAACATTGGTTGATGGTATAACGTGGTGAAACGATGATAAAGCAAGTTTCAGAAATGCTAGTAGATATTGGTGATCAGAATAAAACTGTAGATTATTTATATTATAGTGAATGTTGTCATGGTCTGCACATTATGATCAAAGAGACTAATGAGAAACACTTGATCCCAAGATGAATTATGATTTAACACTTTGAATACATGTTGTATGTTAATGTGTCAAACGTCTGAACTAAGATGATCATTTGAGTATTATTAGAATAAATGTGGTTGTGGTGTTAATACTTATAGATAATCTACACACATTTAAAAACACCAGAGAAACATCAAAACAGCTGACTTTGAAGGTTGATCTTTAGACATTACTTCCCCATTTGTATGAACTATTTCCAGACCTGTTGTATCCTTCCAATGAGGAGGAGTTAATGCAAATCTCAGAGATCTTCCACCTCTACTTATGTGACTGCAGAGAGGAGGACAGAGAACAGTGGAGACACAGTTCAACATGATGGACTACAGGACAGGACTGCTGCTTCTAACTTTCTGCTGGGCAGGTGAAGACTTTCACTGATGATGATTTGACATCTTTTCATTTGTGCTACTAATGTAACGTGTGACACGCATATTTTTATTTTGACAGGTGTTGATGGTCAGACTCTGACAGAATCTGAACCAGTAGTTAAAAGGCCTGGAGAATCTCACAGATTGACCTGTACAGCCTCTGGATTCACATTAAGCAGCTACCCTATGAACTGGGTCAGACAGGCTCCTGGAAAAGGACTGGAGTGTATTGCTTTTATACACACAGGCAGTTCTTCTATCTATTACTCCCAGTCAGTCCAGGGTAGATTCACCATCTCCAGAGACGACTCCAGCAGTAAAGTCTATCTGCAGATGAACAGTCTGAAGACCGAGGACACAGCAGTGTATTACTGTGCCAGAAGCACACAGTGAGAGACAGTGACAGGAGACTCATACAAAAACTATCAAGGATGAGCTAGCACCATTGGAATTGCCCACAGGTCTGGACTCTCTTATTGCCCAGTGCACCCGAATCGACAACCTGATTCCGGGAGAGAGAACGAGGACTATCGACGGTCGCAGTTCACACATACGAGGGACAGGGTGGTTCCGGTCACACTTTCGCCCAAGGCCCGGGGTATTCTTGGATTCAGAGACCACCTTATTCGGCGACAGTAACCTCACCAGACGAGGAGATGCAGTTCGGCTGCACCAGACTGTCTCATGCGGAGAGACAGCACCGGATGAGAGAGGGTCGCTGCATCTATTGTGCTGAGTTTGGACATTTTGTTAATAGTGTGAAGTAAATAAACTCCTGATTGTATTGTGTCACATTTAATGATTATCACATGTACTCGTACACCTCAATCAAAATGTATTATGTATTGTGTCACATTTAATGATTATCACATGTACTCGTCCACCTCAATCAAAATGTATTATTGCACAACATGTATTTCTGCACAAATGTATAATGAGCACTATTTAGTTATGAATGTGAAGCACTGTAGGTTCTCTTCAAAGAGTTTCAGGTCCACCTCCATCTCGCCACAACAAGACGGCCCACCAAGGGGCATAACCGCGCCAACATGGACCAATGAGGGACGACGACACCCTTCTGTAGAGAATATAGCAAAATGTTTATGATGTTTTTGTACCACTTTCACTTGTACCAACAGACAGCTAACTGGCTCTTTATTGATTCGGACTCTGGACTTGTTGTGTGAAAGTGTCCTCGGCTGAGGGTATTTTTTGACATTGCTGTCATCATCACTTTAAATAAATAAGTATCTTGATCAACTAGAAGTTTACTGGATTCAATTGAAAGACTATCTCAGCGCCCTTTGGGCTTCAAAACCCCACAATAGATGTCCAGTAAAAGGCCAAGGCTCACCAGTAAAGAGGGCACAGGTGAGCCGAGCAGTTTCTGGAGGACCATCTCGAGCGCTGACATCTGCCACGCTCATCTCGTCATCAGAGACCATGATTCATGTGCGTATGGGTATCAGCCACCTCTGTTTCCTGGACCAGGAGTTGGAGGCCAGTGTTCCGTCAGCCCAAGCTATGGTTCGTCGTTGGATATGGAGTCGGGCAAGACAAGCTCTCCTCCGCACCTCCGCCACCTATAAAAGGGCAGCTGATAAGAGGAGAATCCCTGCACCCAGTTATCCTCCAGGACAGAGGGTGTGGTTGTTCACCAAGGACCTTCCTCTACGGGTGGAGTCACGCAAATTGGCTCCACGGTTTGTGGGCCCGTTCCAGATCTCCAGGGTCAGCAACCCTGTAGCCATGAGACTGCAATTACCACGGTCCATGAGAGTACACCCACCTTTCATGTGTCTAGAATAAAACCTGTGAAGGAGAGTAATTTGGTTCCCACAACCAAACCCCCACCTCCCCCCCGGTTCTTCGAGGGGGGAACGTCTACACGGTTAATGTCGTTCCCAATCTGTTCGTTAGTGTCCTCACCTGTGTCTCGTTCCCTCTCACTTCTTGGTGTGTATATAGAGTCTGTTTTGTTTGTCTCGTTGCCAGTTCGTCTTCGTACTTCGATGTCAAGAGTTCCAGCATTAGTCCAGTCTTCCTGTTTCCTGTTTCCCAAGCGTTTGATTCCCTGGCTTCCTCGACCTTGTTTCCGTGACTCGATTCTGCCCTTGCCTGATCCTTGTCTGCTGTGCTGTTACGCTGAGTATCTGCCCGTGTACCAAACCTGTTTCCGTGACCCGACTCTGCTCCTGGATTACCCCTTGATACTTTGTATGTTCAAATGTCTATGTGTGTACCATAGCAACTGCAAAGTTCAGTAAAGACCATTTCCATTCAACACTTATCTGCCTCTGTCGTGCAATTGAGTCCCACCTCCCTTCTGTCTTGATCGTACCATTACACTTCCACTTCTCAGAGGAAAAACTGTCTTCCTTTCTGACAAATTATTGTCTTCGCAGTAATCCACCTCACTGAGGTGACCTGAACAGTTTTTAAATAAACGTGTCGGTCACAGCAGAGAACTTCCCAGATGACTGTCTCACTTTCTTCTGTGGTTCCTCTCTCCTTTCATCTCATCAGGTTGTACAGGTCAGAGTATGGAGTCCATTCCTTCCAGTTCAGTAGTGAAGAAGCCTGGAGAGACTCTCAGTCTCTCCTGCCGGGGATCTGGCTTCACATTTAGCTGCTGTGTTATGAACTGGATCAGACAACCTGCAGGAAAAGCACTGGAATGGATAGGGAGTGGCTACACTTCTGCGAGTAGAAATAGTTATGCCGGCAGTGTGCAAGGATGTGTAGAGATGATCGCAACAGCTTGGTGCATCTGAGACTGTCCAACTTAAAGCCAGAGGACTCTGCTGTGTATTACTGTGCGGGTAGGGTTACATTTAACATGTGCTTTTCCACAACAATGGATGATAATGTTCCCATTATTGATTTTTTAACAGCAGGTAATGAGAATATATGTGGACATTTATGAATAATATGGATGCTTGGATGATGAATGTTGACACCTGACTTGGGTATAAATAAACGTTACGGTTGAATAACTTGAATGACTTCATCATTTTAAAATGATTATAATCGTATTAAAGAATGGTATACATCATATTGTATCAGGACTTGCTGTGTTTCTCTTTGAGGAGGAGGAGTCTATGCAAAACTCTGACCTCTTCCATCGCTACATATGTGTTGCAGAGTGACGGACAGACTGTACACTGGACGGACAACGGGCTTCTACAATGTTCACACCTGATTATTTGGTGGTTTTTCTCATCCTGTCGATTAACTCTGCAGGTAAGAACAATAAATGTTTTTTCGACAAACCTACTGGTACAATGACAATTTGGCTGAATTACAGTAACTGATGAGCTGTTTAAATGTCTGTAGGTACTGTTCAGCACCAGATTGATTACAAAAACCTTCTGCTCACATGCAAAGCCCTCAACAACCTCGCCCACACCTATCTCTCAAACCTCCTCCAGGAATACTCCCCCTCCCGCTCCCTGCGCTCATCCTCAGCCGGACTCCTGACTGTCCCCACCTCAGCACCAGGGGAGCCAGAGCCAGAGCCTGGGCACCGCGCCCAGGCTCTGGAATTCTCTGCCTCCACACATCAAACAGTCTGACTCCATTACGACTTTCAAAACCCACCTCAAAACCCACCTGTTTAAACCGGCCTACTCACTGTAAAACACAATGAACTTGTTATCACAGATCCTCCTTTCACTCCGTCACTCCACACTCTTGTCTTGCCTGTTTTATCTATGTCGGTGTGACTAATTTATTTTCCGTCTTTGTTTTAGCTGTTTTAACTTTTAAATGCACTGTAAGGCGACTTTGGGTATCCTGAAAGGCGCCTCTAAATAAAAGGTATTAATATTATTATTATTTAAAAGTTACCCATTACAAGTTGAAATTATATGTTCACACATTTTCCTGTTTCAGAATTAAATCTTAACAAAAACGTTTCCTGTTTTTCTGTGTTCACCATCAACACTTGAGTGTATCCCATCATGCATTGGGTGAAAGCCAAGGAAACAGGCAACACGCACAGGGCTTCAGTAACAAATACATCTCTATATATTTGTCACAAGTGAGGAACTTTTATTGAATGTTGAAAGTAGCTACCGTTCCTGTTTTAAACCTCCAGAGGGCAGACAAGGGCTTTCACACGTATAGTACTGCTGCTGTTAACAATCTTCTGGGCAGAGTTTCACTGATCTGTATTCAACATGTTTATTAATTGTATACCAATTAAATGAATGTTGAATTCCTTTTTATATTTGAACAGCTGTTGATGGTCAGAATCTGAACCAGTGATTAAAAGGTCTGGAGAATCTCACAGATTGACCTGTACAACATCTGGATTCACATTCAGCAGCGACGAGTAATTACACAAGAAGATTACACCGAACACTTTATGAGACAAGAGAAATAATTCTAAACAGCGATAAGAAAGTAGAAATCATGTTACTAAATAGGCATCTTGCTTATTCAAGAACAAAGCTTCATTAAAACGCCTCCTCAGATGAATAATAAACAGCATTTGTGTATTTAAACGGTTCTGCTAATTTGTCCAACCAGAGATTCACAAGTCTTTTTACTTCTTTAGTTTGCAGCAATTAGTTTCTTTTGCATATCGTCAGACAGGTTTCAGTTCCTAAGTAGTTAACTTCCTCTCAAGCCTCCAAGTTTCTCTGTGTCTACAAACTGTCACAATTTGAATACTGAAACCTTGAAAAGTCTTTATTTTCATATTTATTTATTTTATCTTGCTTTCACTTCACTCGTGTTTGTAGTAACAAAATAAAGAAACTAACAAAAACATACAACAAAAACTTAGAATTATAATCAGACAAATCTTTTGACAATTTGTTTTATTTCTGAATTAAACTGTTTTAAATGTTAACAATCACTAAAAGAAAACAAACAGAAGTTAATCCATTATGCAACTTATTTAAATCATGTTTTCAAAGAAATAATCAGCTCCATCCTTTCGCTGAAATAGAATAATAAAAATAAAATAATTTACTCAGCAGTTCTTTGTAGTCATGCAGGTACAGATGTCTTAAATCTCTATTTGCTGCTTGTTTAAATTATGTTTTATTGTGTATTCTGCTGTGTTCATGGCCTTGAATGTGACTTTATAAGCAGAATGGGAAGTAGGAGGAGCTTACTGTAAACATAATTCCCACAGGGATCCAGTTTACTTCATATTTAAGATTCAAGCATTTGAAACATCAGCACAGTGTGAACATGGCTTACAGAAAGCGAACACTGTTGGTGGTTGCTCTGTTTGTTTCTTCGGTGCTGAAGGTCAGACCAAAACAGAGTCTGAACCTGCAGTTAGAAAACCTGGAGAATCCCAAAGACTCACCTGCACAACATCTGGATTCTCATTAAGCAGCTACCCTATGAACTGGATCAGACAGACTCCTGGAAAAACACTGGAGTGTATTGCTTTAATACACACATCTAGTTCTCCTATCTATTACTCCCAGTCAGTCCAGGGTAGATTCACCATCTCCAGAGACGACTGAGAACATTAAATATAGTCTTTAGTACATTTATTGCAATGCTGATATAAAGTGTTTTCATTATCCACCATTAACATGTCCACAAATATAACATACATCTCAAGGACATTAAGATCAAATGCTCCACTAACACTCATCAAATGGATCTAAATAAATACATAAATAAAACAATTGAAATCAAAAATAGAAATACATCATTTTAATTGGTTGAATTTACATTCATTAATAAACTATTCAAATATACATTTCAGGTATGTTGTTTTGTTTTGAAATGAATATTTAATATGAAATCAGGACTTTGACAAAGACCCAGTGCAACACTAATCAAAGAGGACATTGAAAAAGATCCAGATGTTAATTACACAACAGATGTTTTTGCAATAATAAATCCTAATAAAATGAATTAGTTGATTCCAGACTCCGAACTGAAGCACAACAGCTGATCTTAAGACACTTATGTGTTTGTATACTGTAAGTATATTAGTAATACTAACATGTTCAAAAATGGACCTTAAATATGACGGCAGTGAGAGCAGAATGACAATGGCACTAATGCCACTCATGCCACTAATGCCACTAATGCCAGTCATGCCACTCATGCCACTAATGCCACTCATGCCACTCATGCCACTAATGCCACTCATGCCACTAATGCCACTAATGCCACTCATGCCACTAATGCCACTCATGCCACTCATGCCACTCATGCCACTAATGCCACTCATGCCACTCATGCCACTAATGCCACTACAAAAACTAAAAAGACAACAGCAGATGATTTTGTGGTTTTTGACTTCCAGCTTGTGTTTGAGTCTCAGTTTTATTGAAACTGTTTAATGTTGTAATGTGTTTGTCTTTCTCTGTGTTATACGGATTGTGAAGAATAAAACATGAATTTTACAATATTGTTAGAAATAATAATAATATTATCTTACAGTATTTTGTGTCAGTAAGTTGGCTAATTACACATTTGTGTGATCAAAATGACGTAAAGTTCACCAGATGTCATTTCTCGGGCCTCTGTTTGCTCCCACTACATAGTTTACATATCTTAACATATTAATGTGGAAGACATACAGATTTACATAACAATGTCACCGTGTGACCTCGGTAATATCATTAATAAAAACATGGGGAGAAAAAAGAAAAAAAATCAAAGTTATAAGAGATGCAATGAGAAGATTCTTGAAAAAAGAAACATGCAAGAAAATATGGTCAGTAAAGAGAAAGCCATAATATATAAATAAGATTTAAGGAGAGACTGAGAAGACGACATTGTTCAATCTCTCCTCTGAATTCCACAAGTGATGGAGAAATAAAGCAAAGTTAGCAGGTGTGATCTGGGTCACTCCTTCTTGTGGGGAGGAGTCAATGCAAAACTCAGAGATCTTCCACCTCTACTTATGTGACTGCAGAGAGGAGGACAGAGAACAGTGGACACACAGTTCAACATGATGGACTACAGGACAGGACTGCTGCTTCTAACTTTCTGCTGGGCAGGTGAAGACTTTCACTGATGATGATTTGACATATTTTCATTTGTGCTACCAATGTAACGTGTGACACGCATATTTTTATTTTGACAGGTGTTGATGGTCAGACACTGACAGAATCTGAACCAGCCCTTAAAAGTCCTGGAGAATCTCACAGATTAACATGTACAACATCTGGATTCACATTTAGTAGCTATGAGATGAACTGGGTCAGACAGGCTCCTGGAAAAGGACTGGAGTGGATCTCTTATATCAGTGGTGGTGGCAGCACTTACTACTCTCAGTCAGTTCAGGGCCGGTTTACCATCTCCAGAGACAACAGCAGACAGCAGCTGTATCTGCAGATGAGCAGTCTGAAGACTGAAGATTCTGCTGTTTATTATTGTGCTCGAGACTCACAGTGACTGGAGCTGGTTGAGCAGCTGCACAAAATCCTGCAGTAAACATCTTTTGGGCTGGGAGAGCCCAAGCATGAATTTTCTTTGTTGCAGTATTTATATTATATTTAAAAAATATATTTTATATCTTATAACTTTTTAGATGTTTACATTACAAACATATCTTAGTAATAAATTACCCTTTGTTCCTGCACTATACAAAGTCCTGAAAACTGTTCCTGAGAAATATTATTACTAAACTTTAAAAACAAAAAACACAATAAAGATCACTTGTTCATAAAAGCGTCAAAGACAGCAGAACAATATGGCTGCTGAAATGAAACCTCCACAAATACTATACATTTCTACACAATTAAGAGACAATATTGTCCGTGGATGAAGTGCAATTTAAGAGGGTCGTAATATGAGAGTGAAGAACAATGTTGCAGTTTGTTTTCTAGAATCACTAGAGGGCAGTCAGTGTCGAGTGTCTCTCTCCTCTGTTGCTACAAGTAGACACTCATCTGTGTTCTCATTGATCTTTACTGACCGACACTTGAACCCTTGAAAGAGATTCATATTGTTCTATAATTCAATCAATGGGTAAATAACACATGTTCACTCTCTCATCATGTACTGAAGTTTCATTCAAATCATTTCTGGGAGGAGCCAGCAGTGATCTACAAAGTGGAGTGATGACAGCATCTATCTTTATTGTTTACAAACAGCGTGAATGACCTTAAATCATACTGTTTATGGAGATAAATACTTTATATATAATGTTTTTGTTAATTTTTAAGATAGAAAAATAATATAATAATCAAAGAATGACTATTGTGTTTTAACTGCAGAGAAATGTTTAGAAAAGATGTGGAGAGAATAAAGTTTTCTGTATGTGAATACAAAGAAAATGTATCTACATCTCTCCATGGGCGGAAATAAAACTGTGCCTTTATTAGTTACAATATTTAATGTTTTTGTCACATGTCTATTGTCTTTGGATATGATAAAAATAGTGTTACAGAAAAAATAATACAAATATTCTATATTTGATTAAGGCTGCTTTTTTTATGAAGATAAACTGTGTTGACTAAAACTAAAAGTAGTTTATGAAAGCATGAAATATAAGTTTTATAAATATGTCTTCAAACACTGAAACCATTAAAAGTATCTTATTATTACTTACATTTTCATCCCACATGATACTGGCTGCAGTAATTAATACAGTAACACGCCAATAAATGAATGAATAAATGCAGTAATTCATTAATATGTCACTTCAATACTTTAAGGCATTAATAGTTAAAATATTGAAAACAAAGTTTGAAGTTCTTTAATTTCTGTAAATGTAGAGACATTTTCTAAACATTACAATTAGGTGTGTAATAGAATTAAAATGTCAAATGAGCACAATCTTCCATTTGCTCCCGTTAGACCCACATTGATGCTTCATGTTTGATTCTATGCAAAGTCAGTGACCTTCCTTGTTCCTCAGCTATAAAAACATCACACCAGGCTGTCAGTGGAGTTCACAGCACATCACTTTCAACATGTTCTCTGTAGCTCTGCTGCTGCTGTTGGCAGCTGGATGTGAGTCTCTCTGCATTCTTCAAAAGCTTTTCTTTTACTGTATAACTTGACCGTTTGTGACAAAACATTTTCTTTCCTTTATTTTTTAAACAGGTGTGAAGTGTGAACAGTTGACACAGCCGGCCTCTGTGACTGTGCAGCCAGGTCAACGTCTGACCATCAGCTGTCAGGTCTCTTATGCTCTGAGCAGCCACCACACAGCTTGGATCAGACAGCCTGCAGGGAAAGGACTGGAGTGGATTGGAAGCAACCGTGTTGGATACACTGCATACTACAAAGATTCACTGAAGAACAAGTTCAGTATCGACTTGGACTCTTCCAGCAAGACAGTGACTCTAAACGGACAGAATGTGCAGCCTGAAGACTCTGCTGTGTATTACTGTGCCAGAGACACACAGTGACACACACCATCAGTAGAGCTGAACAAAAACCCCTCAGTGCCTGAACACTTGTAACATGAAGCCACCAGAGGAGGAGCCCTCAGACCACTAATGACTCCAACATCAGCTCACTGTAACTTCAGAGTTTTTAATGGAAGGACTGTTTCCCTGTTTACTGTAACAATCACTGATATATAATTATATGTATGTATAACCTTTCACCCTTTGAAGGGATGGAATACACTCAGCAAACATCCTGGTTTTTAAAAGCCAGTGATATATGTAGAGTAGAAACGAACCCTCAAAAAGTCATTTTTAGGTAAGAAGAAATACATCTGAATCGTAAAGGCATTAGTAACTGAATCAGTGGTGTTCATGAGTCAAACTACAGAACAGTTTGTTTTCATTTACAATATAAAGTGTGTTTGTCAGAGATTCAAGTTACACCTTCTCTTTGTGTGAATAAAGAACCACAACTGAACTTTTCATCTTGATTTTAAATGATTTAAATAAACCTGTCAGCTGATTTACCATCAATCAGTATGTAAATTGGCTTCCTTGTGTGTTGCCTCATAAAGCAGTGAAGAGTGTGTGTGTCAGTGAGAGGACAGAAGAGCTCACATCAGTTCAGATTCAACATCCAACATGTTCTCTGTAGCTCTGCTGCTGCTGGCTGCTGGATCCTGTGAGGAGCTTTCAGTGGATTCACACTAATATACCCTTTAGAAACACTGAGTAGTCAGATGAATGATGGAGATAATGTTGATTTGTGTTTCCACAGGTGTGAACAGTCTTGATCTCATCCAGACAGACTCAATGGTTGTGCAGCCTGGACAGTCTTTGTCCATCACCTGTCGGATCTCTGGTTATTCTTTGACTGATGACAGCTATGCAACAGGTTGGATCAGACAGTGTGAAAGAAAACCAATGGACTGGATTTCCCATCAGTGGGGAACAAGCGGCCTTCGTCAAAATAATGCTCTGAAGAACAAGTTCAGCTTCAGCAGAGACACCTCTGCTCGAACAGTGACTCTAAAAGCACTTTAATGAATCTACATTAGATTTCTATGTATTTCACAGTAATACACAGTATCATGGATTATTTCTGTCCTCCGGGCCATTGAGGAGGACTGGATCCCTTCCACTAATATTTTCTTTAACTTATTTAAACTGTTGCAAATCTAGTCTAACTCAGTCTTTTTAACGTAATACTTAGTCAGGAAAAAAGAAGGTCTCTGTCAGAGAAAAGAACATCACTGGAGAAGTTTAAAGTCAGATACAACAGAGTTTAATTTCATGTACAAGTACACAAATCAACTCTGAGAACATCCCTGGAGATGCACTGACCCCTGGACTGATTCAGCCCCCCTCTTATACCTAATTTCACATACAAAACCAAAGTTGAGGCTAAAAGGTTGCATAGTGTGTCCCGAGTCCAGGACTCTTGCTGGTAAATCAACCTGATATATTCTGGCCTACGCCCTTTGACTCATCACCTGGAATGTGCCTGTCCTGTCCTTTAAACAGTGTGTCTCTGGGTCTTTTCTCTAGTTGAAGTTAGTCCTGTCTTTTTAGCAGGCGCCTGGGCTTCTTATCTCATCCTCAATATACTAAGGGTCTCATAAATCTACTTTCTTTATGAGCTTGAATTGGGAGACTCACTCTTCATTCTCATCCTCCCTAATGCTATTATTCAGACCTTCTCCCAGATGTTTACAGAGGCTGTATTCTCACACTTATATTGATTATAATTGAATATTACACATTTATATATATTTAAAATACAAACCATATACTTAGTAAATCCTACTACAATTATGTACTAATAAAACCTATTACAGAACACACTCTTATTACACCCCATAATAAAACACATACTAATAAAATCTGCCACAACAACAGATAGTTCCTACTAATATCAAAGCATGATTGTATCTTATATTACCCGTCATATTCAAAAGTACAAACCATAAATGACATGAAATCAGTTTGAAAAGAGAAACAAGCTGAACAACATTTGATCTGACAGCAGGCTTGGCTGGATGAAATGTGCACAATCCAAATGATATCAAAACATTGGTTGATGGTATAACGTGGTGAAACGATGATAAAGTAAGTTTCAGAAATGCTAGTAGATATTGGTGATCAGAATAAAACTGTAGATTATTTATATTATAGTGAATGTTGTCATGGTCTGCACATTATGATCAAAGAGACTAATGAGAAACACTTGATCCCAAGATGAATTATGATTTAACACTTTGAATACATGTTGTATGTTAATGTGTCAAACGTCTGAACTAAGATGATCATTTGAGTATTATTAGAATAAATGTGGTTGTGGTGTTAATACTTATAGATATTCTAAACACCAGACAAACATTAACTAGCAGAGGTGGTTCACCAACATCTTCAACCTCTCCCTGAGTCAGTCCGTGGTACCCATCCCCTTCAAGTCATCCACCATTGTTCCCAAGAAATCAGCAGCCTCCTGCCTAAATGACTATCGCCCTGTCGCACTGACATCAGTCATCATGAAGTGCTTCAAGCGACTAGTCAAAACCCACATCTGCTCCTCTCTTCCTGACAACTTGGACCCCTTCAGTTTGCGTACAGATGAAACAGGGCCACAGATGATGCCATCTCCTTGTCGACACACACTGCACTCTCCCACCTGGACAGAGGGAATACATATGTGAGAATGCTTTTCATCGACTACAGCTCCGATTTTAACACTATCATTCCCTCTAAACTCGTCACTAAACTCTCTGATCTTGGATTAGAGGCCTCCACCTGCAGCTGGATATTCAAATTCCTGATGGGCAGGCCCCAGGTGGGGAGAATCGGCAGTCACACCTCGCTGACACTGAACACGGGTGCACCACAAGGCTGTGTGCTCAGCCCCCTCCTGTTCTCCCTGTTCACCTACGACTGCACTGCCAAGCACATTTCAAACATCATCTTTAAGTTTGCTGACGATACTGCTTGCACTCTGTATGATTATTGAACTTTCTCTGCAAAGAATAAAAATACTCCAAAGACAAGTTTATTTCTCAAGAATCTTCATTTCAGTATTATAGACTTCACGGGTATTTTGTATAAGGATTTAATTCCAACTTTCAACCACAGTATGCTAGAATGTTTCTTGGTTCAATAAACTTACTGTCTACTGTGTTTTTCAATGCAAATAATTGCCACGTATTTGTTATATTTACATTTCCCGCTGCTCTTTTAGACTAGAATTATCGCTTTGCGGTTGTTTGCCTCTGCCAACCAATCAAGTTGCACTTTACATCCATGTCTGTCCAAAATTTCATCAATTCATCCTTTTAAGAAATTGTCATAATTAGCGCACAACTTCTTTGTTATGGCCGCAGGTCACAGTGACTTTGAACTTTGACTACTAAATTCTAATCAGTTCATCTTTTAATCCAAGTGGACGTTTGCACCAAATATGAAGAAATTCCCTCAAGGCATTCCTGAGATCGCGTTCATGAGAATGGGACGAGCGGACAACACGAAAACATGATTCCTCCGGCCACGGCACGAAAGCATCTTTTCCATGTTCTCTTTTTAAACCTGTAGAGGTAGATCCATGCAAACTCTTCTTTCCTTATAATCACGCAATTAACAGCTCTCATGTAATTTGTGACAGAACTAAGAAAAATCTTTTAAACATTCAGATCAGAAGTCATTAGAGTAGTGTTTTTCTACAGAATGGAAAGTATGATTTCTGAAGTATAATCCTTTTGTTGACTGTATATACTTCTCTTTTGATGTTAGATACATTTGTATTAGGTCTCGTCCTGTTCATTAGATGTTTTGTGTTATTTGTGTTACTTGTCTGTTCTCTCTCTCGTTTCAGTTGCTTCTACTTCCTGTCCCCAGGTGTTCCCAATCTGTTCGTTAGTGTCTCCACCTGTGTCTCGTTGTTCCCTCCCACTTCCTGGTGTATATAGTCTGTGTTTTGTTTGTCTCTCGTTGCCACTTCGTCTTTGTACATTTATGTCAGAAGTTCCAGCATTAGTCCCGTCTTCCTGTTCCCCATGTGTTTGATTCCCCGGCTTCCGTGACCTGATTCCGTCTCTGCATGATCCTTGTCTGCTGTGCTGCTACGCTGAAGATCTACCTGTGTGCCGAGCCTGTTTCTGTGACCCGATTCTGCCCCTGGATTCTCCCTGCATGTTTTGTATGTTTGACTGCATGCACGTGTACCTACTCTACTGCCACGTTTCAGTAACATTGTTCTGTCTCTGAGTCGTGCTATTGAGTCCCACCCTCCTTGTGTCTTGACCGTACCATTACAATTTGGACAAACACATCAGTTAGCCAATTTCAAAATGACTGTGTGCTTGTGTTACACAGAAAAGCTTCTGAAGATTGTGTTGCCATTTGAGTCACAACACAGACCACCAAACATCTAAATACAATAACACAACGTACCGTTAACTTCTGTTAGCAGTTAAGCGACATTCTTTCAGATTTCATGGTGTTTCTTAATATATCATCTTTAAAAAGCCACTTCCCCCCCTCTCTCTGCACCTCTGGGACCACGCCTGACACTTGTAGAAACTACAAACAAACTTTCTTTGAAGGAAGAAAAAACATCGCGGGTCGCGGGGGCAGCAGCTCCAGTAAGGAACCCCAATCTTCCCTTCTCCGGGCCACATCCTCCAGCTCCGACTGGGGGATCCCGAGGCGTTTCCAGGCCAGTGAGGAGATATAATCTCTCCGAGTCCTGGGTCTTCCCCGGGATCTCCTCTCAGCTGGACGTGCCTGGAACACCTCCCTAGGGAGGCGCCCAGGTTGCATCCTTACTAGATGCCCGAACCACCTCAACTGGCTGCTTTCAACGTAAAGGAGCAGCGGCTCTACTCCGAGTCTCTCACGGATGGCTGAGCTTCTCACCCTATCTCTAAGGGAGACGCCAGCCACCCGTCTGAGAAAACCCATTTCGGCCGCTTGTAATTTCACCATTCTTTATTTTGTGACACTGTAAAGAGAAGCCAATACACATCTTATTCTTTTCCATCTTTATTTATCTCACTGCAAACTGAGAGACCAAACTACTGACCAGACATAAAACACATTTTCACTATGACTTTAGCTCCATGTATAATGTTTCTGATGCTCATTGATCTCTGGTGAATACATACTCCTGTACACTTCTTTTTCTTTGACAAGGTTTATGTTAGTCAAATTCTGACCGAGTCTGAACCAGTGGTAAAGCTCCCTGGAGAATCCCACAAACTGACCTGTACATATGCAAGAACATCAGATAGTGACGCTTATATCAGCGGGATCAGACAAGCTGAAGGAAAACGACTGGAGTGAGTTGTCTACTTATCTGCTCCGAGTGGAGGCACTAAAGTTTATTCCACGTCCATTATCCGTTATTTCCAGACACAACAATGTGGACCAGGTGTATCTGCAGATGAGTGAAGACTCTACTGTTTATTATTGTACTCGAAAGCCACAATGATACAGGAAGCCACGTGGCTGTACACCGACCACCGCAGGTGTCACTGTGACAGTCACTGATAGAAAGTGCAAGTTATTATTATAATATTTATTTTTTCCAGACTATTTTGTGCATTTTCCCACACTGTGCTTCTGTGACAAGTTGTCCTTAGGGAAGCAAAAAGTGGAGTTTACACACCATAAGGTTGACCATTTGTTGTTATGAGGCTGAGCTGCACTTTATCTGTAAGAACAATAACATCAAAAAACGTTATACCTTTATATCTACTGATGGCTTGCCAAAAAAACTATTTTAAACAAAATTTTAATCAAAATGTAAACATTCACCACTGCTTTGACGTTTACATTTTTCTTCAATTTTACAACAACATTTCAAAGAAATTGTCATTAATTATATTATCTAATGTTTATTTTCATTTGAATGTGTTTAGTCCAAGCTGTGAGTTTAAAAGCTTCTTATACTTCTTAAATATCTTACAAAACGTAGTAAAGTAATTTTTTTTAATTATCGTAGCTTTAAATATGTAGATTTAAATATATTCTGTACATAAATCATGTCATGGTATATTAATGACAATTAAATTAAAAAACAAAATTGAATTAAAAACAATAATACACTGATTAAAACATACATATAATGTAAAATGCATATTAGGCAATTTACAACCTGTAATATAGTTTTGTCTATTAGAATATGAGTTTTGTTTTATTCTTACCCACTGCTGACAGGGTCCCCTTTCCTCCAGGGCAGGAAACAGTGTTTGGTTTTTGTATTAGGGTTTATCACAGTGATGGCTCGGTGGGCACTGAGATATAGATCCATACAAAAACCTAAGAGCAATAATCTTACACTCTCTTCTTAGGATGACAAACAAAAAGGACAGGACAGAATATTTCTGTTGGAATATGAGGTAACTACTGTGTTTATCATTTAACTAAGAGGATTAGTAGTTAAAAATAAGTTAATTAGTAGTTTAAAGTCACAGCTTGTGCACGGATGTAAATGCTATCTTCCAGTAAATCTGAACTTTAAGAAATGTTTAAGAATCCCCACAAAACACATGGTCACAGGATGACATCAGAGTATAATACTCTCCAGGACTTATATAGTATTTAATTCACTTTTAACGGTTTTAACGTACTTCTCTGGTACGTCAGGTTTTTGTTTAAGCAGTGAGTGGAGATGAAGCACTGTGACTATTTTGACTACTGGGGTCATGGAACTAAAGTCACGGTAACTACAAGTAAGTCACATTTAAACATTATATTTTAAGTAGGTTTATTTAGATTATTTTATTGTAATTATTTGTGGTAGAGAAGGTTCACTCATGCTCCTATTTTAGGTTTATCGATATAAATGTTGGACAAACTAAAAAACAGAGCAGGCAGATTTTTTTAACGCAGCCATAAAAAGCATTTTAAAAGTTCTTCTTTCGCATTAACACTTAATGCAGGTGGTGGTTTGAGCCGATTTAAAATGTATTCAGCTGGATTGTAATTGCGTCTGATGAACACGTGTATCTTTTTATTCACATTATTTAATGCACATTGGATATTAAGTATACACCATACTGAACCTGAATTTGTTTAATAAGAAGTTACTGCACACAATCTGAACAAAGGATTGTATATTATATTTGTGTGTTTAAATACACTGAGACAGTATGAACAACTGAACAACTGAACACTGAACACATAACACTTTTACGTACATATTGTATGTAGTAGATAATATATAGTTCATTTTGAAATACCACAGGGACGACTGACTTTTAAAGAGACCGCATGCATTTGCACTGTAGGTTTAATTGTCTGTTTTAGAGAAGTCATTTATTTTGTCATTCTTCTCGACAACTTTTTCAGTTATTTAGATTAACTGTTAAACAAAATTAGCACATAATTCCACAAAACAGTGCAGTGGTTTCTATTTTAAATGTTGGAAGTATTATTAAAAGCTCAGCTCGATTACTTATCAAATAAATTGCCTTCATCTTTATTGTGCAAACTGGCAACAGTCATAGTTGCTAGTGTGCTAAAAGTATTGATGATATCCATTATGTTAACAATATTATTTAATCTATACTTTTATTTAATATAAACATATTTGTTTAAAGCTTCTTAAGATAAACCGGGCTGTGTTTTAATATGTACAATGATGCTATTTTTGTAGTTAGTCTTTACATGGTTATGAAGCATTTTTTATTTGATAAGCAAAGTGTTCAGTATTAAATTAATAATCAGGACATTGTAAAAATAAGTTGCAATAATTAATATTATTTTATAACAATGAGCTGAGTTTTAAACTTAAATTAATTAACCATTCCGTGATTATATCATATTGTTATTAGTATGATTATTTATTTCATATTGTCTTATTTATTTATTTAACATAAAACACTTACTCTCCATATACTAATTCTGAGGTTGAAAGATTCAACCAATTCAACCCGTGATCATTTATTTGAGTTTGTATTTATATGATTTTAAACTGATCATCTGCGTTCTTCGTTTAATCTGTGTTGGTATTTACACGTTTCTTTCACAGACACAGTTGCATCACCGACTCTGTTCCCTTTGCTTCAGTGCAAACCTGGGTCTGCAAGTACAGTCACTGTTGGTTGTCTTGCAAACGACTTCTACCCAAAGAGTCTTACTTTCCAGTGGACTGATGCCAGTGGTTCCACCCTGACTTCTGTACAATATCCTCCAACTGAGAAAAACAACAAATATTCAGGAGTCAGTTTGCTCCAAGTATCAAAATCTGACTGGGATTCAAGGAGGTCTTTTAATTGTTCTGTGACTCACTCTGGAGGCCAAACAAGCGTGAAATTGGAAAAAGGTACGTGATTTTTAACTTACAATCATGGCTCTCTTATGTCTATGAGTCCACGTGCATCATGTTGTTAATCTCATTTGTAATGTTAAAATGTTTGGTACCATTTTCTGTTTCTCATGTTTATCGTCGTCTCTCTGGAATTTTACATTCAAAATTCTAAGATGAATAATTACAGACTGGTAAAAAACGTGTATCTCTATTTCTGCTTTTCTTCTCCACGTGCTTAGAGGTCTTACTTCCTCCAAAGCTGACTTTGCTAGCAGTGCCAGGAGGAGACGCTCAGGCCCTGGTGTGTACCATTCAGGATTTTCTTCCAAATCAATTGTCGGTCAAATGGAAAAAGAATGCAAACTATGTGAATGGCATTAATTGGGCCCCCAAACTGATTGGAGACGTCTATTCAGCTGTCAGTGTGCTGAAGGTAGAGAACAAAGACTGGGACAGTGAAGCTGTTTACACATGTGAGGTGGTGCACCAAGAAACATCATATACAAAGAAGGCCTCTAAAGGTAAAGTGCTACTACAGTCATTACATAACACTGTTGTTCTGTAACTCAGAGTAAGCTGTTACTGACATAATAGTATACAGTATGCTCAAACATAAGAGTTTTTACTGTTGTACTTATTGGTTTTCTCTGTTGCTCTCGTTTATATAGCTCCTATCACAATGATACTGAACCAACCAAGTCCCAAAGAAATGTTCAACAACAACCAGGCAAAGTTGAAGTGTATCGTTAGAGGACAGGGCACTGTGAGTGATTTTCATATCACTTGGGAAATCGATGGACAAATTGTGAACGACAACATTACTGAAACTGATCAGTCCGGCATCAGCACGATGGCAGTGAGTCTCCATAAGTGGCAGACAGTCAACAAAGTGCGCTGTTCTGCCACTAGAGACAATAATACATCAGTTATTCAAGATCTGATTGTCCAAAAAGGAGGTTTGTTACTGAGTGATGGGGACTTACACACACAAACATGTCGTGATGTACATACAGCAAAAGTAAAGCTTAAATATGAACCTCCTGGGTAAACCTAGTGTCTCTTTCAGATGGGAGCGAGCCAAAAGTAACAGTCCACATCCTCCCAGAGGAGGACATCGGCAAAGCTAACTCAGCTGAGGTCACTCTGGTGTGTCTGGTCTCCAGTCGTCTGCTGCAGGATTACTACATCGCCTGGTTAGAACAAAAAGGACAAAAAGGCAGCACCTACACTGATGGCATTAACTTCCCGCCGCAGAAGACCCAACATGGCTACTCAGTTACAAGTATTTACACCACCACCAAGGAAAAGTGGAACCAGTACAAAATGTTCTCCTGCCACGCCTGGCCTGCTGGTAACAGAAAGCCTATGAAAACCAGAGAAGTGTCTAAGGCCAAGAGTAACTCGACTGAATGTGAGAAATAGTCGATTCAACTTTAGATGTGGCATCTTGTGCTAATGTGTTGTTCTGTCTCTGTCTCTATGTACTCTCTGTCATGGGAACCTGTCTTTGTGATTGTAACAATAACTTTTGTTTGTCGTCATATTTTGTTTCAATCTGTCTTTGTCACATTGTCCAACAGCTTGTGAAGTGTGCTGACTGTTTCAAATAAATGTTGCATGGAGACACTTTTGTTCCATGAATTAATTTTTAAAACTAACTTTGTACGCGTAGTTTTCAGTGATACGTTATAATATACTGCACCGCTCCACTGTTCAACTGGATTAACAACGAAGCATTGCACATATTATTATGATTCCAGTTTATACGAGATAAGAGACAAAAAGGAGTCTATGTTATCTTTAATAAAAAACACCTATACCTTCCTCTTCTTAGATTTTACTCCAGAGTCAAAAGTGAGTTTTGCTCTAAACTGCACAGATGATGCCATTGAGGAGGATGAGTACAGCAGCCTTTGGTCCACAACCTCCTCCTTCATATTCCTCTTCATATCCTCTCTCCTCTTTAACATGATATTCAGCCTGGTCAAGGTAAACATGCAGGTTTTCTCTGCATTTCAGTTGTAATAAGGAATAAAGACGGTATATGATATAATGCAGGATTATGAAAATACAGTTTGAACAAGTGCATTACGAGCTATAAAATATAATAAATAATAAAAATGTTGCACATTAAGGGAACTACTCCGTGGGTGCTACTTCCCATCATCACAGACAAGAATGTGCAAGAGAAGAAAAGACTGAACTGCCAAGAGACATTTCTCAAAAGGGAGACACTTGTAAATGATCAATTTAGCCTAACAACATTAGACAAAAGAGACAAAAGATGAAGAAAAATCAAATACATAATTGATTATCAGCAATATCTGATCAGCTAATTGGCACTGAATCATTATTTCTGGCTGGTGAATTGCTCTTCCTGTCAATCAAACCTCATGTTAAAGGTTTGTTTTTAAAGTGATATTACAGGTTTGACTGATCAATATTTAGCAGCAGCATAACGTGTGTGTTTGAAAATGGCCCATATACTAATATATTAACAATTTATGGAATTAAACTCATTACAGATGCCACCAGCAAGTAACACATCTTAGGTAGTTATCATGTCCGCGTCAGTGTATGAGGAAGACCCTTTTTATGCAAGTTGTTAAAAAATATTATTAGAATTAACCAATAATGCACTACAATTGTATATAATAGTTATAGCAACAATTATAAAACCTGCAGCAAATCTGCTGGCCACAACTGTCTACTGTATTGAAGACGCAGAGATATTTTACTCTTTATTATATTTTAGCTGGGTGAACATTCTTTAAACTGTTTTTTTTTGTTCCAGATGAAGAGAGCATAAAGGGTGAGATGGAAGCACATCAACGATGACAGGTCTTCATTTGTTTTTATCGTCTTTTTTTTATCTTGTTTTAAAAACATGTACATAATCTGAAATACACTGTATATTTGCTCAATTAAATGGTCATCATTTATAATGATTAACCAATGGATTGCTCTGTAACCTGTGGAAAAATAAAAATAAAATTGCAATTCTTAAATCATTTCTATGAGTACATTTTCCTGCATTGGTTAATGTTTAACTTTTCATTAACACGTAAATAACACATTGCACTATAGTAGAAATAGATATATTCTGTATGTGGTTCTGCATTTGGTAGTTTGACTATACATTTTTACATTTTCATGTTTGGTCATTTAGTTAATCATATTTGCTTTAATCTTTAATTCAATAGATATGGATTTAAGATTTGGACAGCTACATAATTAAATTAAAGACAGTATAAGTGATAGTGTGTGAGTCACAACACAGGGTTCATCTAGGCTCATCTAAAATAACACCACATCAAGTCAGCATACCGGAAATCTCTGTTATCAGTTAAGCTCTGAAGGTTTTTCAATTTCCAGGAGTTTCTAAACATATCATCTTTAGAGAGTCACTTCCTCCCTCGTTCTGCACCTCTGGGAGCACACCTGTAGTTGTGAAACTTTGTGGAAACCGTCAGAGCTACAAATAACCTTCCTCGAAACAAGAGAGCCATCTGTCATTGCATATATTTGCATATCAGAATAAACCAAGCGTGAAGTGTCTTAACATGCGCACAGCAGACACACATCTGCAAATGAACAGATATCAAATACACAGAATGTTATAAGCTCCTGAAACAATATAATAGTAAATACAGGACATGCCAAGTTCAGAAAGATTCAGATGCAGTACAAGTATATTTCTGTATTATGTTGGTTGTTCTGCTGTATGGAGCAGAGTTGTGAGTTCATGGTTGATTTAGAGATTGGAAAGTTTCATATTAGTGTTGTTCTTGGTGTTTTGAACATCACGGCAGCACACAGCAAAAAGAGCTGGAAGCCTTTGAGCTCTTTTAGAATGAGGAGTAACTAGTTCCTTTTAGTTTCGTCTGAGGAGTGTGTCTCTCAGTCTCTCAGTGCAACGGCTCGACTACCAAGAACATGTAGATGGCAGTTAAAAAACAATTCCTGATGTTAAATCTCCTCAACATCCTTACCAGACGAATTTATAGCATCCTCAGCAGATTAGGGAGGAGTGCCGATAACCAAAGTATGGAGATCTGTTGATGCTGCTGTTAGTATTTGAACATTTTTCACTTTATATTTTTTCCCCTACGTTTTTTTTGTTGCTGTCAGGCGGTTAGTAAATACAGGACTAAACTTTCAAAATTGTGGGTGCACTTTACCAAACTGAATGAAGAAATGCTCTGTATGGCTGTAACATGAAACATGTAGAGGAACTACACGTTGCAAAAACGCCCAGTTTAAGCACATTTATTGTATTATCTTTATTATAATTATTAGTTCACTAAAGATATTCATTATATATTTGACCCTTTTTTGCTGCTCAAATCAGCCATTTTAACCAGAGATTTTGAAAGTTGATCTGATATATTATCATTTGTGCCTTTGTAAAGATTCATACATAATAAAAATATAACATTATGCAAGGGTCATTTTAATGTACATGTTAAAGGAGCTTTGCACAGCTTGAACTACTAGGGTCTGAAAGATGACCTTCTTCTAAACTAGTTATTCATTCTTTGTTATTTATTAGTTTATATGTCAGCTTTTTATAAAATAATATCATCTGGTTGACTAATTCAGAAAAAATATTCATTAAACTTTGTCCTTCAGAATCACTACAAAAACATGCCCTTCTTGAGAGTACTATCAAGCTACCAGCTGAACAATTTCACTTGACATGAAATGTTTTATGATGTCAGCTTGGTACGCTAGAGCAGGGGTCGGGAACCTTTTTGGCTGGGAGAGCCATAAAAGCCAAATATTTTTTTATGTATTTCCTTGAGAGCCATATATTTAATAGATTTGAATGCAACTTTATGCGTGCATTTTTTAAGAATAACACTTCTCCGAGTACTAATAGCAGTATCAGTGTTTCATTGAACACGTGCTCTTTTATTAAATAAACTAAACGCTTACGTTATTTATCTCATTTATGTGCACGTTTCACTGTTTACTGCACGAGTGTCAAACTCAAGGCAATTATAACCGGCCCGCGAGAAAATATCATATGTCTGTCATAACTGGCCCGCCGGTTTTGGTAAATCAATGCATGGCACAACCACGGGAAAATACATTCGAGGAAGTAACTAAATATGTGAATGGAATGAAAGTTTTTGGAAAGCAAAGGGAAACACACCACAGATCTCTGGGACGATGTGAGCTGGCCTGTTTGTGCGACATAACGAAGCATCTCACTGTTAAACCTGCAGCTTCAGGGCCGTGTGATCACGGACATGTTTGATGCAGTGAGAGCTTTATAAGCCAAGCTGCCTGTGGGAGACTCTGATGCAGAAGGAAACTTTGGTCACTGCGTGTTTCCAAACACTGACAAATATCTCCACCGCTGTGTTCCCGACAGCATTCTGCTGATCAACTGAGACCATTTGCCGACTTTGCAGCTCAGATATTTCAATTGAACTGCTCAACAATCGTTTGCAGTTGACTTAAATATGTTCCGTATCTTTTTGCACTTTATCCAATATGTGTATCCTGTTCAATAAATGTGGACCGTGTTTGGCCCTCGACGTAGTCCCAGTTTTTAATGTTGGCCCTCTGTGATTGAGTTTGACACCCCCAGTCTACTGCTTGCTTTGTGCAGTTTCTCCTCTGCTCGGTTTCGCGACGGGCGGGGCTCCGCCCCCTACGCACACACGTGTGAACACACCTTAACCTACAGCCAGAGACGGAGCGGAGGAAAGGAGAGGGGAGAACTAAAAACAAATCCGCTGCTAAATGTTTTACTTTAAAATGACACAATATAATTATTTATTACCTGTTAATCATGTTAAATGTCAGCTCAAAATTGTCTGCGAGACATATTGCGTTATCAAAAGAGCCATATATGGCTCGCGAGCCATAGGTTCCCGACCCCTGCGCTAGAGGGACATGTTGGTGTACATGCCAACTGGTAATAGAAGTCAGAAAAGTGAACAATGGCTGCCATCTAGTGGCAAAGGCTTTGTAAGGATTAAGTGATCCATCACTTGGTCTGGATGCAGTCATGGAAAGGACATGTGATATCTTTATCTATGTGCTGATAATATACAAACATGAATACACATACTGTATTTTTTTATGGAATGCTTCTGCTCCTTTACTAGCAGCCAAACGTCAAACAGTATCTGAGAGATCCAGTGAAAACTTCATGTGTGACAACAAGGCCTTATGACCACTGTGGTAGCGTTTTATTTTAGAAATGGGGAGTGGAAACAAAGATTGTTCTTTCTCATAGTCATTAGTAAAACAAGGTGACATCATGCAAATTGAGAAGGGTCCAGATGCAGTCTCGCAGACTAACCACTTCACTACACGACACTCCCCGTTTCCGAAAAGCAAAGTCTGCTCTAATTGGCTTGCAAGAAAAACATGGTGCACCAAGGTAGTTCTCAAGCCGTGTGTTGAGATACTCAGATGGGAGCCAATTCTGAATAGCTTGTTGAATGCTATGTTTTCTGATCGAGGCAGCCCCCCAAAAACTGATCATATTTCACAGTTAGTGGTTCGATAGGCAGTCCAGATACCCAAATGTGTGTGCACAAGCACTCAAAAAGTGAGTTTTTGATGAACTATACAAATGCAAAAATAGTGCTTTGCTGCCATCTGCAGGCTTCTACTTGCCCCGCTCTGTAAAGTGGAGCACATTGTTGTTTGACCCCACATCACAAGTGCAAAAGCCTTGAACCTTTCAGCCCGTAGGGGTCATTGGAACAATGCATTTCTTCCATGCAAGATTAAGGGTGGAGTTTATCTTTTATTCAGGATGAGAAGATGAATCAAAATGATACTGTTGCTGAAATGCAAACACGCGTATACATTCCAAAACATTTATGGACATTTCCATAATAAAGTTATCGAAAGACTTTCATTATTGGCACATGTTGCGTATTAAAAAGAGAATAAAATACTGCCCATCCACCATATAAGGCAAATGTTTTTGTAGGAGTATGAGGCACTGTGCAAAGCCACATACTACTTTGATGGGTTACTCAGAAGTAGAATAATACCACAGTGATACATGGCAATACAAACCCCTTTCTTGAACTGAACTGAGGCAAAAAGTCACCGTGCCTCAAGAAAAGGAGAAGATATTCACATCACAAGGCCATGTCCCACAATTATTAGACACAGAAGAAGGATAAATTACATTTATGCTGAATTGTATTTTGTTCAGTTTTACCCTGAAAAAATGTGACAATCAAACAAAGAGATAGATGTTTGTCCATTAACACGTAATTATGTTTTCAATGTGTACTAAAGGTCACAAATTAAGGATGCAATATGTATTTAATTATCACATTAACTTCTATCTCCTAACTTTACATGTTCTATACTAACACACAGTTTTAAACTCAAATACCGTTTGACTTTGTTAGAGATACTATCAAAAGAGGAACATGTGTGTACGGTTTATGACTTATGGTTATCTACATCCTTACTGGTTAGCCTAATACTTATGTAACACAGAGGAAACAATCTTTACCACAACAGGTGCTTCCACATCCACTTAAAAAACTGAAACTTTAGACTGAAAGCGCGTACTGGTAGATGTTGATCGTTTTCACTGACTGGTGAAACGTTGACCTGCTGGTGGCAGGTATGGTGACCCTGGGAGGAAATACACAACTTGATACAGTTAGATATTAAGCGGAAATATAGCTTCTTTTTTTTTTATATTGCCATTTGTTTGATTTCAATGTATTACCTTTCCTTTTAGTTTAGCCGATTGATGAACCTGTATAGACAATTTATAATCATGCATCTATGTAATACATCATTACATCCTATGTTGTATTTTGGAGTACATTTTGCAACTTGTACTTAATACTCAGAAGATTTTGGCACACGTGTTCTAAATGTAGTCAGTATTTAAGTTTAAATTAAGTAAATACAAAATTGCCTTATAACATTGAGTCAAGTTACTTTATTCCTCTCGAAGATTTACTGAGTACATACCTCTCTGTGAATACAACTCGTGGAACCTGCTAATTCGTCCTATGTGCAATCTTAGCGATCACATTACATGGCACATCTCTCAGTTTAGCTATAACTGTTAAGTAAAGGTGTGTATTCTTTACATTTTTAAATCTCTTTTAAATTGTTCATACATTTTTAACCTTTCAGGCTACCAGACATAAGTACACTGGAAAAATAAGTGTGCAGACTTGACACACGTATGTTAACTTCCATAACTGTGTGTTGTACATTAAGACTTGACAAGAATGTGACTTCAACAAAAAAGAAAAAGCAACACAATATTCACTCAGATGGATTACCTGTTAAGCAAGTTGTAGGTTTAAGTGTAAAGAACCACTGAAGGTAGGAAATCAATTCTAAAACATGTGAAATGTTTAGCACTAAAATGTACACCAGGCTTGTACGCAGTATGGCTGATTGGAGTGGCTATGATAGATCAAGTGAATACGTACAAATAATTCATTTTTAAAAAGGAAATAGTGGAAATGTGGGCAACATATGATTAACTTATATCAAGCTTAATAGTAATTTGGCTGAATCAAGGGAGGAGGTTAATAAATAGTATCTCTCCTGTTAATCCTGAAGTAAGCAAATCAGAATGAGAATATCAGAGTTCTGCCTAAGGATATATTGGGATCATTAAATGTGTTCCTTTCAAGTATGGAAATAGCACAGTAATAAATGTGTTATAAGAAAAGTCACTGAATTAATATGCTGAGAATTCTGTTCTTAACCAAACTGAGTCGGTGTATAAAACGTCACAGTCATACAAATCTAATTAAATTCAATACAACTGCAATACTATGTTGAAATGTTGATCCTGTGTCACTGCTGATTTAGCTCATTGGTCATTTATGAAGCAGTAATTGTGGTGCTGCATTTCATTATATTGAGAAGTGTTTCAATATGCTGTCCCCTGCATGTACTGTATGTATGTGCGATTGATATACCGAAATTTACTTTAATAAATTATTTCCCCATCTTTTCAAACTGTTCATTTTAGTTTATTGAAAACACTTTTAACAGTCTTTACACATAAAAGTCTCTGGTCAAATTAAATAATACAAAACGTTTCATCTATGATTATGTAAAAGCCCTAAAAACTCAATTAATATTTCCTTTGTCATTTTAGTTGTCAGTGAAAGGCTAGTTAATGTAATGTAAAAATCAATATACAGTAAAAAGTTGGCTGCCATTCCATACAAAATGATAGTAGCTTATGTTTTAGCACATACGCAAACCTTATAAATACAGTATTATGTATTTGCTCACACTGCAAAGAGGCCCACAAATATTCACCATGATAATAAAGTTATTGAAAGACTTTCATCATTGGCATATGCTGCATATTTAGAATCCAACTAATTAGTCATGCCATTGAACGATGTAAATTCATAAAAACAGAAAACAAGTACAATTCCACAAAAACTGTTATGAATGAGCTGTTGTATCGTGTACTGCAGAGAAGGGTATGACAGCTACTCTGTGGCACAGGTTTTTGCATCGCGGTGTTTCACTGTGCAGATATGGGGGTGGCCACAGTGATTTACACAGTGACAAAATCCTCTGAAGAGAGGCAAAGGTCTGTATACCTTCAATGAAAGGTGCACTCGTAATACAGTGAGTCCAAGTAAACTAACATTCCAGATATGCAGTACCTTGAAGACTTGATAAATGACTGGGTAGTGTTTTTATATCAATGATGCAGTACTACAACTTGTACCACCAAATCTATGAATGATATGCCTGAAAAAGAGTATGAAAACATATCATATCTGTTTTCCTTTCATGCCACGGTAGGTTCTAGTTTTGTTTCTTATTCATATGGTGTCATTTGTCTATTTTTGCAGATTTACTATAACATGTATATAATTAACAGTATTTATATGCATTTGTTTTATTCTTACTCTTTTTAGGAATGTATACAAAATGACTTTATAAAACAAACCATGAAAAACATCAACACTTGTACAGTTGATTCCTTCGCATGATTTGACCTTAATATTACTAAAATAAAATAAAAACTTCTCTTAAGGTAAAAGGCTTTGTGTGCTGGGTGGAGTTTTTGTATGGGGTTACACCACAGTGCAGTATGGCAACCACAGTGATACATCGTGTGACTAAATCTGTTGCTGACACGGAAAACAAGTAGGTGAGATATGTGTCAACAAAACTTTCTCATGAAAAGCAGAGATACAATAAATAAATATTAAATATTGGGGTAATATATAAAAAATATAAGGGGTTAGGATAAGGTTAGGAAACATGGGCTTAACAGTGGTCCTTAAAAAAAACCTATATAATATAACGATGCACTATATTAGGCAACCGTTTTTGTATGAGCATGTGGTACTGTGTATGTGGGAACCACGGATATAACATAATACAAAAACCTGCTCCTGAACTGGAGCACAAAGTCACGGCCTCAAGAAAAAGAGAAGAATTTCCCCAAATCACTAGAATCTGAACAAAGGTATAATCAATGCATTAGTGGGAGTGTAAATTAAAAGCATGTAGAATTCTATTTTGTTTTAGGTTTGACCCGGAGAAAACAAGAAACACCTCAGAAAAGCTCGACTTAACCCATAATTTGAAATGCAGACACAATACTAAGACACATACAGTGTTAGACTACAGACGACAGCCCCTTTGTGCTAGTTTCACCTAACTGGGTATGAAATACGTATCATCCTGTCAGAGCTGACTGCTCTTGTTTTATAATACGGTAGTTTTGTTCCTCATTCAAATGAGCTGAATGCCATTCGTCCATGATTTTACTGCACCGTGGAAATCAACAACAATATTTATGCTTATCATTATTATAATTGTGAAGCCCTTTTTTAAGAGTGTGTACAACATGACCAAATAAATTAATATTTTTTAAAAAGATCATTACTTAACATAACTGAAGTGAAAAACACTTCAGTTAAAGTAACAGCATTAGTGTGTGCTGGGTGGAGTTTTTGTGTGGCGTTATATCGCAGTGCTGAACAACAACCACAGTGAAACGTCATGTGACAAAAACGTCTTTCCACTGAGAAAGAAATGCTGTTCATGTTACTGATACAGAAAATAAGTCAGAGGGTGACTAGGGCTGCCCCCTTTAAGTCGATTAGTCGACAAAATCGTATGAGTGTTAGTCGACTAAGGATTTAAGGGTAAAATTAAAAATAAAATGGAGCAAAAGTGGAACGTTCTTTCATGATTTTATAGTTGTACTGTATAGATTTGTGACTACTTACAGTTAAATGGATGTAATGTTATGTGATTTAAAGTATGTATTAAATGTGAGCTAATGGTCACAAATTAAGGACTACTATTGCTACCTATATTTTTAAATGTACTTCTATACAGGGACACATGCAGTGTCAAACTGAAGATGACCAACCTTTCACTTTTGGATATGTCTGAAAAATAAACTGGGTATGAAGTATGTACTCAACCTGTCGGAGCCTATTGATCTTATTTTATGCTACAATAGTTTTGTATCTCAATCAAATTAGGTGGATATCATTTGTCCAGGATCATGAGCTTAAAAGTGTGACAATGTTCCCTAGCACACAAGGGATCATGTAAATATTCACAAAGTAAATATATGATTCTAAAAAAGAAATGTTTTCAACTGGTAAAATGTTTCATGATTTTTTCATGACAGTTTTTAATGTAAAAAAGGTGCTAAAATATAGTTAACACTCCTGATGAGTACAAAGAGTACAACATACTAACTCTGCACTATAATAGGCAAGGGAATTTGTATAAGGATGTTCCACTGTGTGTACGGGGGGGTCACAGTGATATATGGTAATACAAAAACCTCAAGAAAATAGAAGATATTCACAAAACCAGGCAATTTCCCACATTTATGAAGAAAGGTGATAGGCAATAGAATAGTGGATGGCTAAATTGCATTTAGGTCTCTGTGGAATTATATATGTTTTTCAGTTTTACCTTGGGGGGGGGGGAATGATAACCCTTCATAAAAGCTTGACTTAATGTGTAATGCTTTGTATTACAATAATGATCGTGTACTCTACATACTGAGAAACTAACATAAAAAGAGTGATTTGTGATTACAGTGAATTTGATGTTGAGGTTTTTATATAGTATTGTGGCAGTAGGGTGTGGTTAGGGCGCCGGCTGCTGGGGAGAGACAGGAGTGTCCCAGCTGGAGGCCAGACAGCTGAACGGAATCAGGTAATCAGTCACATAATAAATGCATGGTGATGGCCTGGTTCTGTTCTCTTGCAGTAGGCTGGGTCCCAGCAGCGAGGTCGTTTGAAGCCATAGCCCAGCGGTGACACAGGACCACAGTGCACGAGAGCCGGAGAGCGACGGAGCAGCCGAAGCACCTATCTGTGACCATCGCTAAAACGTGTCAATTAAAAGTCTGTTTGGTACACTATTTCGTCTCCGGTCATCATTCCCTCTACGGTGGACAGGTGTAGTCCACAAGTATGTTTTACATAAGGATCAAATTAATATTTATAAATCAAAAATAAATAGCTATTGCTACCGATTTTTTAACCCGTCATTTTAAATCAACTTCTATACCGAGACACATACAGCGTTAAACTAAAGATGACAGCCACTTTGTGTTAGGTCACCAAAACGTTGCATGATATGCCTGAAAGAATATACTGGGTATGAAATATGAATCTGTCCGAGTCAATTCATCTTGTTTTATGCTACAATATAACTTTTGAACTGTCGATTCCTTTCACATGATTAGATCTTAACATCACTTAAACTATTATGAAAAACACCAGTTAAAGTAACTGCATTTGTGCTTCGTGACAGCCCGTGTGCAGGGTGGAGTTTTTGTATGGAGTCATATTACAGTGCATTATATAGCAGCTACCACAGTGATACTTCATGTGACAAAAACCTCCTTCCACTGAGAAGGACATTCTATGTATCATGCTGATAAGGAAAGATGTTTAAGATAAGACAAGATGAAGATAACATAAAATTGAAATTGCTGTGCAGCAGTTGCAATACGAAGTAGGAAAGAGAGAAAATATACAAAGAGTGCCAATAAGGTGCAAATACAAAATATATATCAATGCAAAAACAGGTTAACAGTAAGGATTAGTCTAGATGGGCTGCATATACTGTACATATGTAAACACAATATCAAATGTGAGGTTCAGGTAAGTTAACAGAGAATGTTCATGAGTATTTCCATGATATTGCACTTATTGCACATTAAGTCCCGTCCTGATGTCCCATAAGTCAGCTGTAAGTTTAATGATCAATCATTTAAATACTGACAACAATGTGTTCTTACACAAAAGGGTTGCGTCAGGAATCATGAGTTTAAAAGTGACACAGTTCCTTTAACACATAGAGAATCATGTAAATATTCACAAAGTAAATATATGATTCTAAAAAAGAAATAGGTTTCAACTGGTAAAATGTTTCATGATAGTTTCATGATAGTTTTTAATGTAAAAAAGGTGCTAAAATATAGTTAACACTTCTGATGAGTACAAAGAGTACAACATATTGACTCTGCACTATAATAGGCAAGGGAATTTGTATAAGGATGTTCCACTGTGTGTCTGGGGTGGGGTCACAGTGATATATGGTAATACAAAAACCTCAAGAAAATAGAAGATACTCACAAAACCAGGCAATTTCCCACATTTATTAGACACTGAAGAAAGGTGATAGGCAATAGAATAGTGGATGGCTAAATTGCTTTTAGGTCTCTGTGGAATTATATATGTTTTTCAGTTTTACCTTGGGGGGGGGGGGGGGGGGGGGGGGGAATGATAACCCTTCATAAAAGCTTGACTTAATGTGTAATGCTTTGTATTACAATAATGATCGTGTACTCTACATACTGAGAAACTAACATAAAAAGAGTGATTTGTGATTACAGTGAATTTGATGTTGAGGTTTTTATATAGTATAACTTTTAAATCAACTTCTATACCGAGACACATACAGCGTTAAACTAAAGATGACAGCCACTTTGTGTTAGGTCACCAAAACGTTGCATGATATGCCTGAAAGAATATACTGGGTATGAAATATGAATCTGTCCGAGTCAATTGATCTTGTTTTATGCTACAATATAACTTTTGAACTGTCGATTCCTTTCACATGATTAGATCTTAACATCACTTAAACTATTATGAAAAACACCAGTTAAAGTAACTGCATTTGTGCTTCGTGACAGCCCGTGTGCAGGGTGGAGTTTTTGTATGGAGTCATATTACAGTGCATTATATAGCAACTACCACAGTGATACTTCATGTGACAAAAACCTCCTTCCACTGAGAAGGACATTCTATGTATCATGCTGATAAGGAAAGATGTTTAAGATAAGACAAGATGAAGATAACATAAAATTGAAATTGCTGTGCAGCAGTTGCAATACGAAGTAGGAAAGAGAGAAAATATACAAAGAGTGCCAATAAGGTGCAAATACAAAATATATATCAATGCAAAAACAGGTTAACAGTAAGGATTAGTCTAGGTGGGCTGCATATACTGTACATATGTAAACACAATATCAAATGTGAGGTTCAGGTAAGTTAACAGAGAATGCTCATGAGTATTTCCATGATATTGCACTTATTGCACATTAAGTCCCGTCCTGATGTCCCATAAGTCAGCTGTAAGTTTAATGATCAATCATTTAAATACTGACAACAATGTGTTCTTACACAAAAGGGTTGCGTCAGGAATCATGAGTTTAAAAGTGACACAGTTCCTTTAACACATAGAGAATCATGTAAATATTCACAAAGTAAATCTATGATTCTAAAAAAGAAATAGGTTTCAACTGGTAAAATGTTTCATGATAGTTTCATGATAGTTTTTAATGTAAAAAAGGTGCTAAAATATAGTTAACACTTCCTGATGAGTACAAAGAGTACAACATATTGACTCTGCACTATAATAGGCAAGGGAATTTGTATAAGGATGTTCCACTGTGTGTCTGGGGGGGTGGGGTCACAGTGATATATGGTAATACAAAAACCTCAAGAAAATAGAAGATACTCACAAAACCAGGCAATTTCCCACATTTATTAGACACTGAAGAAAGGTGATAGGCAATAGAATAGTGGATGGCTAAATTGCATTTAGGTCTCTGTGGAATTATATATGTTTTTCAGTTTTACCTTGGGGGGGGGGGGGGATGATAACCCTTCATAAAAGCTTGACTTAATGTGTAATGCTTTGTATTACAATAATGATCGTGTACTCTACATACTGAGAAACTAACATAAAAAGAGTGATTTGTGATTACAGTGAATTTGATGTTGAGGTTTTTATATAGTATAAATTTTAAATCAACTTCTATACCGAGACACATACAGCGTTAAACTAAAGATGACAGCCACTTTGTGTTAGATCACCAAAACGTTGCATGATATGCCTGAAAGAATATACTGGGTATGAAATATGAATCTGTCCGAGTCAATTGATCTTGTTTTATGCTACAATATAACTTTTGAACTGTCGATTCCTTTCACATGATTAGATCTTAACATCACTTAAACTATTATGAAAAACACCAGTTAAAGTAACTGCATTTGTGCTTCGTGACAGCCCGTGTGCAGGGTGGAGTTTTTGTATGGAGTCATATTACAGTGCATTATATAGCAACTACCACAGTGATACTTCATGTGACAAAAACCTCCTTCCACTGAGAAGGACATTCTATGTATCATGCTGATAAGGAAAGATGTTTAAGATAAGACAAGATGAAGATAACATAAAATTGAAATTGCTGTGCAGCAGTTGCAATACGAAGTAGGAAAGAGAGAAAATATACAAAGAGTGCCAATAAGGTGCAAATACAAAATATATATCAATGCAAAAACAGGTTAACAGTAAGGATTAGTCTAGGTGGGCTGCATATACTGTACATATGTAAACACAATATCAAATGTGAGGTTCAGGTAAGTTAACAGAGAATGCTCATGAGTATTTCCATGATATTGCACTTATTGCACATTAAGTCCCGTCCTGATGTCCCATAAGTCAGCTGTAAGTTTAATGATCAATCATTTAAATACTGACAACAATGTGTTCTTACACAAAAGGGTTGCGTCAGGAATCATGAGTTTAAAAGTGACACAGTTCCTTTAACACATAGAGAATCATGTAAATATTCACAAAGTAAATCTATGATTCTAAAAAAGAAATAGGTTTCAACTGGTAAAATGTTTCATGATAGTTTTTAATGTAAAAAAGGTGCTAAAATATAGTTAACACTCCTGATGAGTACAAAGAGTACAACATATTGACTCTGCACTATAATAGGCAAGGGAATTTGTATAAGGATGTTCCACTGTGTGTCTGGGGGGGTGGGGTCACAGTGATATATGGTAATACAAAAACCTCAAGAAAATAGAAGATACTCACAAAACCAGGCAATTTCCCACATTTATTAGACACTGAAGAAAGGTGATAGGCAATAGAATAGTGGATGGCTAAATTGCATTTAGGTCTCTGTGGAATTATATATGTTTTTCAGTTTTACCTTGGGGGGGGGGGGGGGGGGAATGATAACCCTTCATAAAAGCTTGACTTAATGTGTAATGCTTTGTATTACAATAACGATCGTGTACTCTACATACTGAGAAACTAACATAAAAAGAGTGATTTGTGATTACAGTGAATTTGATGTTGAGGTTTTTATATAGTATAACTTTTAAATCAACTTCTATACCGAGACACATACAGCGTTAAACTAAAGATGACAGCCACTTTGTGTTAGGTCACCAAAACGTTGCATGATATGCCTGAAAGAATATACTGGGTATGAAATATGAATCTGTCCGAGTCAATTGATCTTGTTTTATGCTACAATATAACTTTTGAACTGTCGATTCCTTTCACATGATTAGATCTTAACATCACTTAAACTATTATGAAAAACACCAGTTAAAGTAACTGCATTTGTGCTTCGTGACAGCCCGTGTGCAGGGTGGAGTTTTTGTATGGAGTCATATTACAGTGCATTATATAGCAACTACCACAGTGATACTTCATGTGACAAAAACCTCCTTCCACTGAGAAGGACATTCTATGTATCATGCTGATAAGGAAAGATGTTTAAGATAAGACAAGATGAAGATAACATAAAATTGAAATTGCTGTGCAGCAGTTGCAATACGAAGTAGGAAAGAGAGAAAATATACAAAGAGTGCCAATAAGGTGCAAATACAAAATATATATCAATGCAAAAACAGGTTAACAGTAAGGATTAGTCTAGGTGGGCTGCATATACTGTACATATGTAAACACAATATCAAATGTGAGGTTCAGGTAAGTTAACAGAGAATGCTCATGAGTATTTCCATGATATTGCACTTATTGCACATTAAGTCCCGTCCTGATGTCCCATAAGTCAGCTGTAAGTTTAATGATCAATCATTTAAATACTGACAACAATGTGTTCTTACACAAAAGGGTTGCGTCAGGAATCATGAGTTTAAAAGTGACACAGTTCCTTTAACTATTTAAATATTCACAAAGTAAAAGAAAAAGGTTTTAGGTTTTAAAGGGTAAATTACAAATGAAATAGAGCAAACGTGGAATTTTCTTTCATGATTTCATAGTTTTACTGAAGAAAACAAAAAGGTACTTTAATATAGTTAGTGCTCCTGCTGAGAACAACATACTGACCACACACACTATCAGGCAAAGGTTTTTGTATCAGTATGTGCCACTGTGTGTCGGGTAGCCACAGTGATATATTGTAATACAAAAACCCAAAGTCACTGTGCCTGTGTCTTCCTTAATTCATTAAACACTGAAGAAAGGTCATATTCAACAGAATAGTGGAAGGTTAAATGTTTTGGGGTAAGTTTTATCCTGAAAACGTCAGAAAAGCTTTTTTTGTTGCGTTATCATGCTTTGTATCAGTCAAGATAATATATTTCAAATGCTGAAAAAAAACATTCATCATTCAGAGTAGGTGAATGTCATTTGTTCACAATCCCGACGCAGATCAATAACAACATTTTTGTAATTTAAGTGTGTGTTTGATTGTAGACATAATACTGTCTATGCACCATAACAGGAAATGTTTAGGGATCATCAGAGTCGTCATAATTCATCATCTGCGGTCCATGAATGTCTGTACAAAATGTCACCCTGAGCCATCAAACAGACCGACACACCAACTTTACCATCCCAAAAGACATGCTGCTAGCATCACTAAAAGTTGGACAAATGTGATTTTTAAAAACGGAATGATTATGGTTCAATGGATAAACTGTCAAATACAATGGGAAAAGGATTTGAATGATCTTTCATATTGCCACTGCCGAGTACAAAAAGCTAACAACGCACCATGTCAGGCAAAGGTTTTTGCACAAGTATGTGGCACTGCGTCCACAGTAATACATGGAAATGGAAAATCTAAAAGTTACACTGCCTTTAGAAAAAGAGAAGATCCGGTAGTTTCCCAAAATCACTGGACAATGAAGAAAGGTGATATTCAATGGACTACTGCTACTTACATATATCTGTGGAATTGTATTAATGTGGAAAAACTGCAGTGTAAAGTCATTACACCTCATGAAAGCAACTTCCCTCTGCAAAGATACAATATTTCACATACAGACAAAAACATTTGTTTTTATATCGGTTTAAAGTATGTTTTAAATATGAGTAAATGGTTACAAATTAAGGATCCAATATGTATTTAATTAACACATTTCAATCTGCTATCTGTAACTTTAAATGTTCTATACTAGCACACAGAGTGTTAAACTCAACAACAGTTAGAGATACTATGAAAAGAGAAATGAAAATGTGTGCACATTTTGGACTTGTGGTTATCAACATCCTTACTGGGTAATATTTATGTAACACAGAGGAAACAATCTTTACCACAACAGGTGCTTCCGCATCTAGTTAACAAACCGAAATGTTAGACTGAAAGCCAAAGGCTCAGACACCAGCACTGATAATACATAACACAAAAGCAGGCCAGAAAATGTTTTCAACATGAAAATATATATATTTTTTAAACAATTAAATTCTAACAGACTCCATTTGTTTACACCACAGCACAATCTGAACCTGTACCACTGAGTGAATTAATTAAATTACTACGTAGACATAGTGGCTATGTCAATGACATCACAAAACATTAATTTAAAAATGCATTCTGTATACTGGAGCCGTAAGATGGAAAGTTGGTTAAGCAGCATTTGTTAAGGCTACGTATCCCGAACTTTGAGTCCATTAAAAAAAATATCAAAAAGGAAAAATTATTTTGGGATTTCAATATTACATGTAATTTAATCTAATTATAGCGAGATGAATTAGTATGGACCAGAGCAACACACGTCCTCAAAAGCCAATCGCCAAGGTCACGCCCCCTTTTAGGTGAAATGATCTCACTAGAGGTCAACAAGGAGAGCAACAGGAAAATTGCGAAAAGCTGTTGCGTAGCGGGTTAGCTAAGGCTTTCACACAGAGATTTGAGTCACATAAGATACAGGAATATTCACTGTCAGTGTGGAAAATGGCTAAATGATGCTGGGGACACGGATGGATAGTTTAATTGAGTGGGAGGTTGCTGCAGTTCAGTCCTACAGTACACACACATCAGACTGATGTCTCCAACTAAATCTCAGCCTAGCGTCGATCCAACAGTTGGCTAATAACAAGTTGGTTATTTACAGATAACACTTAGCCTAAGGATACCTGGTGATTCAATCAACTATGTAAAGATGTCCGGATAACCAAAATATATGGCAACTTATTTATTTCATTTATCATTTATCCACGACTGAAGGGGCATGACGGCAGACCGATCACCCGTAATTTATTGAGGTATTGCCAAAGCTCAGTTTCAGGCAATCCAAACACACTTCAAATTACATGGACATCTATAGAATCTCCAAAAAGGGGCGCAGCCTTGACGTTTTGCGAAGAACCCGGTCTGTGCCAGTCTGGTCTATGTCGTTATAACTAGAAACCTTTGTTAACTTTCGTGATGCAGGGATTCCACTCTCACACCCTCAACACCATTTCCAGCTGATCCATTCGAACTTTAAATGTCAACTACATGCAGACTCTATTTGGCACATTTTCCCTCAAGCTTAATATGCCTAATATTATATTTCATAAAACTCTTAAGGCTCTGTCACACATATCCGTATGGCAGAAACGTATGCTGGCGTATATGAACATTTGTCAGAGTCCAAATACGTCCAACTTTTCAGCGGATCGTAAAAGTGAACACATACAGATACGCATGTCTAACCTATTGATAGAGTATCACTTATGTTAGGTTAGACATACGTGAATACGGAATACGTACGTGAATACTTACCTACGTAAATACCTACGTGAATACCTTCGTGACTACGTTAGAGGTACGTTAGATATAGGCTACGTCGGCTGACGGTGAACCCTACAGCCAATTTATTGATAACGAGTGGATAACCTATTCCTACCCTATGTTAAAATTATGCCTGACGACGGAGTAACTTATTAATCGTGTTTCTACAGTACAGCTAGCGTTCAGCATTTTGCCGTTCTCCAGCATCAGCATGACGTGAACCAAATGGTATTTTTCCAGCTCCGTTGGCCAGACGCTCTGATACGTTTTAAATAAGTAAGTGATACGCTATCAATGTTGGACATACGTATAATAATTTGTTATGTATACGTCAGCTACAACACCGCTGTGGAAAAGTTGGACGTATTTGGACTCTGACACATTTTGAGCTACTTTTCATATACGCCGGCATGTTTCTGCCATACAGAACTGTGATACAGGGCCGTATGTCTGGCGTGTTCGGCGTATTGTCAAACGATCACAACTTACCCTTAATTTATATCAACCTATTGCCGATATTTCGTATGCGCCGGCATACGTTTCTGTCATACGGATATGTGTCACAGGGCCTTTTTTTTCAAGTATTCATATTATAAAAAGATTTTCTAAATGTATCAGGTATCATCTTTGAGGTAGCATTAACTTGCATTGATCAGCTTGAAAGACATATTACTCAATGAAGACACAACATATAGACCTGGACTACACTGATCATGAGTGTTCAACCTAAAGCCCAATACAGTAGGTTTATCTAAACAATAAAATTGACATTGACATGACATTTAACATAATGACTGTAGCCGAGTCCACCAGAACTACTCTTGGTGTGACAAAGCTGATTCAGTTATATTTCAAACTGTATATGGCGGACCTCGACTAGTGTGAAATGTTAATATTGTATGCATGTGTATATGTACATTTATATATTTTATATTAAAACATACTTAGTTTAATTACTTAGCCAAACATTTTTTTTATTCTTGTCACCAACAAGGCCCTTAAAATACAGGTGCAATTATCTCTATTCTCTTACAAGGTAAAACATGGTCTAGAATTACACAAAAAACATAAAAAATAAAAAGAGAAACTGTGATGTTAACTTGTCAAACCATCCTTGGTTAAATATGTTGACAATGTCAGATAGGAGCTCAGCTACAGAGGCTGGTTATCATAGTTATAAACCTCCTTTTTAAATACAAATAAGAATATGAGCCCACAGCCGCTGTGCATACAAAAATACTCTCATCTTAATGAGCACTTAACAGCTGAGGCTAACAGAAATGTAATTAAGTCAAGAAAAAATTGAAGAAAATAGGAACTATGACCTGCTAGATGAAAAGTCAGGGGATCACACCAAAGTCAATTAACCAGAAATTGAAAATAATATATGTATGGAAATCTATATTGGTGAGACATTTCACTCGACTAGTGGTAGAGTCAGGGATCACCAAATTCAGTAGGAAATAATGAATGATTCATTCTTTAGTGCAGGGGTGGCCAACCCGAGGCCCAGTTTCATGCGGCTCTTCAGTTCATATCGAATTTTATTTGTGAGTGCGTGTATGTGTGCTGTCAGTATGAGAGCATGACAGTGCGTCTAATTTTGATGTGGCCCAAGAGCCAATCACAAAAATGCCTGCGATGCAGTGAACCAATCACCGTTGAGGCGGGAAAAACCTATCGTTGAGTAAACACTATCTGACCATCTGAGTCCGATCCTAAAATTGCAGGGAAAAAATGCACAGCTAAGTGAAAATATGAAGACCAACATAAAACGTTTTATTAGATTGGGAGAGTTCGTATTCATATAAAAATGCTGCCTGACCTAGTGCAAAGTGTATTTGCGTGTGTTAACAAACTGAAACTGTTTAAGACACATCTTCAAAAGGGAGAATTAGCGCATTTTCCCTCTCTGCTAAAAGCAAGCGGACAAGCCTAAATGCAACATTGGTTGAAACCCTTCACGAAAACTTTGCAACCCGGTTCCATGATCTACAGCTGAAAAGGTCACAGATTACGTTCCTCGTCGACCCTTTTAATGCTGAGACGGACTGTTTGAAAGCCCCGCTAGTCCATACCTGTCAACATTGGATAAGGGATTTTAACCTTAACACCTCTCAGCCACCAATGTAAACGTAAACACATAAGGGATGGGTACATACATTCAGGAAATACATGTTTATTTAAAGTATGTATTACTTGTACAGACATGTTTATAAGATTTATGTATTTTATTTATTAGTTATGATCATCAATGTATTTGATGATTGATGAGTTGTGTGGCTTTTGTTTCCCCCCACGAGGACTTCCTTGCGATGGCAGAGTCTGGAAACATATCCGCAACACTGCGACTGAAATCATGGCAGAAGCTGAATGCTACATTATTTTTAGCGCAAAGCATCGACATCTTTCCCTCAGCTCTGGTCACTTGGTTTGCCTCTGAAACAGTTCTTATCACACACGAAGTCATTGACAGTGTATGTTTTTGTGCCTCTTGACGTGCTTGTGCTTGGACGATTGTTCATGCTGGCGAACATCGCTTATTCCGTCGTGTGCGATGCTAACATCTGGATGGCACACTTTACAAAAAGCACGAGTTTGCCCGACTCTGCTTTTAATAAATAAGGGAAGGTCTCCTCTCATTTGGTACTTACATAAAGTTTTAACTTGTTTGGCAGGTACAACTGCGTCTCCATCTATCTCCCGTTCACTGTGACTCTCATCCATATGTTTTTGTCTTCTTCTTCTGTGTTATTGTTCCTGTTTTCTTCTTCTGTGTGTTTACTCGCGGATAACGTTTTTCAGCTAAAGTTAAACATAATACTGCCACCTGCTCTACCGGAGGCCACTGTACACTTTTTTTTATTAGGCCTATTTTTTTTTCTGAAAGGTTAAAAATACGGGAAAATATTTAAACAGGAGAAAATCGGGATAGAAGTAAAAATACGGGATAATCCTGGGAAAAACGGGAGGGTTGACAGGTATGCACTAGTCACGGACGAGGCGGTGGCCCAGTTGGAGATGATTGAACTTTCTGAGGAAGACCGACTGAAACCTGTTCTGAGGGAAGGGACCCTTGAGTTCTGGAAAACTGCCAATGGAAAAAATATCCCAATGTCAAACGGGCTGCACTCAAGCTACTATCAATGTTTGGGTCAACATACGTCTGTGAGTCGGTGTTATCTACCCTGAAACACGTGCAATCAAAGTATCGATCTGTTCTGACTGACACGCATGTGAAAGAATTGCTTCGAGTGACCACAACGGAATACAAGCCAGATTTGAGGAGGATTGTTCGAGGCAAGGAATGTCAGAAGTCACACTAATTTAAAGAAGCAACATGCATAGGAAGATAAAACACTTTTCCACATTTTTATACTGAGAGTTTGTGTGTGAGACACAATGTTCATTGTTGATAATAACTGGCCTCTGAATACTGGTCGGAGAGGTTTAATTAAATTTCTCTCAATATTATGGTGTGTGACATTTACAATAAATCTGTCTGAGCAGAGCTATGTGTGTCTGTCTGTGTGAGGGTATGTGTGTCTTTGGGAGGGAGGGTCTTTGAGTGTGTGTGTGTGTGTGTGTGTGTGTGTGTGTGTGTGTGTGTGTGTGTGTGTGTGTGTGTGTCTGTCTCTGTGTGTAAAGTTTTAGATTTTAATTTTGTCTGTGTGAGAGAGAGAGAGGGGAGGAAGAGAGTGAGGGAGCACAGAGAAAGGCTGAAAACAAAAGAGAGAAGGAGATGGGGGGGGGGGGGGTGCGCATCTGTGACTGTGTGTATGATGTGGTTCTTTGCAGTAACATAGTAACATTTTTGGCTCTTAACCTCTGACTGGTTGGCCACCCCAGCTTTAGTGCTTTAGGGTTTACACATTGCTAACTCTTATTGAGCCTTCTGTTGTTCTTTGGGAAGCCGAAACATGACCCGTGAACTAAGATCTGGAGGCATTTAAATGTCCTGGTAGTTATCTGCTTTTATCTTTGTTCAAGAAATGCAGTGACGAAAGTATGATGACCACTAGAACAAATACACTAAATAACAGTTACTTAGCTGCACTTTAGAAAAATACTGACTTTTCTTTTCTTTTTTTAAAGAATTTGTATTTATTTGAATCCAATTTATTCTTTAAATGTCTTACCTTCCAGGAAGCCAGGAATAGCTTAATGCCAGTACACTATAAAAACTAGATGCATGTAAACTTGCAGTTGCGTACTGAACATTATAACTTGACGATAACGTGACTTTAACAAAAGAATGAAACCAACAAAATGTTCACACATATGGATTACCCGTCTAACTCAAGTTGTAAATTTCAGTGTAAAGAACCAGGAAATCAATCCTAAAACATGTGAAATGTTCGGCACTAAAATGTACTCAAGGCTTGTAGGCTAGTGAACGGATCACCTCCAGGATGGACAGTGCGGCTGATTGAAGTGTCTATGATAAATCAAGTAAACAAAGAATTCATTTTTAAATCTAAATGGTGAAAAGCTCCATAATCATTCATTTATATCCATCTTAACAGTACTGTGGCTAAATCAAGTCAACACTGCAGGAACTGGAGCTGACAGGAGGGAATGATAAAGAGGAAGTGTTCACTAACCGTTGGAAAACACACTAAATGTTATATAACCCAGACCACAGGAAATGAATATCTCAAGGGAAGTGTGTGATAAATAATGCATTGGGAATTGCTTGGTCAGTGAAACATGTATGCTTTTCTTGGTTTAACAACATTGTAAGTATTTGTAGTAGAAGCAGATAGTAATATGTCACTGTGATGGCTACTTTGACTACTGGGGGAAAGGGACACAAGTCACAGTGACTTCTGGTGAGTAATAATCAAATATATTTTAAGTGAAGACAATTCTATATTTTTTGGTTTATTGTTACATTTTTGTTGATTTCAATTGCTGTCAAACAACCATGTAATCTGTAGCAAAAAACAAAACATCGGGGTAAACATTAGGTGTACAGTAGTTTACTAAGTAAGTACAATCGTTAATTAGAAGTAAGAAGCTGTAAAATATTTTTGTACTAGAGAGCAATTGAAATGTGTCACTGTGACTATTACTTTGACTACTGGGGAAAAGGAACAATGGTGACCGTCACATCAGGTAAAATAAGCTTTATTTGTCTTCATTTTAAAAATGGAATATGTGCAGTTTAATATAGCATATTTAGACTTTAGTGGCATCAACGGCATCTTTAAGGTGCTTGTTTTTGTATGTTAGATGTGTTGACATATCACACTGTGATAATGCTTTTGATTACTGGGGGAAAGGCACGATGGTTACAGTCACATCAGGTAAGCCACTATTATTTCTCTTTCTCTAATGTAGACATTTTGACTAATAAAGGGTATTGGTATTTTTTAAGAAATGAATTTGTGACACCGTGCAGTTTCTTGGATACTGTATGTTAAAGGTGTTATAATCAGTAGACTCAATTTAAACTTTGGTAGTCACCGGGTAGATTGTCGTAAAATAAACATCCCATGGAAAGTGCAGATATCAGGGAACAGGTTTTCGTATGCAGCAGTTAATCATTTGTGGAACTGTGACTACGGTTTTGACTACTGGGGAAAAGGCACAATGGTCACAGTCACTTCAGGTATGTCATTTTAATATTTCTGATTAGAGAATGTAATTCTTATTCGCATTTTATCATGTAGTCACAACTGTTATTTTTTAGCCTGACAAAGAATTTTTGAAACGTTTAAAACTGTTTAGTTCAGTTGTAACACAAGTCTATCAACATGCGTATGTTGTAGTTGGATTTGAACTCTCGTCGAATCCAAATTGTGTGACAAAAGGTAATCGGATCAGTTTTTGTGAGAAGAGTGAATTGACTTTCTTAACTGTGACTACTGGGCTTTTGACTACTGGGGAAAAGGCACGATGGTAACGGTGTCATCAGGTAAGATTTGTTCCATTTAAAGTCTACAGCAGGTTATGTTTTAGACTGCAAAATGTCGTGTTTAAGTTTTTCAGTATGTCAAGGCTTACTTAAAAAATAAAGCGTTTTAATACACAAAAACAGCGATATTCTCAGTAGAGTGTTGTGTAGTGAATATTTGTGGCTAGTGTACTTGGGGTGATTTAAGTGGATTTTTGAACATAGTGCGATTAATTAAATATCAAGGAAAACCTTTTGCGCTCGCCATTAGATATAGCCTTTTTATACAAACAGCTAAGTAGATTCATCACTGTGCTACTATGGTGTTTTTGACTACTGGGGAAAGGGTACAACGGTAACTGTTTCATCAGGTAAGAATACCTAAAACCAACTTTACAGCTTCATCTCTTCAATTTAAAAAAATAGGAATGATTATTGTCAAAGTTGTGAATTTAAAGTAGTTGACCTGTTATGTATTTATTAACAAAAACTATCATAAATTATATTATTGAGGAAGGTTAACCTTAGTGCAACAAACATGGAGATGACATAAGGAAACATTAAGCTCCGTATATGGAGGGCACTTGAAATCTTCTCTCTGTTTTAACTAATACTTGATGAAAATGTCTGTTGTATAGAATTTTATTTTAATTACACGTATGTTATTCCTTCTTTTAGCCATTTCAACTGGACCGTCTGTGTTTCCTCTGATTCAATGTGGTTTGGGGACTGGAGACACGGTCACTCTTGGCTGCTTTGCCACCGGCTTCACACCCTCCGCACTGACCTACGCATGGAAGAACAATGGGGCTGCCTTGACAGAGTTCATTCAGTACCCTCCAGTACAGAAAGGCAACGTCTATACGGGTATCAGTCAAATCCGAGTGAAAAGACAGGACTGGGAAGCGAAGCAGCCTTTCGAATGTGAAGTGAAACATGCATCGGGAACTGAACGTTGCAATTTCATAAAGCAAGGTAAAACCTATGCTAAATCATATAAATGCCGTTTTAGTAGTCGATTTAAAATCTACATAGTGGAGCTGTAAAAATGTTTTATAATCGAGCAACAATGTTATGTTGTTGTTTTTTAATTTCATTAAATTTAAACGTCAATTCAAAATTGGTTTAACTGTTTTAGAGACACATATACAAATGAAAATGACCAAATGAAATTGTGTGACATATCATTGAATATATTAGTTTTATATTCAGTAAGCCTAGCCAAATAGTGAGGTGGAACGAGAAGGCTGAAGCTCAGTTGCTGACTCAGTCTATTTTATTCTTTACTAATATATTGTACGTCCTCTGCACCTGTCTAAGAACAGATTATTGCAATGTGTTCTGCTTCTTTCCGTCTATCTGCATAATCCTAGTTCATCCAAATGTCTGTCTGCCTTCCCTTTCACTGTATGTTAAACGTGTGTGATCGCTTTCCTGAGCATTCAATGTATATGCAGAAGCGAGCATTAAAGCTCAGCTGTTCTATAATGTAATATTTTTTCCTATAGAATTTATTATTTTATTTTTGACTTTTTCCTGCACACTTTAGTAACAAGTTACAGTACTTGTATGTATTAATTTGAAGAGCATAATCACAGTTGCAAAACATACAGTGATACATAAAATTGAACTCAATTATATATTATGTTTATTGTAAATCTAGATAACATGAGCCTTGTAGCACATTGTTCAACTATGCTTCTGCATATATATATATATATATATATATATATGATTCCCTGCTTCTGCAAATATATATGCAGAATATATATGTATGCATTTGTTTTTCAGAGGAGTTTTATAGGGTGCCAACTCTTAAAGTGTTGGCCTCCTCTGATAAGGAAAGTGAGGCTTCCTTCTCCTGCTTTGCCAACGATTTTTCACCAAAGGATCATGAGATCAAATGGCTGAAAAACAACGTGGCAGTCACTAACAAAGTATACGAGATCAAAACACCTCCTACGGAAAGAACGGACAAGAATGGAACTAAGCTGTACAGTGCAGCAAGTTTTCTCACGGTGCAGTCCAGTGAGTGGACTGACAATAATGAGTTTACATGTCAGTTTGAGGGGAAAGGCAAAGACGTTCAAACAAACGAGACTGTGATTCACACCAATCTCAAATGTCCCATATGTGAGTAAATTGCAACTTTTTCTTTAAAAAAGGTACATTCATGTAATTTAAATTCTCATGGTTTTGCAGCCATTTCTGTTCAATAATTCTTCATTAATTCCTCACTCAACAGATGAAGGATGTCCTTGCGCAGATGTGGAGGTCAAGATCATAGCACCTTCAATGGAGGACATGTTTTTACACAAAAAAGGAACAGTAACTTGTCAAGTCAAGGTAAATAAACCATCTGTCGAGAAGATTTCGTGGGAGACTGAGAATGGAGGGTCAATAATTGGTGCCAGCCCAATTTTACCCGCTAGAGGACAAAAAGGCGTCTTTAGCGCTCTACTTCCCATCACCTATGACGAATGGAGCGGGGGCACAAAGTTCCTCTGCATTGTGGAAAATGAAGATTGGATATTACCACTGAAGAAAAACTACGAGAGGATTATCGGTAAGAAAACTACGTAGCAATTGTGTACTAAAAGCCTGTGTTTAATTCCTATTGTCGTGCCATCAAACATAACTAATTCTAAGTGTATTTTGTAGCATGGATTTCATACTGTATTACTGTACTTTTAACGGTGGCAGGAGTCCTAATTGTTCTCTCGTGCTTGCAGGAGGACAAACTCAGCGTCCTTCAGTGTTTATGTTACCTCCACTAGAAGATACTAGAAAAGAAACAATGACCCTGTCTTGCTATGTGAAAGACTTCTACCCTCAGGAGGTTTTTGTGGCTTGGCTTGTTGATGACGTGGAAGCAGACTCAAATTACGAGTTCCACACCACAAACCCTGTAGAAAACCACGGATCCTATTCTGCTTATGGCCAGTTATCTCTCAGCCTTAAGGAGTGGAATAACGATAACACTGTGTACAACTGTGTAGTTTACCACGAGTCGGTGGTTAACTCAACCAAAGCTATTGTCAGGTCCATCGGGCAAAAAACATGTGGAAGAACCAACATGGTCAACCTCAACATGAACATGCCTGAAAAGTGCAAGGCCCAGTAGATGTTCTTCTGTGTCACTGTGTCTTTGGCTGTTTGTTGTTTAATGTTTGTTGCTTGTGATATGACATTGTGTTTGTCTTTTTAATGCAGATTCAAAAAAAAATAAAATAAAAAAAAAAGCCCTTTGCAACTCTGTTGATGTTTGTTGCATGCTTGTTTATTTAACAAATATTTTGAGCTCCATGTTTATCATAAGTGTAGTGTGACAGTGCTATCCTAATGCAACACAAATTAGGTTTATCTATCAGTATGTTTGAGTAAAAAAAAACAACAGTACAGTCACTAGAACAATATATCAAATTTCAATATCATATTGTGTTAACTAGAATAACACAAACAACCAGCAGAGTATCTTTAGGCCACAATTTAAGGAATAAAATCCCATTTGTTCATTATTTATTATTTATTTATTTTATATTTTATTCGATATTTGTAGACAGTGCATTAAGATTGTTTGTGTGATATGTCTTTGTGTATGTGTGTTTCCACTACTGGATCTTGCACCCCCCCAAAAAAGAAAAAAAGATTGTTTAAGGTCCAATTCTAGCTCTAATGTCTCTCAGTCAAATTATGAATATACTGATTCACAAGCCAAGTCATGCATGCCACACCAATAAAGGGGTCTTTAAAAAAGCAATTCAGGATCATTGTAGGAAAACTTTAAAATCAACATAATCAATTTTAAAAGGACATTCAAAACTATTAGCCTCGGCCTTATGGTACACTAATAACACCGTAACAAGTATCATTACATATGCCAAGACTGTTCTTTTAATTTCTATTTTATACTTGGATTGATTGACCAATTAGATCGACTCTGATCTGTGAGGTTATAAAATATGTTACTGTACTACAGGGAATGAATATGTTGTCTCATCAGCTACTGTTTAAAGCTGGGTTTGTCTCAAGTGTTAACTGAATATTAACTGTACAGCACATACAGACTACTACCAATGGAACAGTTCCACAGAGGCAGAAGAAGATGACATGAGAATCACAGCCATCACCTTCATCCTTCTCTTCCTAATCACTCTGCTGTTCACCATTGGAACCATTGCTTTCAAGGTAATAATGAGTTCATATGTTAAGAGTTGTGCGCAGATGTGGATTTAACTCAACCAGAAATAGACAACTGAGTAAATAGTTTTATGTATTCACACAACACAGATGCGTTAGCAGAAAGAAATAGGTTAATACGGGGCATAGCCGTCATAGAAGAAATGTCAGCAATACATGATAATAATCATGGTATTGTAATCACATCTTAACTACATCAGTGAATATTAGGTCTGTGTACTGGCAAGAATCTGGCATTACGATACGTAGCATGATACAGGAATGTACGAAATATTGTTATACCGTAAGCAAGGTGATATTTTGCTATTATTGAATTGAATTTTAGAAACTGTCATAGTATAAAGAACACTTACTATATGCATAAAATCTGATTAAAAATAAGTTATTTATGCAATTAGAACAGGAGGATCTGCTTTTTCATTAATCACAGTCCCTGTAACATCCAACATCATAGTACTACTTGTGTAATCCGAGCAAAGGAGTAATAATGCGCTTATCAGTAAAAAAAAAAGAAGAAAAAAAAAAAGTGATCGTATGTTTTTTTAATATCGAAAGTTTATATTTTCTTACACCCCTAGTAAATATCATAATGCATTATGACTGTTTGACTACTCTGTTGCTGTTATAACTACTTTAATTACCACTCTGAACAACGACTAAAATAACTATATTTTACATACATAGGCTATTGCTTTATACAAGCTCAAATATTAATGTTGTATGCATGTTCAGGGGGTGGACACAAACACAGCAACAATTTAATGCTTTGAAATATTATGAACTTAAATCAACTCTTTCGTAACAAAAACTTTACATGTGGAGCCTAAAAACAATTATGTAAAATTAAAAGGGATATTATATTGAACGGACTTAGATTTTTGCCTTAGATAACAAGTGTTGCCGTTATTGTGTGTTAAATATTTTCCCAAAATGTTTTTTTCACATTGATACATTTTGCGTAATTAATCTAACAAGTACAGCAAACTACAGAAGCCAGTTGTAATATATTGTATAAATACCATATGTTGATACATTTGTTTTTACATTATTACTAATCCATAATTGTTATGTTGTTTATGTCATTTCAGGGTTAATGAAACAAGGTGAACTTTCTGAAAAAAGTATTTTTCACACATTTCTTATTATAAGCTCATAGAATCATGTAAGTAATCGCAATTGTCCTTTTTCATTTGAATTAAAAGAGCTTTGTGTCTTTTTGAAAATAAATGTTTCATTGAAAATAACCATTGATGTTGCTCCTCAAACTTTGTTCTCTTTCATCGTTTTTAAATTGTTTACACTGCCTGTAAAACATAATGAATACTCATAACTACTTTTTATTTTGAACATTTTATCTTTTTTTTAAAGTATTTTATTATACAGTATGTTGTTATGTTTGTCACCTCCCTAGCACCTGGAATCAGCAGCCCATGTTCAACTCAATATGTAAATCTTGGAGATTTGACAGTCGGTTAGTTCTCAAGTACATTATTAATAGAATCGAGAACTAAAACCTTTAGCAGAGTCATAAGAAGTTATGTAAAATGTGAAAACTGATATGATACATTTAAATGTGCACTCTGTTTCTCTTACTGGCACCACCACACCTCACACCTGGTGTCTGTGATGCACCGTTGCTCTTTGCCTTGTTTCACTTCTGTATTTTGGTACTTTTTGGGGACCTGGGGGTTACTCAATGCTTCCGCTTGCTGCTAGCGCTGATCACTCTGCCCTGTCATGCTGCGACATCTGTGCAACAGACCTCCAGCCTTGTCTCCACCTGACATTAAGACGCCAAATACTGTAGAAGTACAACTCTGCCACCTAGCCTAATTACAGAGATATTGCACTTAGAATTGAGACAACACAGTTGGGTTACTTGACCAAAATATGAAGGTATGTATATCAGAAGAGATGAAATCAGCTCATATTTTAAAAATGTCCACATCCAATGTTTAGAATGAGGCAAGTAAAGACAAACTGATCTCTTCTCTATCTCAGAAAAGCGGGTTGTCTCTCCAACCATCACATTACACCCAGTCTGGGAAGGTGAATTCGGAGCCTCACCAGTCAGACTCATCTGCACCCTCAGTGGATTCTTTCCAGACAAACTAAGTATGGAGTGGACGCGGGACACCCAACCTCTAAAGAATGTGGGAATCCAAAGGAAGCTGCAGAGTGTGGAAGGAATGGAGAAAACCTTCAGTCTAAGCAGTGAGATTGAGCCAAAAATGAAAGAGTGGGATAGTGGCTCAATTTATACTTGCAAGTCAATTCACAACAATAAGGAATTTATAAAAGGAATAAGTATTTGTCAAAGTAAGTACAGCTACTGTCTCACGGCACAATGGGGAAATTGGTCATGCATCATGAATGTTAAATGATAAACAAAAAATGCATGTTTTAACAAATTGATTAGTTTTAAAAGAGATTAACATGCATGAATAACAACGTGTTTTGTTCCTGCAGTCCATGCAGGTGCCCCTCCTTTCATCCATGTGGAGATTCCCAGCTTTAAGACGGTGATGATCACAGGATCCACGGTGAACGCAATATGTTTGGTGCGCACCGTTTTTGAAGCCAAGGTGACCTGGCTAATGGATGGGGTAGTCACATCAAGTAGCACAGTGAAGCAGGAAAAAAACGCAACTCATATAAATAGTGAAGTGACGGTTTCTTCAAGTCAATGGAAACAACTTAAGTTTCTAACATGTAAAGTGGAACATAAGTGCTTCTCATCCACTGAGAAGACTGTGGATGTTGCAGGTAAGATTACTATACAATGAAATCAGACCTTTTTTGATGGCAACGCACCTTAACGAATAAATTCTGCTTTGTTTTCTTTCCGTATCAACCAGGGCCTGCCATTACAGCTCCATTGGTTGAGATCAGGAGGTCTCTTAAAGATTTGCTGAAAGGAGACAGTACTGTGCTGGAGTGTGACATCACACAACTCTCATCACATGACCTCTACGTCACCTTTCAGGCCAACGGTATTGACATCTCTGGCAATCAGTATGTTGATCTTCCTCAAGCCCCAGGCCTCCATTCAATCAGTAGACGCTTCATTGTCCCAACAAAACACTGCCAGAAAGACACAAGTTTCACCTGCAATGTGAACCAAGGCTTCTCCGGCAGCTTTAAGTCAAACTCTACAGGCAATATTATTGGTGAGAGGAGTAACTCTTCTTTCCCTTAATGACAGATGATTGATTGTTTCACACTTCATCTGTAAAAGACTCATGCATTGCTTAATTGATGCACTGATTCCTCTCTCATTTAGTGGACCCATCAGTGGAACTTCTTCTGGCCCCCAGAGAAGAATCAGAATCACAGAGACTCTTGTGTTCTGGATGGGGCTTCAACCCTCAAATTAAATGGTATTCTGAGTCTCAGAAAAGATCTCCATCAACTAATGACATCAGCATGGGTGCAGATGGACGTGTGGCAGTGACCAGTCAACTTCAGATCCCTTACGTAGAGTGGAGCACAGGGAAGGTCTTCACTTGTGAAGTATATGACAAGTCTCTGAACACAAATGTGAAAGAGGACATCAGCCTATGCTCAGGTAAAGCTAAGTGGAGACTCACAACCCCAGCTGTATACTGAAAACATTGTGACTAAAATCAGTCAAAACCACTTTCTGAATAAAGTATTATGTCCATATGGTCAACATATAAAAAAGGTATTTTACGTAGCCGTAGTTAACTTAGGATTTTGGTGTTGTTTCCTGATTGGTTTTCTTTGTTTGCCGTCAGCTTATTCAAGTGCCCCTCCCTCCATCCATGTGGAGATTCCCAGCTTCAAGATGGTGATGATCGCACAATCCACGGTGAACGCAACATGTTTGGTGCGCACCGTTTTTGAAGCCAAGGTGACCTGGCTAATGGATGGGGTAGTCACAGCTAATAGCACCGTGAAGGCAAAAAACGCAACTCATATAAATAGTGAAGTGACGGTTTCTTCAAGTCAATGGAAACAACTTAAGTTTCTAACATGTAAAGTGGAACATAAGTGCTTCTCATCCACTGAGAAGACTGTGGATGTTGCAGGTAAGATTACTATACAATGAAATCAGACCTTTTTTGATGGCAACGCACCTTAACGAATAAATTCTGCTTTGTTTTCTTTCCGTATCAACCAGGGCCTGCCATAACAGCTCCATTGGTTGAGATCAGGAGGTCTCTTAAAGATTTGCTGAAAGGAGACAGTACTGTGCTGGAGTGTGACATCACACAACTCTCATCACATGACCTCTACGTCACCTTTCAGGCCAACGGTGTTGACATCTCTGGCAATCAGTATGTTGATCTTCCTCAAGCCCCAGGCCCCCATTCAATCAGTAGACGCTTCATTGTCCCAACAAAACACTGCCAGAAAGACACAAGTTTCACCTGCAAAGTGAATCAAGGCTTCTCCGGCAGCTTTAAGTCAAACTCTACAGGCAATATTATTGGTGAGAGGAGTAACTCTTCTTTCCCTTAATGACAGATGATTGATTGTTTCACACTTCATCTGTAAAAGACTCATGCATTGCTTAATTGATGCACTGATTCCTCTCTCATTTAGTGGACCCATCAGTGGAACTTCTTCTGGCCCCCAGAGAAGAATCAGAATCACAGAGACTCTTGTGTTCTGGATGGGGCTTCAACCCTCAAATTAAATGGTATTCTGAGTCTCAGCAAAGATCTCCATCAACTAATGACATCAGCATGGGTGCAGATGGATGTGTGGCAGTGACCAGTCAACTTCAGATCCCTCACGTAGAGTGGAGCACAGGGAAGGTCTTCACTTGTGAAGTATATGACAAGTCTCTGAACAAAAATGTGAAAAAGGACATCAGCCTCTGCTCAGGTAAAGCTAAGTGGAGACTCACAACCCCAGCTGTATACTGAAAACATTGTGACTAAAATCAGTCAAAACCACTTTCTGAATAAAGTATTATGTCCATATGGTCAATATATAAAAAAGGTATTTTACGTAGCCGTAGTTAACTTAGGATTTTGGTGTTGTTTCCTGATTGGTTTTCTTTGTTTGCGGTCAGCTTATTCAAGTGCCCCTCCCTCCATCCATGTGGAGATTCCCAGCTTCAAGATGGTGATGATTGCAGGATCCACGGTGAACGCCATATGTTTGGTGCGCACCGTTTTTGAAGCCAAGGTGACCTGGCTAATGGATGGGGTAGTCACATCAAGTAGCACAGTGAAGCAGGAAAAAAACGCAACTCATATAAATAGTGAAGTGACGGTTTCTTCAAGTCAATGGAAACAACTTAAGTTTCTAACATGTAAAGTGGAACATAAGTGCTTCTCATCCACTGAGAAGACTGTGGATGTTGCAGGTAAGATTACTATACAATGAAATCAGACCTTTTTTGATGGCAACGCACCTTAACGAATAAATTCTGCTTTGTTTTCTTTCCGTATCAACCAGGGCCTGCCATTACAGCTCCATTGGTTGAGATCAGGAGGTCTCTTAAAGATTTGCTGAAAGGAGACAGTACTGTGCTGGAGTGTGACATCACACAACTCTCATCACATGACCTCTACGTCACCTTTCAGGCCAACGGTATTGACATCTCTGGCAATCAGTATGTTGATCTTCCTCAAGCCCCAGGCCTCCATTCAATCAGTAGACGCTTCATTGTCCCAACAAAACACTGCCAGAAAGACACAAGTTTCACCTGCAATGTGAACCAAGGCTTCTCCGGCAGCTTTAAGTCAAACTCTACAGGCAATATTATTGGTGAGAGGAGTAACTCTTCTTTCCCTTAATGACAGATGATTGATTGTTTCACACTTCATCTGTAAAAGACTCATGCATTGCTTAATTGATGCACTGATTCCTCTCTCATTTAGTGGACCCATCAGTGGAACTTCTTCTGGCCCCCAGAGAAGAATCAGAATCACAGAGACTCTTGTGTTCTGGATGGGGCTTCAACCCTCAAATTAAATGGTATTCTGAGTCTCAGAAAAGATCTCCATCAACTAATGACATCAGCATGGGTGCAGATGGACGTGTGGCAGTGACCAGTCAACTTCAGATCCCTTACGTAGAGTGGAGCACAGGGAAGGTCTTCACTTGTGAAGTATATGACAAGTCTCTGAACACAAATGTGAAAGAGGACATCAGCCTATGCTCAGGTAAAGCTAAGTGGAGACTCACAACCCCAGCTGTATACTGAAAACATTGTGACTAAAATCAGTCAAAACCACTTTCTGAATAAAGTATTATGTCCATATGGTCAACATATAAAAAAGGTATTTTACGTAGCCGTAGTTAACTTAGGATTTTGGTGTTGTTTCCTGATTGGTTTTCTTTGTTTGCCGTCAGCTTATTCAAGTGCCCCTCCCTCCATCCATGTGGAGATTCCCAGCTTCAAGATGGTGATGATCGCACAATCCACGGTGAACGCAACATGTTTGGTGCGCACCGTTTTTGAAGCCAAGGTGACCTGGCTAATGGATGGGGTAGTCACAGCTAATAGCACCGTGAAGGCAAAAAACGCAACTCATATAAATAGTGAAGTGACGGTTTCTTCAAGTCAATGGAAACAACTTAAGTTTCTAACATGTAAAGTGGAACATAAGTGCTTCTCATCCACTGAGAAGACTGTGGATGTTGCAGGTAAGATTACTATACAATGAAATCAGACCTTTTTTGATGGCAACGCACCTTAACGAATAAATTCTGCTTTGTTTTCTTTCCGTATCAACCAGGGCCTGCCATAACAGCTCCATTGGTTGAGATCAGGAGGTCTCTTAAAGATTTGCTGAAAGGAGACAGTACTGTGCTGGAGTGTGACATCACACAACTCTCATCACATGACCTCTACGTCACCTTTCAGGCCAACGGTGTTGACATCTCTGGCAATCAGTATGTTGATCTTCCTCAAGCCCCAGGCCCCCATTCAATCAGTAGACGCTTCATTGTCCCAACAAAACACTGCCAGAAAGACACAAGTTTCACCTGCAAAGTGAATCAAGGCTTCTCCGGCAGCTTTAAGTCAAACTCTACAGGCAATATTATTGGTGAGAGGAGTAACTCTTCTTTCCCTTAATGACAGATGATTGATTGTTTCACACTTCATCTGTAAAAGACTCATGCATTGCTTAATTGATGCACTGATTCCTCTCTCATTTAGTGGACCCATCAGTGGAACTTCTTCTGGCCCCCAGAGAAGAATCAGAATCACAGAGACTCTTGTGTTCTGGATGGGGCTTCAACCCTCAAATTAAATGGTATTCTGAGTCTCAGCAAAGATCTCCATCAACTAATGACATCAGCATGGGTGCAGATGGATGTGTGGCAGTGACCAGTCAACTTCAGATCCCTCACGTAGAGTGGAGCACAGGGAAGGTCTTCACTTGTGAAGTATATGACAAGTCTCTGAACAAAAATGTGAAAAAGGACATCAGCCTCTGCTCAGGTAAAGCTAAGTGGAGACTCACAACCCCAGCTGTATACTGAAAACATTGTGACTAAAATCAGTCAAAACCACTTTCTGAATAAAGTATTATGTCCATATGGTCAATATATAAAAAAGGTATTTTACGTAGCCGTAGTTAACTTAGGATTTTGGTGTTGTTTCCTGATTGGTTTTCTTTGTTTGCGGTCAGCTTATTCAAGTGCCCCTCCCTCCATCCATGTGGAGATTCCCAGCTTCAAGATGGTGATGATTGCAGGATCCACGGTGAACGCCATATGTTTGGTGCGCACCGTTTTTGAAGCCAAGGTGACCTGGCTAATGGATGGGGTAGTCACATCAAGTAGCACAGTGAAGCAGGAAAAAAACGCAACTCATATAAATAGTGAAGTGACGGTTTCTTCAAGTCAATGGAAACAACTTAAGTTTCTAACATGTAAAGTGGAACATAAGTGCTTCTCATCCACTGAGAAGACTGTGGATGTTGCAGGTAAGATTACTATACAATGAAATCAGACCTTTTTTGATGGCAACGCACCTTAACGAATAAATTCTGCTTTGTTTTCTTTCCGTATCAACCAGGGCCTGCCATTACAGCTCCATTGGTTGAGATCAGGAGGTCTCTTAAAGATTTGCTGAAAGGAGACAGTACTGTGCTGGAGTGTGACATCACACAACTCTCATCACATGACCTCTACGTCACCTTTCAGGCCAACGGTGTTGACATCTCTGGCAATCAGTATGTTGATCTTCCTCAAGCCCCAGGCCTCCATTCAATCAGTAGACGCTTCATTGTCCCAACAAAACACTGCCAGAAAGACACAAGTTTCACCTGCAATGTGAACCAAGGCTTCTCCGGCAGCTTTAAGTCAAACTCTACAGGCAATATTATTGGTGAGAGGAGTAACTCTTCTTTCCCTTAATGACAGATGATTGATTGTTTCACACTTCATCTGTAAAAGACTCATGCATTGCTTAATTGATGCACTGATTCCTCTCTCATTTAGTGGATCCATCAGTGGAACTTCTTCTGGACCCCAGAGAAGAATCAGAACCACAGAGACTCTTGTGTTCTGGATGGGGCTTCAACCCTCAAATTAAATGGTATTCTGAGTCTCAGCAAAGATCTCCATCAACTAATGACATCAGCATTGGTGCAGATGGACGTGTGGCAGTGACCAGTCAACTTCAGATCCCTCATGCAGAGTGGAGCACAGGGAAGGTCTTCACTTGTGAAGTATATGACAAGTCTCTGAACAAAAATGTGAAAAAGGACATCAGCCTCTGCTCAGGTAAAATAAAAAAAGAATCCATATTCATACAAAAGCAGTAAGTGTAGAATAAATACATTCACATTGTTTCTGAATTATCCAATAAGCATTTAAGCATTTTTTTCATAATCATTATATGATGGTGTGGCATTTTCTCCACCTTTAATGTCATGGTTTTTTTTCAGTAACTCCAGCATCATCTCAGATAGTTGGCGTATATGTTCAGGGACCACCACTCCAGGAGCTTCAGAATAAGGGACAGGTGACTATCACCTGTCATCTGGCCGGCCTGTCTCTTAATGATTCATCCGTTGACTGGAAAGTAGGTGGGAAAAATTATTCCCACTATGCCCATAAGGAGCCACCAGTGAGTCACAGTAATGGGACAGAGACTTTGCGGAGCTCCCTCAAAGTGTCAGCGGAGGACTGGCATGCTTATAAACAAGTGTCTTGTGAGGCAAAGCACAGATGTTCCAACCAGGGCTACGAGGACCAGATAAGCAAAAGCAGAGGTAGTATTATGCCTAAATATCAAATATTTGATTCTTTGTGATTTATTATAGCTGTTTCTGAATATAGTTTAAGAAGGCAAGATTGCAACAGAAACGCTCCATTAAAGTAATAATATTCTACACAACGTTTGTGGTTGCTGTGACTAAATGATGGGATTTAAATGGTTGAAATATAAAGCCCTATTTGTTTTTGTCTTCTTTTTCGTTTTCTCAAGACCTGAACCCACCAACAGTGAAGATACTACAACCAACTCTCTCTGAACTGTCAGACGTCCTCCCACTTACTTGCCTAGTCTCTGGATTTTTCCCATCCGACATCATAGTATACTGGGAAGCGAATGGCCAGAGTGTCTCCTCTACTCACTACACCAACAGTCCTGCATGGATATACAGAGGGAGCAGCACTTATTCAATGAGCAGCAGACTTAACGCTTCAAAAACTGAGGACAAGGAGTCTACGTATTCTTGTGTTGTCAGACATGAGTCATCTGAAACGCCTTTTGAAAGCACCATAAAGGATGTGTTTGGTAAGCTGAGAATAGAATTTAGTAAAATTGAAGTTTATTGGTGTTGTTCATCGTACTAGAGATGTGTCGAGATCCATATCGGGGCCAATAAGCATTTTTTAGCCGATTGTATCAGCTAAAATAAAGGCAATCAAAATCAAATTCTTTCTTTACAGTACTCAACTGTGTGTTATCCACCTTAGCCTGCCCTCAATGTTGCTTAATAGCAGTAGTGTAAGCACAAAGATAAAGAAGAAAAGAAGCATAACACTTTTAGAACAAAAATTATTTAATTTTTATTATGAAAAGGATTTAAAAGGGGACATATCATGAAAAACTTACTTTTTCAGTGCTTGTACACGTACATTTTGGTGTCTGAAGTGCCTGCTAACCCAAAAACTGTGAAATAAGACAATTCAGTCCGTTTTGTATGGGCCGCCTATGTCAGAAAACATTCAACAAGCCATTCAGATGTGGCTCCAGTTTCTGTCTTATAATGTATAATCAAAATATGTAAGAACCAAAAAATGAGAATGATATGTCCCCTTTACATACAAATGTTCCTTGATTTGTCCTTTCTTCATGACCTTCCTTATACAAATTCATTAAAAACATTTTCATGATCCTTTTCCCCCAGCCTCAGTGACCTACAGCAAACCTTCAGCCACCTTGCTACAGGGCTCTGGTGAACTTGTGTGCTTGGTCTTTGGCTTCAGCCCAGCATCCATAAACATCACTTGGTTTCTTGGTGACACAAAGGAACTGTTGGACTTCAACACTAGCGAACCCCAAAGAGTCCCAAACGGAAAGTTTAGCATCCAAAGCCACCTTCGTCTGTCCCAAGTCATCTGGTTACCTGGGGCCAACCTCTCTTGCAGGGTGACACACGTAAACGCCACCCTATCACTGAATATATCTAAATCAGGTGCTAGTTGGTCCATTGATCCACGTTTTTCTTGCGCATTAAAGATTGCACATACTAGGTCAACCACCTATTTCACAAAAAAAAATTAAGTTTAGTAACTGCATGAATTATTTTTATTAATATCTCTTAACGGTCATTATTTCAGTGTGACAAAGTCAATAACAAATCTCATTTTAATTATTTCACAGACACCCTGGAGGACTGTAATTTCTTAGATGACATCATGCATGCTGAAGTGAACCAAGACACAGATGTGGATAGCTGGTTTATGGCTTTTATTTTCCTTCTGTTTTTCCTCATCTCCGTCATCTATGGTGTCGTTGCAACCATAATTAAGGTAAGATACAACAGTTGTAGTAGTTTTGGTATTTTAAAGTAATATTCCATTACATTGCTCAACTGAAACTCAAAACTGTCATTACACACTGACACATTCTCTATGTTTTTTTCCTTTTAGACTAAATGATGATCGCCACAGGAGAGATCCCATTTTAGGATCCAAATGTGGACTTTTGAGGATTTTTGATGGCATATGGCCTTGCTATTTTAAAGTGTAATTCATTCATTTTCTTTCTTTTTTTAAATATTTCTATCATTATGGAACCGGTTTATACTATATCCATTTCATTTTTATGTTTCAGTTATATATTTGGTGTGAAATGTAGGAGGTGCACGTCTTGTGTGTACAAGGAAACGAGATAATAAATACATTTGAAGCTTTAAATTCTGACTTGTAATGATTATTGCATTTAGAATGCATTTGTATATAATATGAAAAAAAAACAGTTTGTCATAATTTGGTTCACTGATCTCAATAAAACAAATGATGACATTACACAAAAATATTAGTAATATACAGTATACCATGTAACAATACCAGATTGTCCACTAGAGTGAGACAAAGCTCCACATGCAGCGGAGGTCATTTGCCACCTCTATGTAAAACACTAGTTATATGCAAAGATGCTGACAGGTCTGAACTGGACTTACTAAGTGGTATGATACAGAGGTGCATTCACTTGAAAACACAAACAGAGACTGTTTTTATATTTATTCTCCTTTCCAAACATACACACACAGTCACTTTGAATGTGTGCACACTACGTCTTTGAGTAAGAGCTGCGTGTCTGTGTCTGCATTTGTGTACCTTGTGGGTTTTAAAGGAATTCACATCTGGGAGGGATGACACTAAGCACATTCAGGCTTACTATTGGCTTCCTCTGGAGTTATCTGGCACTGCGTGTGCCCTGATTGGCTGGGGCCCCTTTGGCAGCCAGCCCAAATCTATGACGCTGTTGCTGGGATGGAGTCACTGCATGCTGCTGCCAGTCTAAGTGCCAAGGCACCCTCAACAGGGAAGCAGGGCACCATGCCCAGCAGCCTGCCTGAGAGCGTCTCGCTGTCTAACACCCCCATACCCTCCTGTCCTCTAGTGCCAAGCCTCACTCCCTCTGGGTCCTTGCTTGACCCCATCGGGGTGTCCATGTAAACCAGGGACAAGTAACAAATATCCTTAAACATAAAGGACAACTATTTTCTACCTACAACTACTGTTGAAGCACCGCTGACCAACCACAAACTGCCAGTGGCCAACAGTATACGTCTGTCGTTGTACTGAGCAGCTCCCAGCGTTGAACTTGTTGAACTGAATGTGTGAAGTAATGCAGTGCTGAAAACTGGGTTGGGCGATATGGCCAACAGCTTCAAACACTATAAAGGCTAGGTCATTTCATATCTCGATAATTGACAAATGAAAATTAATGAGTATTTTCTTAGTTTAATTAAGAACTTTAGTACAAAAATGTACATAACAGTTTCAAGTGAAGTTAGTAATTAATTAATAATTAAAGTAATTAATCAGCTTCAGACAATATTTTGATTTAACAGAGTTTGATCAGATTTTCTGGTGAATTTGAGTTCATTGCGCTCGTTATTATCAATTTAGACGACGTAATTGTGTATCGCGATATCATCACGATACCACTCCATGGAAAGACGATAAACTATAAATTATCATATTGAATTATCGCCCAGCCCTGGCAGAAAAGAGAATATATGCTCAGTCAGCTTTACCAGGAAAATTAAGATTTATCTTTATCTTAAAGTAGGATTAATCTTATGTTATTCTACCTTTGAGTTATGAACACAGAAGCAGTCTGTTGAACATTTAGACATTTCTTTAACGATATCAGTTTAAAAGGAAATAAAATTAAATATGAGAAGGGAAAACGATATGTAATAACATTTCTATTGTCACTGAATGATGGCTGTCATTCTAATTATCCTTACAGTATTATCACTGTTATTATTGTCATGATCAGCATCATCATCATGCCACCTTCAAAGCTGGTAGTTTGTTCTACAGTGTGTGCCATTGAGCAGACTATGTTACGATGTCCATTTCCATTCTTCACACAAACCTGTAATGAATTCAGGAGGGGAATTCATTGGCTTAAATAATGTGAAAAATGTGCACCTAATCTTTAGGCATATTTACAGATACTTTCTACAATGCATTTTTTTTTTATTAAATTACCATATTAAAAAAGGGTAAGGGGAAGAAAGCATATCAAAACATAAACCTCAACACCTCAAGATGAAGCATCATGATCTCAGTACTTCTTCCGTTCTTCTTACGATTGGTTCAAAAGAAAAAGATGAACTGAAGTAAATTAAAGCAAACCACATTATTCTACTGAATAATTACCAAGAAGGAACGCAAGTACATGCTCTGTTTAAGCTGTATAAGCTAACATGTCTAGAGGCAATTCTGCCAGCCAAATATACAAAGGCAAACCAAAGACAGTGATACAAAACTGTCTTAGCTTCTGACCTCAAAGACATAATAAAAAAGATCTCTGGGGCAAAGTTTGATAACTGTACGGAGTGGTATGACCAACTTTACCCTAATAAAAGACAATGCAAAGAAAAAGCAGAGAACCACACAGATTGTTTTCTGGTAATACACGTATGTGTTCTAGTTACATGTACTGTGTACAGTATGCACATCACTTACACAGTGTGTCTCTAACAGAGAGCCAAAGAGATCCTTAACAAGAGAGAATTTCACACGTATATTGTTTAAGTTAATTTGGTGTGCAGGGCAATTATACAATATGTTTTGTGCTATTCCACCACAAGCAAATATGCAAACAGGCTGTTTCAACCAGTAAACCACAACACAAATATAAAGTTGTACTGGTAGTTTGACAAATATTATTTGTATGATGCTATGGTGTCATCATTGTCTACCTACTAGCAACCAGAGATAAGTACATATGAGGGCTTGTCCAGTTATCAATTTACAAGACTTGAATATTGCTAGTGCTCCTGAATAAATATTGAAATCACTTTTGCAACAAACAAAATAAGTACATTTCATACATAATGCAATGTATGTGCATTTGAGTTATACACAGTTCCAGCAGGTGGCAATATTCTTCTAACCATATTGACCTATAATGTCACTAATGGTCCTTTTTCACATTTGACATGTTGACATGTCCCAGAAAGTGCAGGTGTAAATAATCAAATTAATGACAGGCTGAATAGCATTTAGCTGCTTCAGTTTGAGGTTCCTCTTACACTTCCATGCCTAACTGGGACAGTTGAATAAAACAGAGCAATCATTAATCAGTATTAGTAACACCTGTGCTCTTACTACCAACATGACTTAAGCTACTAGAGAGTCAAGCAACTGCAAATATTTGGACAAACAGTGTTAGCTTAATGTTGTTACTAAGCGTTAGCATGCTAGCCAACCATCACGTGAACAGACAATCGAAACAACAGCCGACAAAGCAGCGGTGATTTAACATTAAAACATACAATTTTCTCTTGGTTTGAGTAGAAAACGGTGACAGAAGCGGCCCCTTAACAAACATAATCCAAATCTTCGCCATTTTTTTTTACTTCCAGATTTTACTTTATTAATTTACCATGAATAATGTAGGCCTACAGCCGAAACGGTTGACTCCTTGGCAAGTGGTGACCTGTTGGTCGGCAGGTGTGGACCGATGGGTCGAACCGAAAATTATTTCCTGGTTCTGATCAGAGTGTAACTACGTTCATGTACTCAAGTACTGTACTAAAGTACACATTTGAAGAGAATTGTAGGCCTACTTCACTTGAGTAATTTATGTTCATGCTATCTTCTTCTTATACTCCTCTACATTTCAGAGGGAACTAAAAAATATTTTTAGGACCACTACTTGATTAATATATGTAAACATATAAGAGTTAGCCTATAAAATATGCAAATATGATGTTCTGTTAGAAATTAAACTGCTCAACAGAAAATTAATTGGAACTTATTTTTGATAATTATTTAGATTATTCATGCAAAAACATTTCATGGTTACAGCTTCTCAAATCTGAAGTTTTGAACTTTAATTAATAATCAACTATTTCTTTTTTAAATCATTTTGAGGTTTGGACACTTGGTTAGACAAAACAAACATTGTGAAGATGTCACTCTGGGCTCTCGGTAATTGTGAAGCCGTTTCTCACTATTTTCAGAATTTTTACATCCAAACAATCAACCGATTAATGGAGAAAATAATCAGCAGATTCATCCATAATGAGAATAATCATTTGTTGTAATCTTATACAAAATAATTAATCATTTCTACCGGTTAATTATGGGGTTTCTTTTAGGAAGTTTTTCCTTGTGCGGTGCGAGGGTCTAAGGACAGAGGGTGTCGTAACCTGTACAGTCTGTAAAGCACACTGAAACAAATGTATAATTTGTGATATTGGGCTATACAAATACATTTGATTTGATTTGATTTGATTCAATAGTCAGCATCTTCATTTTAAGTCATGTGGACATTGTCAGGGTATAATGTCCCATGGAGACCTTCCTGTTGGTTGAAGTGACATAAAAGCAATTGTGAATTTAAGCTTATTCTCTTAGTTTTCTTAGTTTAAACATATTTTAAGGAAGACTATCTTAATTGTAATGTAAAATGTATTCTACTGTATGCCATACTGGGACATGCGTTGTGATAGCAGTGAGTAATGTTTTGATCACACAATCACATTCCCTCAGATGCAGCTAAAATAGCATACAAACCTTTATTTATTTAGACATGTGTATGATACAACAACAGCATATTTGTAAATGTTTGTTATAAGAGTATTTCTAGGATATATATATATATATATATATATATAGGTATTTCTGTCCTTTTCTGGGTGGGTGTATCAAATGTGTGATTGGACTTGTAAAAAAACAAGTTGTGATATATTTTTGATGTGAATTTACAGCAATTTCCTACATTAGCTTTTAACAATAGAACATCACAACCAGGAGATGGCACTGCTTTGGATATTTTGCAGGTACATTTTGTGTATATTCATTGTTCAAATACAGTTTAATGACCATTACAGCAAATTGTGATGGATTTTGTTATGGCCTAGGTCACATTAACCAGTATGAAGCTCAAAACGTAATACAGTGCCAAAGTTCTTGTTCTTCATAAGCAGAGAGAATCATCGTTGTGTAAAGCAGATGAAAGTCTATTTGGTCCTTATGAATGACAGACAACAAAGGACCCCCACTAGCAAGAGCTGAATTCAAGATTTATTGTATGTTACAATTTATTTGCAGCACGACCCAGCTTTGATATTACACATAATCTTCTGAGGCTTGAATTCAGTGGTGTCAAAAGTGTTGTCATTTTAATCTTAAGGCTGCACTATGGGATTTTGAACTTTGAATAGCAATGAAAAGAAAAGAAAAATATTTTTAATAAAATTCATGAAGAAATAACCAAACTGAACACACCACACTGAAGTGTCCAATAAAAGTGTATTTCATGCAATGATGAAAGAAAAGCCTAAGAGGCATTTTTACTTTATACTTCGGACACCAAATGAACGATGGATGAGTTGCATTTAGCTGCTTCAGTTTAAGGGTCCTGCTATTGTCCATGCTGGCTCACTGTCACACTATCATGACTTACTGGGACGCTTAAAAAGAACAGAGACATTATTAAAATGGTTAGAAACACCTGTGCTTTTCCTGCCATGACAAGTCAAATAAGTCTGTTTATAAAAAGGCCTATTGACTAACCAGCAGTTGGACCTTCCTGATACAGGATCACTTGTCACACTTGATTATTCAGGTGATGTCCATTTAACTTAGTTTGTGACTTCTAAAAACAACTTTGATGTGACACAGTAAAGGCCGGGTAAAGCATCTGTTCATGTTTCTTCTTATGTCTTTATCTTTAATCATGCTTTCATCAGCTTACTTGAATGCTAGCTGTCTGAGATTCTTTTTTGCTGAAAGGGAATCTTCACATCATAGCATAACATTTAATGCCTTATACAGATAACACTGAACGCCAGACGGTCAAAAGGCCACACCACATTAAATAGCTACTGATTGTAAAACATGATTGGGGAACTCACACATTTTCACATATGGGCTAAATGGAAAGGATACCCAGAATTTTGTTTTCTCTTATTCAATCTGTTCCGGACTAGATGACATGTAGTCAATACAAAATTCGAACAATCTGACTTGAATGGGGTGCTATGAGGTGACACATCAATTACTCACTCGTGGGATGAATGTGACGGGTGAGTTGTACATGTTAAAGGGCCTACGAAATGATAAAAATTAATTTCTACTGATGATAGTAAATGCTATTTGTGGTGTAAAATGATGTGTTATTTATGACACAATGATCGCAGTATTTAATAAATCATGGTTTAGTATGTCGACCACCGATGTTTACATTGCCGCTACCGGAAACACCCGACGCCGTGTTCTGACGTCACAAGTATAAAATAGTCCACCAGTATACACAGACAGCACGACAGAAGCGGCAGGAGCGGCAGACGTGGCGATGTCGGACTCTGGCTCGGATATTTCGACAGAATCGAGTGACAGTGAGTCGTCAATAGACTCGTTGCACCTTCAAGAAGAGGAGTTTATTGAAGAGGATGCCGGTGTCGTGGATTTAGATCATGTGGGCGAGTTTAACGTGGTGGAAGCAGAGCAGCTCGATAAATATTAAATTTTTTCTCTACTTGGACATATGGACGTCTGTAAAGCTTGATAACTTTATTCTTTCTTGAAGTTTCTGCGTTTGAGGTTCTATCGTTGTGTCTGATGTCAAACGTCATATATTACGAGCTGTATATAAAGCATTAGCTATTAGCTAACAAACAGACCAGAGGACAACGCAGGTTTATAAAGTATAGTCTGCATACTGACCGTCTCACCGATAGTGCTTACGAGCCTGTTGTCAAACACAGGCATATAAATAGTATGACATTAAGATGACGTTAATATTGGCCTTTTTTCTGGATATTGCATATTGTGTACATGTCCTTACCACTCTTCTTTTGTACATTTAGGTGTACATGTGAAAACTGTACAATTATGGAAGCAATTGAAGAGCTGCTGCCAAGAAAAGGATCAGCACTTTATTAGAGTCAATAACAAAACACAATATAATATGTATGTATGTATGTATGTATGTATGTATGTATGTATGTATGTATGTATGTATGTATGTATGTATGTATGTGTGTGTGTGTGTGTATATATATATATATATATATATATTATGATGCTGACCTTTGGAACAACCAACTTGGATTGGAACTTGCAGTCCAGCTGACCTGACACGTGGTCGCGCCTGCATGGACTTGTGGTGTGTCCGTGGAGGGGGATCCGTCTGCACAGCAATTTCTTTCTGACAACTTTACTAATAAATCTTTCAAACCAGTTTGAAATTGTATTGCATGTTTATACATGTCTGCATAAAGAAGATATCTAATAACATTCATAATAAAAGATGTGGTTGAATTGATTGAG